>NC_143440.1:6845000-7151785 GCF_987193195.1 Phasianus colchicus | reverse complement strand
AATTTTCGTCAATGCAGAAGGCAGAGCACTAGAGGTGCATTTATTTTGAAGGAACAGATAGATCAAAGTCCAAACAAAATGTGTCCCAGGAGCTAGTGTGCTCTGATTAGCTTGGAATACACTGGGACAGTAGATAACAACTGATCCACTTAAGTTCACAGCAGCTAAAATAATTATTAAGCATTTGTCACAAATAACCAAATTTCAGCAGCAAACCTCAGAACAACACCTGATCCTGAGGGTAGTTCTTGGGGTATGGGAGTTGGTTTTGGCCCTGATGGGTTTGCATGCTCAACCAGGGCAGAACTGTGTGAAGTCAGTCTTTCATGGTCTTGAAAGCAACACTCAGCCTGCAGTTGGAAGCACTGTAGGGTATTCACAGAAAGTAACAACAGAGTGAATCTACCAGTATGCCCATCTTGCACATCCTCTGGGAACTGCTGTCATTCCCTAGTGCTGCACTCAGTGGCTGGGGTAAAGGGAGCTTCAGAAGAGCTCACCAGCCTTTCTTTCCAAAGCAAATGCTATTGAGAATGGAGCTGAAGAACATAGAGAAGCTGAATGTAAATTGCAAAAAACCTAACCTCATTATTTGCACATTGGTGATGCTACTCTTTATCATTTTATCAGAATTAAATTAATTTTTGAAAAGTCTAACGGGCCTTAGGAAGGCAGAAGACAACCCATCTTTATGCTGCAAAAGTGATCTGAAAGTAATGCCTCCTGTTTTATTATTTTCGCCCATAATCTCAGAGGCAGACATTAGTGGTATAGCAGTAGAGTTTGAACCAGATTATGGCCAGGGAACTGTGTATGAGCTGAATATTGTTTTCAGTGCGTTGCAAATGAAGATGGTGATGCAGTCCCACAAGCGCTCATACAGGAACAGCAAGAACACTGCATGCAAGTTTGTTGGGACCTCTTGAACCAATTTGAGGCTGAAGGTGACAGTTTCCTGGAACACATCGTTACCTGTGAGGAGATGTGTTGTCACCACTATGAGCTGGATTCAAAACAGCACATCTACCATACAGTCCAGATTTGACACCTTCTGACATTCATCCGTTCAGACCAATGAAAGACAGACTGCATGGGCAACATTTTCCTAGCAACTATGCTGTCATAGCAGCCGTGAAATAGTGGATCACCTCCACTGCTGCAGATTTTTACAAGTGCAGCATGCAGGCTCTTGTTCATCATTGGTGAAAATGCATAGCTAATGGTGGTGACTGTTGAAAAATAGTGTTTTGTAGCTGAGAATTTGCTCTACCAAATAGTGTTATTGTGCTTTTTGTGTCTGTTTTCGTTTCCATGGAAATAAATAACAGGCATTACCTTCAGAGCTACCTGTGTACTACCCTGGCAGCAGAATCCTGCATGCATAAGCCCTGTCTAGACTCCAAATTTCAGCCAAGTAACAGCAAGTAGCAGATGACATCCAGCCAGCTAATTTATTGTGTAATGCTGTCCTTCATGCCCATAAAACACATATCTGTTTATGCACCTTATGTTTAACTGTGTGGCCATAACTGACCTGAATGGTTGAAGAACAATCAGGAAAGCTACTGGAATGGTTTTGTGTTCTGGATAAAGCTTGGGGTATGTAATCAGCAGCTCATCCTTGTGTTGCCTGCTAAAGGGCACGGCAGTGCTGTGAAGACGATCCCTATTATTAAACCAGTAGATAGTGTGGCTCAGGGAACCTGAAAACTGTACTGGAATTTAATTACAGAGAGCAGCAGGGGAAGTGACACATGGGAGTATGTGGGCGAACCTGAAAAATGCATTTACTTTTGCAGATATTCTGAAATTGCTTCAGTGAAAATTACTACATTGCTGTGTGCTGCCCACAACTGGCAGGAACAGGTCACTTCTCCAGCACGTTATCAACCCTATTTACTATTGGTTCAGCTGGAAACTATCTTTGAAGGCAGCTCCCCCACATCAGTGGTGCCTGAAGGTCAGATAACGTGTTCAAAAGCCTCCTGGGACACGTGTCAGTGCCCATATCTGGTCCCAGAGAAACTCTAGCCTCTGCAGGCAGCCCTGCAGAGAGTTGATGCAGTGGGTCAGTACTGTGAAGATGCACCCCACAGTTGCCACAAACCCCATGGAGTGAAATCCTGCCAGACATAATCTGTACTAATGTAGATCCATCTGAACAGCTGCCACTGCACATTATCTCTATCTGTCCTCAGAATCAGGCAAGGAATCAGACCTGGAAATGGCCATCACAAGCACTGGATTGTGGCACTGCTGCCAGTCTCTTTACCTCCTGGCTCTGCCGGTCAGTCTGTCCTTTCCTTTGGCCCGGCTGCTCGTTGCTTTGGGACCAGGATCGCTCACGTTCACGCTGTGCTGTCCTACACCTAGGAGACAAAGGCCATGCAAAAGTAGGCAGAACTGGCTGATGGACCACTGGTGGGGCCAACATCCTTGTATCAGTGAAAAGTACCCTTGGATGGGGAGGCCTCTGAAGCTGCACGCATACTACATTTTCTAAAGCTATGAAAACAAAATGAGAATTTAGATGTGTTTCTTCTGCATTTTCTATTCCAAATTCCAATAATAAATGTTGATCTTATCTCTTGGGTACAGTCTGCCTTGCACTGTTCTTGGAAGACTGTTCTTGTTCTTCCTTGCCACAGTGCACGGATCTTATCACAAGGCCAGGAAAGTAGACACATGGTGTATTCCCAGCACACACATCACATGTCTGTGACAGTGCCTGGACAGAACTCTCCCCATGGGGCACGTTCAAAGGTGCTGACGTTTAGTAGGGTGACACAACCGAGTCATGTGTTTTACTCACCTCTCCCGTTGGGGGGAAAGGACCTGTGCTGGAATTTCCTTGCGTTTCTTCCCCCTAAAAGGACAAAGAAAAGCGAGCACAAAGTGAGTGACAGTCTGTAATGGACAGGTAGCAGAGAGCTTGGCATTCAAATAGGGTATTGCAAGGGAAAGCTTTGTTCTGCCAGTCCATCTCCTGAGAAACAGGAATCGTGATGGACGTAAAGAAGCCAGCGTGTGCCACAGGGATCAGAGATGAAGTGCTCTGGAATAGGATTGCCTCTCAAACCACTGTTTGGGAAAAGGAGGCAGTGGTGGACCTCCTCACTGTGTTGTAAAAGGTTACAGAAACCATGCCACTGCTCTCCCTGGGAAGGTAAGAAGCACTAGCAACCAGATGCTCAAATCCCATCCCCTGAGCACTCTGCAAAGCAGAGAGGGCTGAGACCCCAACACTGCACTCAGAGGCATTTGCCCAGGAAAGCAGAGTGACAGCCGTGTCAGCTGTGGCACTGGGATTCGCACAGTCAGCATTCATTAGCGTCAGGACAGAATCTAGGTGTCCCTTGCCAACCTTTCTTATTGCTGGGATTATCCAAGGCTGGCTCCCCATCCTTAACAAAGTCCTCTTCAAACCTGCAGGTTAAAAACAGGCATTGTCAGACCTGACCATTCTCTTCCGGTGTGCAAAAGTGTGGGCAGGAGACCTCAAGACACAGGCTCCAGCCCTCCTGCACCTGCTCACTGGCAAATATGTGCAGGTTTGTCAGCAGAAGCTGAAACTGCATGCACTAACCAGGAGAGATGAGGCTGTGAGGCAATTCTACCCCAAAGGAGAACCTCTAAAACCTTTACACCTGTACCCATATATGTATGTATTTAATTCTATGAACATCTATGTAATCTATGAGATGCCTGTAGGTAACTGTATGAAGCCCAAACACAATTCTGATTCCCAAGCTCCTAACCACAATCTGAAGTAGCTTCAGGTCTTGTCATCTCAGGTCAGACCCGTGGATTAGATTTGTTTGTTTGGTTTCTAATCCTGCTTGTTGAATATTATGGTTTTTCCCTTAAAAATGGGTGTTTGGGAGAACAAGTAGGACTCAGAGCTGTCTTGCCAGCAGCACTCACTGACGTCAACCTCTGATTACTGACATCTCACTGAAAATCTACATATTCAGTCCTATTCTCCAACCAAAAGATTGTCCCATCCTTCTGCCCTGCATCTTTTAGCAGCAAGCTCATGTAATGTGCCCTAACTCCAAATTGTATCAAAACCCTATCCTGCTGCAAGTACTAAGTCATCCTTCAAAGCTTTCCAGCCAGGTGTAGCCCTGCTGAAAAAACTCAGTTAAATGAACAGTGTTTAAAGTGGGGAAATGTCAGAGCCCATTGAGAGCTCCCCCAGCATTTCTCCTGTACCATGCAGGTGGTCTTTGAAGTAATCACTCATCCCTGAGGAGGATGTAAGCTTGTTTTCTCATCTTGTGATTGAAAAGGAGAAACAAAGGCTTTGAGAAAACCCTTGGACTAGCAACACAAGTTTGTCCATTCTTGTTTCATTCTTGCTGCTGGACCTGTCCTAGTGGGGATGGAGAGGACTCATTCATGCTTCCCTCCCTCCCTCAGTCCTCGTCCTGGGAGGACCAATGGCAGGCAACCTTAGTTAGCACAAAATATCTCCTGTCAGGGTAGAAGACAGAAAGAAAAGATGAGAATTGCTCTGGTATCTGGTCCCACTGACAGACATGACCAGAAGAACCACAGAATGGCTTAGGTTGGAAGCAGAGATGAAAATTATGCCAGGGAGAGGCAGATGGCAGCACGGGATTCTGTAAGCAATGAACATCCGTACAAGATCTCATCACTCGCTTTACTCAGCCTGTTGCAGACCAACCACCCCAGAACACCGGAGGACCTACATGTGCTCTGACTTCTCCACATCCCAAGCCCGCCTCCACTCGCCCTTTGCGTTCTTGTGCCGTGCCAGTCGCTCGAGGTCAATCTGATCTCGCTCCCTCTTCCAGCGGATGTACTCCGAGCGTTCCCGTCCACTCAAGGGGAAACTCAGGTCTCCGGGGCACTTCTGGACTGACTTCACACCCTCCTAGGGAGGCAAAAGAGCTGCTTGTTAATAAGTTGTCTGAAAAGTCTGCATTTGATTGTTACCACCAGAGATTACTGAATCAGAGAATCATTAAGGTTGGAAAAGACCTCTAAGATCATTGAGTTCAACCACCAATGTACCACCAGCATGGCCACCAAACCATGTCCCTAAGTCCCAGACAGTGACTCAGCCACCTCCCAGGCAGCCTGTTCCAATGCATCACCGCTTTTTTGGGGAAGAAATTCTTCCTAATATCCAACCTGAACCTCCCCTGGCACAACTCAAGGCCATTACCTCTTGCTCTAATGCTCACTAATATCTGAAGACTGTTTGGAGCAAGGTGCCACCTTTGAAAAGCCACGTGCGCACAGAAGGACTCCACTTCAACCATAGCCTAAACATGCTGGTCCCATGGTTGGTAACATTTCATTGACTTTACAGAGAAAAGAACTGAGGCAGAAAGAAGTTATACAGCTTGCTCAGATCCACATTGTAAATCCACGGTCAAATCAGAGCTAGCAACCATTCCATCCCAGAGATATTCAACAGCAAGATGATTATTTGTGTTAATGCATTTCTGAACAGTTGTTCCACTTTGTCCAGACTAACATGGACAGCATTATATTCCTAAGGATTAAAATCTCACCTACTAAACCCCTGAATTTTGTCATCTGGATACATTCCTGTTGCCTTAATGAGATGGGGCTTCACTGCTATTTCCCTAAACAGAATTGTAATTCTGCAATAAGTACCCTGATCTGGGGAGCAGCCACACCAAACCTAAGTTTTAATTTTAGATATTTAAAACCTAACTACATACTTTCAAAGCATACTCCTGTAATTCTGTGTGCAAATGGCTACAGGATTACTTCATCCCATTTGTAATTGGAGTCACTTCAACTGCTGGCCAGTGGCTTTCACTTACCATGTTTCTGCTTTTTTGAAGGTTTTAAAACAAAATCTCCATTTTCTCTAAAAAATACTTTCTGATAAAGTCTACTTATGGCATATAGTTAGTTCCCAGCGTGCCTGCAACATTTCCAAGTTTCTGGGAGATTTAAGCTGATGAATCTGCCCACCTGAAGGTTTCAGTACACCTGAATCAGGGTTATGCCCTGAACTAGACGAGGGCTGCCACCATTCAAGATTTAAAGCTTAACAAAAAGACAGTTCAGAGCTGATGGAGCTCTGTGAAGCTCCAGCAAACTGCGTGAAGAGGGAGAAATGGGTAATCCAGCCATCAAGTTGGGGTGGAAATAGGAGCCAACTGGCCACAGTGTGTTGTTAAGCAACGCTGTGTAGCAAATAACTTAGTGCTGAGTCCTGGGGTCTTAATTACCAGTGGATAATTCATTACTTCACACACGTGCCCTTCTCCACATGGGAATTAACTCCTCAGTGTTGTACTGCTGATAAAAGCAGAGCAGCGGGGAAGAGTGACTGAAAGCCCTGTTGCCAAGGAGATATACCTGCGTGGGTTGGAGTTGAGGTGGCAGTAATTGTTCTCTGTTCCTTAGCTGGTGGGAGCTGAGGGACCTGAGACTGCCTCTCTGAGAATGGAAAGATGGGGTCTACAGAAAGGCAGAGCAAAGCCAGGGCAACCACCCGTCCCTTGGTTTGGACACAAGGCCCAGAGATGCTCTGGAGCTCCGGAGCCAGAAAAGCACAGCAGGTCCTGTCAAAGCAGCTGCGTCCGTAGATGAGAGGCATGCAAGAGCTGAACAGCACACAGCTGGTGAAAGCAGGGGTCAGACTCCAAAGTCAGGGGATAAGGGATGTGCCCTGAGTCATCACCTTGACCGTTAGCAAAGAAGAAGCCAAAAAATGAGGCTGATGCCTATTCTCTCCCATAGGCAGATGCAGTGGGATCTTTGGGTACTGTTAAGAAGTGGGAGATGGTCTCTGAGCAGGGGCTTGCCTTGTCTGGGGCACAGCTGTGCTTAGCTGGACTGTAAAGCTATTGTGCTGCCCTGTTCTGCTATAGGGGGATCAGCTGGGATTAACGGTTAAGAGCCCATCTGTGTTCTCCTAATGAATCCTGTTGAGGTGGGTCTATTCAATTTGTGCTCCATTAATTAAGAACATCTGTAGGCTCAGGGGAGTCAGCATGTCCTCCAGGTTTGCATTAAACAGTCGGCAGGGAAGGCCTATGCTTTAATTTACCTCCATCCTACTCAGCTTCTGTTCAAGTGAGGTTTTGCAGCTAATGAGGTCTGAGACTTTCAGGCCACAGGGAGAGGAAATGATTAGGACTGTGCTTTTGCACATGGGTAAATGTGCTTCCCTATATTCCCACTTCTGTGCTAGGGATATAAGTAGCCATGACAAGATGTGATGAGCAAGTCCCTGCTGCTCTGAGGCTGGCTGTCTAGCTTCAGGTGTGTTCAGCAAACATTTGGAGGAGGAAAGGAATGAGCAATGGGGATCACATCAGACCATATTGCTATTTGTTTTAGCACTGAGGTAATTTACTGACAGGGAGGCACATTCTGCTAGTTCCCTTTTCCAAAACAAGCATCCTTCAAAAGACATTGGATAGCACTCACCTTACGGCTGTGCTCACTTTCAGGGCCTCTGTCACTGTCTGATCTCCTCTTCTCCACTGCTCTCCTCTCCTCTATCTGCAAGAGCACAGACACAGGAGTTACTACAGGATAAAGCAGGGATTCCTGGCTGGAGGTGCATTTGCAAACCCTCTGCTCATTGTGACGTGTAAGAGCTGCCCTAGAAAGATAAGAAAAAAGAGAAGTTGGTTCCTGGGATCCTTACGCAAGCTAAAATGGAAAAGGAAAAAAAAAAAAGGTGGAAAGTAAGGGATGTAAGAGGAAGAGAAAGAAGAAGGGATGAATTCCTACAGGTCACTCATTCTCCCAAGTCAGTGGGAGAGAAATAACCTGTATGGTCATAGCTCTTCTAAAGCACACAAAGTTTTAGGTACCCTTATAGATTTGGACTGGCACGGATGCAGCTGTGTTTGAGGGCAGGGTGGAGTCATAGTGGGTCTTCTTATGCAGAGCATGAGAAAGATTTTCTAAGAACAGCCTTCTGCTCTGCTTAAACAATAGCTGGGTGCCACCTCACTAAAAGAGGTCTTTGCTCCCATCCAGATGCTGCAGAAGCAAGGATATTACAGCAAGGCAGCTGCCAAGTGCCACGCTATTTGTCACAGCAGGCTCCCTCCTATTTTGTAACTGTACAGAGCAGCCCTGGGGCTGCCAGCTCATGCAGCCTTTTGCCCATCAGAGCTGAGGCATCCTCAGATTCCCTTCCCTGCTGAACTCTGTAGGGCTGAGCTATGTGTGGGGCTGAGATTATCATTCTGCCATTTTGCACAGCCAGGCAAAACTGAAAAACAAAGAGGGAAGTCACAGCACAAACTGCCAGATCAGCCTTTTGAGAAAGCGTCAGTGCTATGAGGGCCAACCCAGGCTGGAAACAGACTTTTAATCCAATTATTTATCACCCCTAGCTTTAGTCTGGCATGATAGGGCTGAATGCTGGAAACTTGGATCTCCACATCTCTACACAGCCCCCTACAGCAACTCATTCACACATACGCTGTGGGATCATGCAGGGAAGGAACTAGGGTACAGATGAACTGTCAACAGCAGCAGGCAGTCTTTTTTGGGGGTTGTGTACATGGGAAGTGTGACCTTATAGCCAGTGCTATAAATTGAGACACTGCATTTATAGAGAGATTAAAACAGAAGAAACCTAGAAATTTAGCTTATTTGAGGAGGCTGGCTGGAGAGCAAGATGTAGATGGATATTTAGCCTTTGAAGCAGCTGAAAAAGAAATGAGTCATTTTAGAAAGCTGGAGCCCCTCTGTCCCTCGGGGAAACAGGAGGGCTGGGAGAAGAGATGGGAGAGAAGGAGCACTGATTGCCTTGGAAATGCCAAAGAAACTCATTGAGAAACTGAGGCAGGGACCTGCATGGGTGTGATTATTGTTTCATCTGTGTCTGCATATTTCTCATGCAAGCTCACACAGAAAGCGATTTGGTTTGGAGCTTTTACAATGCCTGATTGTGTCCCCAAAGACGGGAAGCGGAAAGCCGGAGCATCCGCACAGCTGGAGTGCTGAGCCAGGGTTTGTGCAGGCTGTGGGGGGAGCAGTGTGCTTCTGCCTGTCTGCAGCCCAGCGCAGTTTGACTTCAGCTCTGGCTCTGCCAAGGAGAAATGAAGAGCGAGCCTGCGCCCAGGAAACGTGCTGGAAAATGGGCAGAGGCACAGCGCTGCAGTTCATGAGAAGCAGGAAGACACAGCTGCTGCGTGGCTGGCCAAGCTGGAGGCTGTCCCATTTTGGGCACCACAAATCGTTCTGTTCCAGGGACAGTGTGCAACTCTCCATCCTTTTATACCTCCCTCAGCTCAAAGCTGGGCTGCCTTGTTCCTTAGCTGGTTTCTATTTTTGCTTCTCAAAGGACACTTTGGAAAACAGAACCAAAAGATTCTGGTTCACTTCTACCAGAAAAGCAGGTCTGAACTGTGCAGGTCAGAAAACACACTTAGCTCGGCTTTTGCACTGGCTCAGGAGTAGATTTTTGCATTTTCTTCATGCTGCCCCAAAGCCACTGTTAGCCTTTTATGACACACCCAGGCCACAGAGAAACAAAACATGTTTTTCTCCTCCTTCCTCTTCTCCGCCCCCAAAATTATGAAATATGACAATGACATTATCGACTCCTCGTTTAACTGTTCCTGCCCAGCAGGGGAGGAGATGTGAGGAGAAAACAAAAGCCCAAAGCAGAGAAGATTACATTTATTTCTCCTAAGGTTCACGCAAGGATTTCTAAATTCCTCAGCCCCCTGATGGTGGGGGGGCTTGGAGCTCACATCCCTCACTGGACAGGATTTTCAAACCTGGGTCAGCACGTGAGAGGATTTTTTTTTTCCAGCTCTTTTGAAAAATCTGCCTACTAACTGTGAGGTCTGTAGGGAGCTGAAGACTTCCCAGCCACCCTTCCTGCCTGTCCCTGCCTCTCATCTGCAGTGTAGAAGCATTTCTCCTGCAGCAGGTTTGGTGAGCGAGCACAGGGTCAGGCTCACCTGCTTAAGTCCTGAAAACATCTCTTGTGTTTCTTGATTTCAGTCATTTTTGATATGTCATCATGGAAAACTGTTACTAAAAGGACAATTTAAAAGACCTGAAACTATAACGACTGTCTATTTACTACATGATTTTCAACCTGCTAATTAACCATTGTGTTCTACTGGTCCTGTGCTGCTGCCTTACAGCTCTAATGATCACGAAACATTGACAGAGCATGGAGCAGCTTTTGGGAAAACTGGGGCTAAACATTGGGCCATTATTCCTGGTCCTGTGTGCAGAAAGAGCCTGAGGTTGGCAGATTTAGGGGTAGCCAGGGAGAGGTGGGAAGAGAAGCCTCAGTTGTGTGATCTCTAAGCCAGCAGCAGAACTGGAGGCCATGAAGCTGTATCAGTAGAGCGATGTGCTCAGAGACAGGATGACTTGGTCCCCAGAGACATGTGATAACAGAACTATCTACCTGTATGTAGTAGGGTAAGAAAAAAATAGGGCTCAAGATGGCAGAATAATATGCTCAGAATTGAGGCTGTTTTGGAAAAGAAAATCATGAAAACAACTCTTCTTTTTTCTCTCACATTTCCTCTGCCACAGCTGTGATGTGGTATAGGACTGGAAATGTGGTTCTAGCTAGAAACACCAAGAATAGCAAGAATGGGAGGCTTTTGTTTGCTTGTTTTGCTTTTTAATGAATTTCATTGTGTATAAAAATAGAGAAGAAATGTGGATAGCCTTCAGATCTTACAATACACATTTGGCAAGTGCAGGGACTTGGTGTGACAGTGGCCAGCCTACAGAGTGTGAAGGGGAAGTGATGGATGTGATCCCCTCTCCTGGGCATCCCCAACCTCTGCAGGAAGGAGAGCACAAACAACACAGAATGAGTAGGGACCCATCTGGGCACAAAGGGAAAGAGGCCAAAGGAGGGACTGTGCTGGGATAATGTGGCTGAAAGCTAAGCCTGAAATTGGGGTCCCAATAAACAGCTTCTCAGATGACAACACTGATGCCCCATCTCACGGTAGCTGAAAAATTTGGGGGTGAAAGTGAAGTTTCTTTTGTGGATTAGCAACTAATATAAAGGTAGGAAACAGAAAGTGGCAAGAAAATGTAATTTTCCGCAGTAGAAGATTAGCTGGGGTGTGCCACTGGAACATGTGCTGCTCAACATGCTCATAAATGGTCTGGAAAAGTAACTGAATAGAGAGATGACAGTTTGCTGATGGTACTAAATCATCCAGGGCGAGGAATGTAATTTGCTAAGAAAGAGCTGAAAAAGATCTCTTGATATTGAATGCCTGCATCATAAAATCATAGATGAAATTAAATATCAGTAATGCAAAGTAACTCACATGGAGAAAAATGCTCCTTCTTGTATATATAAGCGCGCAGTGGTGAAGTGTAAGCTATGATTACCACTCAGGAATGAAATCTTGGTGTTATTGTGACTGGCTCTCTGAAAATGTTAGCTCAATTATTCAGGGGGCAAAAAAGAAAAAGAGAAAAAAAAAAAAGCAAAGAAAATGCAAAATTGTTAGGACAAGAATAGAGAACAAGCCAGAAACATCGCTGCATTACTGAGTACATTCACAATGAGCCCACAGCTTGAATACCACATACAGTTCTGGTCCTCTTGCATTAAAAGAATACAGTAAAAGCTAAAAAGGTGCAAACAAGGCACAATGGGGGTGATCCAAAATACTGCACTACTTCCTCAGCAGACATGTGTAATTAGGGCTGGACTCCCACAACTGCAGAAGACGTGGCAGAAGGGAGATGTGAAACAGGTTATATGTACTCTGAAAAAGAGAACAAGGGAAGAAAGCCCTGTCAAAGTTGCTGCTCCTGGCAGAGAACTTGGGGGCTGGTGAGTGTAGGAGATGAGGAACAACGACAGACATCTCTGGTTTGCTCTTTCTGAGCCCCTGTGCTGCTGCTGCAAACACTCAGTGTCAGTGCACACAGTGCTTCACTAGTTCCTCTGCAGTGCTGGGGTGGCGTTGGGCTGCAGAGGATCCAGCTCTCTTGATCAGCTTTCCTGTAATGCTGCTGCACTCAGCAGCTCTGTGTTGCTCACATGCCTATTGCCACCAAAGCTAGGGAGGCAAAGGAATACTAAAGCCCCCTTTATGCAGGGGGAAACTGGAGGTTTGTAGATGCCGTGATCAGCACTGGTGGGATTTGCCCTCCATTTCCAAAGTGGGTTGCTGTATTCAACATCCATGTGACACACAGTGAGCTCTGCAGGCTAACATTATTTAATAAAGGTTTAATCCGTTTGGGTATTACTAATTCTGATCTGCTCTCTGCATTGCAGTCTTCCGGTGCCTTGTGGAGAAACTCATTGCTCTGAGGCACAGTACATGAAATCAGACTCGCCTGGTATCATTTTTTCAAGCGCTATCCTCATCAGAAAACAGAAGCACTTGTTTAAAATGCTAATCCTTAGTGCGGTTTAGGAACAGCTGAAGTGACAGGGCAGGTCAGACCGAATCGCACTTGCCACAACAAGCCCAAGCTGGCATGATGTGTGAGATGCCAATGTGACCTGTCACTTTGGGGCCCATCTGCTTCTGTCACCGATCCCAGGAAAACACTGATGAAGTACAAATGCATGAAAGTAGCCTGTAGAGATGACTGGGAAACCCAAACACTTAGCTCTCTTTCAGCCACGTTCTGTGAGTTGAAAGGTGCCTGTGCACTGAGAGCTCTTTTATGCCCTGAAGTCACACATTTAAAATACTAATAAAAGGTATCTTCATTAGCTACAGAAGAGCAGGACCTGATCAGTCTAGGGAAATCACTGGAAACGAGATCTCCCGAGCTCAGCTGGACTCTGAAACATATCCATCTGCTAACAGGTATTGGAAACTAGAATTTCAAACACAAAGTTTTATGTATTTTTCTAAAGTACAAGAGGAATCCAAACAACAACAACAAATACTTCCAGAAAAGCCCATATTTAAAATGGGCTCTACGACCCCCTCCATTTCCTAGCTCTGGGAACTGTGCTGTGTGGACCCTCATGCTTGCCCCCTGCCTGCTGTCTCAGTGCATGATTCCTGAAAGCACTCTGTCTTCCAGGGAGCTGCAAGCTCTCTTTCTGTTCTCTGTGAGCTTCTGAGAGGCTGGGGGAGGTACGCTGCCAAGCTCAGGAACAGAAAGCAGGGCACAATTTTTTTGTGCCAGAAAGAAGCGTGATGCTATTGCTAAATGAATCTTGCCAATGACATCGGTCCAAGGCTGTTGTTGAGTCAGAATATCTGTCCTGCCAGAATACCAGGTGATCCAGGAAAACGGATCTTTCCTTTTACTCTAAGTAATAGCGAGGGCATGCACTGCTCCTTGGTACTGCTGTTTGATAATTAGATTTATATCAAGCCCCTGTGGCTTTCCTGTGCTCCTGACACAAAAAGATCCTTTTCTTGACCATCCAAAGCACGAAGGCACTGAATGTCTCTACACAATGCCTTTCCCTGCAGATGTCAACAGCTCCCTCACAGCCCATGTTGCTAGAAGCGTGCTGGGGCTTTAGTCCTACCTTCTGCCAACTGAGTGACTGCCTTTGGAGTAAGGAAGAAAAAAAGGAAATACTTCAAATGAACTTTGGTATCTGAGGAGCAACGGCATGGAGTTGTTTGCATTCCTGGGGATTATTAGGATTACATTCTAGCCCAAGCTGTGTGAAGGAGACCACTGTGGCTACATACAATTGAGGAAAGGCAGGAGGACAGTTACGTGAGCTCCTTGTACTGATATGTGGAGGTAATTGCATTCACTGAGAATGAATTTAAATGAATGAGCTGGATGAATGGCAGCACAGTCGGACTTGAAGGTTTCAAGAATAAAACACAACCTCTGCTCAATCATCAAAATCAAATCTGTCAGGCAACCTCCTTGTCCATCTAAGTCTCAAAGCCTCAGATTAATGTAAAAAGGTGTTGGCTTTAAGCTAGCACAATTGTAGGCCTGCTCTCACACACTCTGAATGTAACCACTTTGTGATTAACACAAGCAAGGCATCACCAAAACCACAGATTACAGAATATGCAGTCTTTCAGCCTCAAATTTCATGTTCCATAGTAAATGAGATATTACCCTTTTTGGGGCTGTCCTTTAAAAACACTTATAAAACAGAGCTCAGGATCTGAAATCAAAACTTAGGCACTCCTGTTTTCTTCTAGCACAATCCCAGCCTTGACGACCTCAGAGATAAAAATTTAAACAAGCCCAGCAAGAGCCAAAGTGGAGAGATTTGCCATGAGCAACACAGAATCACATTTGACAGCCTGAAGGATAGCTACAGCACAGGAACAGTCAGGTCAGTCTCAGCCCATCATCATATCTATGTCTCCCTGATACCCTGACTGAACCAAGTGACAGCAGCAGTGTGAAGCTGTTATGAATCACTAGGCACTAGTGGCCAATGTGAGATTGATGGCATTCAAAGAGCTGCTTGGTAGTCATGAGAAAGAAGCTCATGCTCTTTCAGAGTCTAAGGAAACTCTGAGAAGGAGAAGAAGCTGAAGATTAACGTGGGCAGCTAGCAGATGGGTGGCTGCTGTCCCAGAGATGGCACTTCATAGGTCTCCCAGTGTTCCTGGGTGTGTTTGGCATCTACATTACGTGTTATTTTCCTTCATAGTTCTTACTGACCCTGTTTGCTGCAGGCATTCTTACTTATCTGAGCAAAGTCTTGAATAGGAAAATGCCACATGCCTCTGTGTGTGTAAAGAGGAAGGTATTTGCAAGGAAGTATTTGAAATATGTTTCAAAGATCAACAAAGTTCATTCTATTCACCCAGTAGGTTATGGCGAGGCACAACAGGACTTGGGTTTAGAAGCAGATATTGCCCGGCTCTGTCAAGTTTTAAGCTGTGCTGTGGGTCAAGGGGCAAGGCCTTTGACTCACTGTATGGACCTAAAAAGGAGGAGGTAGGAGAGGCAGGAGTCATTCGTGAGATTCATGTCACATATCTGGCAATGCTTTCGTCGATCCTCCTGAAACAGCATTTGGATTTCTTGGGCCCTGTGTATTTAAGAGCCTGCTAGCTGTAGAATGGAAAAAGAATTGTAGCCTTTCCCCTTTCACATTTATTGAAACCAGAGAGTTTTATATTGCAAACTCCATATTATTAACATACAGTCTCGCCCAATGTCTTTTTGTTGTGCCAGCTCCTGAATTGTTCACATGTCACTTCTCATCCAGCAGACCTGCTGGATGCCACTGATAGTTTGCAACCTAGTCATTCATTCACAGTGTACTTACTTTTTCCTTGTTATCCATGGTGATGGCAATCTGCATTCTTCTCCCCCGGCGGAAAGCCACCAAGTGGTCTGTTTCTTCTTCACTCAGGTCTGGCATCCTGCCTGGACCAGGGAAGCACTCAGTGCGTTTCTCGCTGACAATTCGCTTGCCCTGGAAAAGATGGGATGAGCTTAACAACATGGCCACTAGCCCTATGCATTTCCCTTCCTGTACCCAGATTGTGCAGGATCTTGGCCTGACAGAACACAAACACGAGCCAGGTTTCTTGGTTTGTAAAGCTGTCACCCCAGATCCTTTAAGGGATATGTAACATTATATAGCCTTGTTTAACTGGGCGCATACCAGTAGGTAAGGTGGGATTACCCTATTCACCCTTTGCAGCATGAACAAGGTTGATATTTTAATTCCAGACAGGTGAGCCAGCTCCCATTTTTATCTTTAACACAAATAGGAAATTGTCCTCTCACCAAACAACATGTCCCAGCAAAATATGAGGCTGTATTGGAGCAGAACCTGCAGGATGAGACAGAAGGGAAATAGTGGTGCTCTCTCCGCTCTTGTCTGCAAAGCAGCTACTACTCTGAAGTGCACCAATCCTTGATAATTTGTCATCTTCACAATCATTGTGCATCCGTATTTCTGGAATAATTTATTCAGCAGAAGAAAAATTTAGAAAACAGATCTGTAAATCCTTGAATGAGGGCAGTTTACCCCTTTCAGATATTATTCCCAGCTGTTCGTATCAGTTCATGTCTTTAATGCACGGATTTACATCTGGTTCTTATTTTGTTAACTATCTTTGTAGCCAATTGAGGCATTGCCAGTGCCCTCAGCATCACTTCCACAAAATGAGTACATCTTTTGTGCAAAAATACATATTTATTTCTCATTTAAAAGTATCATCTTTTGGTTCCATCGTGTGTCTTTTTGTTTATGCCTGGCAGGGAAATGCGAGACTCACTAAGTCATCTCCATTTTTATCTCTGAGCTCTTTCTTCTCTCTTCATCTGAATGATTTCTCTGCTTGATCTTATCTGGGTTCACCCCTCAGAAGCATCCCTCTCTAAGGGATGGTATATTTTCTTCTGATTTTCTCCCTGAACTTCTACAAATACCAGACGCTTGATTTCAACAGATCTCAAAATCTCAAAGGATCTCAAAATCTCCTAGAAAACTGCTGTGAAACTTGGGAACTCTTTGTTGCTATGAACTTGTTTTCAAAAACAAACAGAACACACTGACCTCAGATTCATATGGAAGTCTTGGAAGCATTTATGAATTTCCCATGAAATATGATTTCAAGATGTCTTGCATTAGCCTGATCTTCACTTGGCTCTGCTAGAAGTGCAGATGTTAGCACGGAGGTAGCCTTAGTGTAGACAGCCTCCATAAGCAAGACCTTTTTTATTGCTTGTCCAGTCATCGTGCTTCCTAAAACGTGATAAAAGTTTTGAAGGCAGTGGAATATTTTCAGCATCAGACCTGCAGCCTCGTGTTGATTCTGCTTTTGCATTGTGTAATTTTGCTATCTCAGCAGAGATTGTTCTTGAGTTAATTCAGTGCATTCAAGTGAAGGAGTGGGTCTCTGTACTGCTTTAGTTTCTGACTGCCAGAGTCCTATGGATATGCTGGCATTGTTCCCCTGAGGTCCGGTCTCAGGTTCTGGCTGTAGCTTCTAACAAGTTTTGCTGTGCTTAGTAGCACTCTAGCTATTTCTCCTTTTCTTGAAATAACTGAAGTCATGACTTGCGTTCAAAGGATTTGCTGCCAATCTGCTCAATGCCCTTCTAGTATTTGCTGTGTTGTTCTCCATGTCTGTGTCAGTGCAGCCTGCTCTTTTAACTGCTGCCATTAACTGAGTAGATGTCCATGAGCTACTCCCAGAGATGCCAAAATCCTTTTCTTGAGAGAGTAAAATTTGATAATCAAGAAAACAGGCAATCTTTTAAATATGGAGTACAACTGTACTAGCATCTACCATGGCTAGGCAGCCATCAGTGATCAGAGGATGTTGGTTTTTA
Source organism: Phasianus colchicus (assembly GCF_987193195.1). Lineage (NCBI taxonomy): Eukaryota > Metazoa > Chordata > Aves > Galliformes > Phasianidae > Phasianus > Phasianus colchicus. Next base: position 7,134,547 of record NC_143440.1, on the reverse strand, counting down.
TGAGCCTGAGAGCAGTGATGAAGGCAAGCAGCAGACCAGAGACTATGGGCCTTGGGAGAGCAGGTTTTGGCTTGTTTGGGTAGCTGGTGCACAGCATCCTGAAGAAACAGTCTTGAAGGAGAAAGGAGCCCAAGAGACCTGACTGGTTTTCATAGACAAAGCTCAAGAATATAATTAAGGCCTTCCTGTTGTGCAAGAAAATGCAGGTGTGGTAAGAGGCAAGAAGGGAGTTCCTGATTGAACTTAAATGTGCTAAGGGAGTATGTAGGAGGTGGGAAGGGACAGGCTCCCAAAAAAGAATGTTTTAGCAGCACTTGGGGATGTGGGGATGGGGTTAGGAAAGCCAAAGTTCAGCTGGGATTGAAGCCAGTGAGAGATGAGTCAGCAAGAAGGATTTCTGTATGTATATCAGCAGCAAAGGAAAATGTTGGCCTGGGATGCAAAATGTGGAGAGCAACTTAGTGCTACAGAAGTGAACAAAGTATCCAGGCCTTCTTTGCCTTAGTCTGTTGGAAAGATTTGCCAGACTTCTCTCAGATGTACTCAAAGGGCAAGGCAAAATGGACCTGGTGTAGGGAGCCTGCTTTGGCAGGGCGGGTTGGACTCGATTATCTCTAGAGTTCTCTTCCAACCCCTATAGTTCTGTGATTCTGTGATACAAGCAGCCACAATGGCAGCAGTCAAACACTTGAAAACTGTTGCCCAAAGCAGTTGTGAAATCTCCCAGTGCTGGAGAGTTTCAGAACTTGACTAGATTCAGCCTTAAGCAACTGTGATAGTAGAGGCATGCTTTTAGCAGGGAATAGGACTAGAAGACCTCCAGATGTCCCATCCCACAACAGTTTGTATTCCAGCTTTTAGACTACCTCAACTTTGAAGTAAAATCTGTGTAGGTGTACACATGCATGTATCCACAACTTCATGTGTACAAATACGAAGTTCAGTGTGCAGCTTTCATACAACAACAGCTAGATAGTACAGACCAGAACTCAGGATCAGACAGCCACAAAGCTCATAGTGGTTGGGTCTTAGCCTTTAAGTGGCACCTGCTTCTGAATGACTGAGTCACATCATGTCCAGAGGTGGCATATTTCTGTTGCTGGAACTATTGGCCAATTAGAACACATGATGCTTTAAAACTAAAATAATACTTCAAGTCCTTTTCATATTCTATAATTCATGTATTTTATTCCTAAATATCACTGAAACTGGAGACTAGAATTAGGATGGTCAGCACAGGCTTCCTGTTTGCAGTCAAAGAAGCCAATGTGGCTTTTCTTTATGCTACTGCAAATCAGTACTAATGGATATGGGTAAAAAAATTAACCTGAGTAGACTATCTTGGTCCTGTATTTCAGACCACAGAGTTGGATTTGATCATTTGAAGCTATAAATCTCTCTCACCATCCCCTTTAGATTCATGGAGCAACATCTGCAGCCACAGTTGCATTCTTAGTGTTCTCTGGTCTCATCCATGTTGGCAGTTGTGCTGAGATGACTTCAGATACACAGAATTAACATGGTCATTTTAGGAATATACTGTTCAATACTAATGGGCAATGACTCTGTTCTTATCTTGTGATAAACACAGGAAAAAGAAGTTTTATTTAACTCTTCCTTTACAGACTATGTAAACAGCTATCTCTTATTCAATAGCTTGCCAAGTTATGCTAACAAAACGTGTCTTCCAGATACAGGAACAAACGTTTCCCATTGCAATGAAAAGGAAGTGAAAAACAAAATCTTCATAGCTGTTCTGAAAACCTAAGCATTCCTATTGAAACATGATCCCACTGTTAGTGAGGATAGAAGTAGAAAACATCATTGTGTGTGCTTCACAATTCCCCTTTATATGGGAAACTGAACAGTTTCTTATGCCTTGAGACATGGAAGAAAAGTGCTCAGCAGCTTTTTGAGGCCCCCTACATATTACTGGTCCACAGCTTAACCACAGCAGTGCCAGTGGAGTCACAAAAGGGATGAAATCAGCCATCCCTGCTATGGGAATAGGTGTGTGCAAGACTGATTTCTCTGTTTTCTCCTCCCACAACACCTTGTCTTCTTCTGAAAACCTGTTCCTCGCTTATGTCTGTTGGGAGGAGGACTCCATAAAGAAATCTGGGCAACTGCCCGAGGCAATCTGTAAAAAAACTTCTGTGAAAGAATCTCTTTCTTTTCCTCAGCTTCTGCCTCCCTGGCATCAATCCTCAAGCCAAGGAAGCTGCCCACTGCTCTTAAGGAACCAAGCAATGCACTGCTGCCTTCTCAGTAGGCAGAGATGGCATTCTCCCACTATAATAGCAAAGCTCTTGGGAATCACAGGAATTACTCAGTTTAGACCTTCAGAATAAGGCTGAATCCTGAATGACTAATGTATCCAGGGAAGAACTGAGAGCTGCTGGGAACCTCTGAAGGCAGCAGGATACACGATGCCTTGCAGAACAGGCACTGAACTGCTTGCTGTCCTGCCTCCCTGCCCTAGTTCTAGCATGATTCAGAGGCCGAAAATACTGTCTGACTTTGCTTTGGAACCTCTGAATTGCTCAAGCCTGGTGCTGAAGCAGTACATTACTTTGTTATTCCCAAGAAATATCCTTGCTCCAGGTATAATCCTGTGTTTCCTGGGACATTCAAAATAATACATCTTCCCTCCTTCAAACCCTGAACAGGAATACACAGTAATCTCAGATTGTACTGGTGAGGTTAATTAATCAACTGGAGATCTGTGCTGTCCTGTCCTAAACAAAGAACCAAAACAAGATGTTTGGCATACCAGTTAATGTTTTTTATATTAAGAAAGTAAATTCAGTGATGGCCAAGCAGACTAATAGCAAGCTCAAGCATTAATTCTAGCCACACCCAAGAGCTCTTCTAGGTGTTCAGGTGGCAATGATCTGTCCTTTGAACAAATAACATAACATAAATAACATAACAACTCTTCCCAGGGATACTGAGCACTAGGTGGGTATGGTTGAAAGCTGGCTTTGCCACCTGCTATCTGGGAAAGTCCTTCCTGAGGATGGATACAGGCCAGGAGCATAGACAACAGCAAAGCCTCTACCCGAAAGCCTAAAAAAAAACCAATGCAGAGGAGCTTGTATCCAAATACTGTGGATGAGACTGATGCTCCAAAGTGTGTTACTGGATTTACAGGTCATTAGATACTAAAAATCACAGTAGGAAAGTTGGCAAGTTGGCAAAGCCATTAAACCCTGCAGTTTATTGAGCAGATGGCAGAGAAGCCAGAGAGGCTGATACAGGAAATACCTATTTAGCAGAGCTGTGATAGCTGGGCATAAACAGGAGTGGGAGACCACTGTCTTTTCTAGGAAATATCTTTTCCTCCTCCCTGCACACGTTATTTTTAGCTAAGATGGGTTGCCTGAAGGCACATTCTGCTTAACATGCCAACACATTTTTTGCTTGTTTACTATTTTAAGAATACCAGTGGTTTCCTAGATTACTTGTACCACATTGGGAAATCCTGGCCATCAGTGGGCGAGCTCCCAGAGCGAGGGATGTCAGATGAGGAAAGAGCCCATGCAGAGCCAATGGGAACAAAGAGAGGGGCCCAAATGGAAAGCAGTGGTTTTTCAGTGAGAAACCGTAATTTGAGAAGTGCTCCTCTTGTGTCAGAGGCATGCAAAGGTAGATTGCAAAGGTAGTGTTAAAAATGCCCATCCGAGGGGCTGTCAGTAAAAAGAACATATAGGAAATACAGTGGTCTGTATTTCCAGAAGAAAAATCTCAGAGGTCTATTCATTGGCTATGCTGAAAAACACTGGTGCAGAGTTTAAGGCATAAAAATGATACAGCTGCCAGTGTTCTATGCTAATGTAAATCCCCACCTAGGACTTGAGTTCTGAGCTATAGATTAGGAAAGGGCTCCAGGGGACTCAGGCTGTCTGCGAGAGCCTTTCACTCTGCAAATGTAATTGCTTCAAATATAAGTCATTCCCTCCCTCCCTCCTCAGCTAGATGGCTAAGAGAAACCTTGGAGGAAACTCTCAAATATTTCACTGATAAATTCACTTTGTAATGAAGGTGGTTAGATGTCTATGTACCCTCTCTGCTTACGAAAAAAAAAAAAAAGCATTTCTTTCTTTTGGAAAGAAATCATTCATTATGGAATGTGATTTTGTTTGAAAGGGATGTTAGCACTACTGGTTATCTATATGGAATGAAGGAAATGAGAGAGCTCAGCCTCTTTCTCCTGAAAATTCATTCTGAAAGGTACATTATTTCCAAAATGATTCAGTTCCTTCAAGGTAACACATAATGACTTTGTAACGGCGCAGCGATTGTGGCCTATTTCTTCATGGAAAGAAATGGTAGCTAGGTCCGGGAGAAACAAGGCACAGAACTGGAAAAATATTTTCAAGCTGCTTCAGATGGAGTAAATGGCTCTCTGCCTTCTGTTTACAGCCAAGGTTTTCAGCACTCCTACCCTAAACCTCCTGGGCAGCAGGAAGGGTGAGGTTTCACTTTATTACCCTGGGAAATGTCTTTGGCTTGGACCTCCCTTCAAAAAAGCCCTCTCTGATTTTGCGGGCCAAGCGTGTTGCTGTGCCTAAAGAGGCTCCAGGGGAGCAACATTTGCTGCCACTGTTTCCTTTTCACTGTTCTGCTGTGAAAAGGAATGGGCTGATCTCATCCACCCTGGTGTGGACGTCTGAGGACCGATACCCCCTTCACACCGACACAGTCCTCACAAAAGGGGCTGTGCTCATCTTGGCGTTGTAACTCGAGGTATCTCACTGGTATCTTCTTAGTGCTTATCAATAAATGGATAACATTGCTGCTTGTACTCTTTTGGAATATATTAAATGGTGAGAAGTTGTTCCACTTGCAGCAATAATCTCCCTCCAGAGACTCACTAAGTAGAGCTTCCCTGTGCTCCCACATGTGTGTATCTGTGCATGCAGATAATACAAATTCCCAATGAATGTGGCATTTCTGATCCTTGTTTCTATTTATCTCAGTGGCCAAACCCAATAACTCCAGCAAGAACACAGTCACTCCTCTGGGATATTCCAGAGGTGAAGCAAATAAAAGTGTAAAGCTCACACAGGCATATACTTCCTTGGACATGCTGTCAATACTAACTGCCAAACTTTTATAAAATCCTTCCTGGCAAAACTGACAGGCCGTTAGGATCCTTTGATCACTACATCTAGATGAACAGACTATTTGATTGATAGGACCCCAGCAGGAATGTTGTGGCATTGAAAAAATGGGTTATCATTTTCAGTTTTTTCCATTTTGCTGTTTCACAGAATTTTTAATTCTGGTTTTTATTCTGCATTTAAGATTTTCTGGGATAGAGCAACGGGGAGAAATTATGTTGTTGTCCCCTTTCCAGGCACAGTGACAGAGTTAAACCAGTGGGATGCTGGTGACCCAAGTGAGCAGTGAAATAACTGACCTCTCAGAAAGGTCTGCTCATGGCAGGGTGGAACCACTGGGAGGTTTAGCAAGGCCTGGGGGCTGACTCCAGTGAATCAGACATGGAGAGGAAAACACAAATCATGGCAACTCGAGGTGAAGACTGAGGCTGTGCTGAGGGAGCAAGAAATGAGAGGAAAGGAGTGAGAAGGGAATTATTCCCTTCAGAGATAAGGCACTGGAGGACACGCTGAGCAGAAAGCTCAGATGAGGAAGAACAGAAGCCCCTGTGTAAGATGCAGACTTTAGTGTAAGAGGAATCCTCTTGCTTGCTCACCTTAGCTTTGTTGTCCATGGTAACAGCCAGCTGCATCCTCTTCCCCATTCTGAATGTGAACATATGATCTGCTTCCTCCTCCTCCTCCTCTTCCTCACTGCCAATGCCAAACCCAGCGCTCACAGGGCAGGGGCTCTTTTTCTCACTCACAACCCTTTTGTCCTGGAAAATGAAGCACTTCTGTTAGCAAATCCAAGCCTCTCAGCTCACCAGTGCACTCCCCTTCCCCAAACACACCTGCACACAAGCAGGGCAGACCAGTTATGGAGTCGTAGGCCTTGCCCTGGGAAAGCTTTCTGTGCATGGCACTCTGCTGTGACATTCCTGCAGAACAAGGGACTCATTGTCTGCTCAGCAGCAAAACCCACAATTACAGTGGGTATGGAAAATCCTTTGCACTTACAAATCTGACATTTCAGACTAAAATGCCAGAGTTTTATCGCTTTCTGCAGCACTCTGAGTTAGATCAGAAAAGTCTAAGTCCTGATGGAGATTGCCTGGGAAGCCAAGAGGATGGCTCCTGAGGGTCAGTGCTCACCATCGAGAGGGCTTGGCTATCTTGTCCATAGTGTTCAGTCTGGGTAATTGCATCTTTCAGGTCCTGTATGAGAGAAAAATGTGTGCAACAGAGCACCTCCAGAGAAAAGCAAGGGCCGGGGTGTGGTAAAGTAAGCAACGCACTGGCTTGGATCTAACAACCCAAGAGTGCTGATGGTGCAAGAAGGAGGGTGGGCCAGCTCAGTCTGGCTTTGGGCTGCCCCCAGGGGCTAACACAGGACTGGCCTGGTGATTTAGCAGGCCACACACTGCCAGGAGAGGAGGATAAGGTTTGTCACATACAGATTTAATGCAGTCAGAAAGGATGCCTGGGACTTGTAGCATTTGCCTCAAAACCCCTATGTAACTATGGGCTATTTGATTGCAAGCTCAAAGCCTAAGGAGATCATGATTTCAACCAGCCTGCGGGTATCTTCAAACGTGTTCTTGATGTCTCCAATGGCACATACACATCTTACATGTTCTGCCTATATATTTGCAACAGTGTTCACACCTGGGACCCATCCAGGGCCAAATGTAACTGTTCACTTACTCACTTATTTGCATGCTTGCTCATTCTGAATGCTTGGGTACAGGAGCCTGGGCAAGGCTGGAAATGAGTGGATCAGCAAACAACACTTTGGGCATTTTGAGCTTTTACGCCCTTATAGGAATGTTTAGGAGCTACGTTCCATGCCTGAAAGAGTTTTGCTCTGGAAGCTGTCTCCTTCAGCAACGCCACTTGTGATGCTCATGGAGGCAGGACCGAAGCTTGTGGTGGCTTGTGGTGAAGAGGCATTCACTCACTTACATTGTGAGCTTTGGTGATGGTAATAGTGAGTCCATCTTGCTTGGGTTTCCTGGAGGTAACAGCCATTCCCTCTTGCTCAGCTCGTTTTTTGTCCTCTTCTATTTCCTGAAAAAGATATCATTAATACAGGCCTGTACCTGGCTGTGTGCAGATTTTGTAAAGTTCCTGTTCAGAATTTTTCATAAATGGACACAGCTCCAGCTCTGAAAGACAGTGGACCAACTTGTGATCCATCAATGGGCCCTTGGAATGGGTGACAGGCAGCTGGGACATGTGAACACCTGGCCTGCAGAAAGGGAAGGCTCTGCACAGAAGCCAGGGTCTCTGTGCCAGACTGGGGTCATCATCTCTGGCCAATGATCTGCTCTGGCATCTCTGGCTGTGATCTGCTTATCTATTAGGCAGCTTCTTCTTGAAGCCAAGGACTGGTAGGTAGGAAGGTAACATTTAATATGAGAGTGAGAGTTCCTCTTCCCTGTGTGTTGACACATTCAACTCATTCCATAAATTTCCACTAGATACCATTATTTTTTGCGATGATCAAAAAATGTTCAGAATGGCTCTTCTGGTATCAAAGGAAGTAAGTCTTTTAAGCAAGATCCAGCCTAGAGCATCACTGAACATTTTGGCTCTTGGTCCAAGACACAAAACATGCTCTTTGCCATTCTCAAGACTGCTCATCCAGCCAGCAAATATTAAGCAGCCCCCAAAGCCAAGTGGTGATTGGAAAAGCCAGGAGAATATTCCAGGCAAGCCGGGGGGGCAGGGGGAATCCTTCTTCCAGTAGTATCCTCAGACTGTTCTAGTCTGCACTGCTGTATGCAGACACTCATGGAGAAGGGTAAACAAACCTAAAGAGAGCTCCAAGTTACCACAGTGTCACACTGAACAGTTCCTACAAGCCGGGCTGGATATCTTGTGCACATCACTGGGTAGACTCTCTTGGCCAAAGCCAATCAATCCAGAACCAGAAAAACAAGGTGTTTTTCTCTCCTGTGAGCTCCACAGAAACACTGGGACTGGCCTGGGACAAGCTTCAGTCCATACAAGTGCCCCGGGCTGGGTGAGGACAGCAAGAGGGAAGACAAAGGCTCTCAAATGTCACAGGGATGCAACCTTCTGTTCATCTGGGAGAATAAGCATGAGGCACTGGGAAGGACAGAAGGGGAAAAAGACAGTGTGAATGAGACGAAGAGATGGGAAAGCTGTGATGCAGATGGAGGAACAGAGTAGGGCGAGAAGAAATGCTGCAGCAGAAAGGGAAGCATCAGTGAGCCTGGTTTCTAATCTGAGGAGCTGTAGCAAAGAGCAGAGTTTGGCTGACCTTCCCCAAACACTTTCCTACGTAATAATGTTATCTAATCAAGTCATCCCTCCACTGCTGACGATCTTCTTCATGCTGTGAGTTGTGAGGACTCTAAAACAGAGCTGAGGAAGATAAGAATCAAGCAGTCTTACCTGGTATCTTCGTATAAGTGCTTCATTCTTCTTCCGCAGAGCCAGGATTTTCTTATCAAGTTCAACATCTTTCTGTTCTTTCTTCCTTAGCACAGCATCATCCACAGTGGCATCCTGAAAACATAAAGAGCAAAGCTTTTCTTGGTAATCACACTGACAGGACACAAACCTGATGCTTCTGTTTAAATAGTGGAGGGAGGTTGAATGGTTTTTTCCCACTATCCCCCTTTAGACCTCCATCTAAAAGCACACCACATCTTGTAAATTGAATTCTTCCTGACAGAATTGACCTTTTCTACTTTAACTTTTTTTTTTGTTGTTCTGCAAAGAGGTAACTGGAGTGAAAAAACAATGCCCCACACTGACGGCTGCCAGTAACTCCAGAGTTACCACACCACTTAATGCACGAAGTAAATGACACCTCTGCCTGCTCTCAGTTCAGGTGCTCTCAGGTACACCCAGTGTACTCCATTTACATTCAGACAGCATCTCGGTTACCACAGGGGATAAGAAACCAGATTTTAGAATTTTAGTGACAGCAGCATCTAGTGAAAATTAATGCTGATGGGTATCAACACACTGTAGCAAGGTGATCCATATCGTCTAGACTCTGCCTGCTGCCTACACGAAGAGCAAGGTGGGAAGTCTGAGATCTCCAAGGCACTACAGGTTTATTTTTAAACAGTGTTTTTGTACTCTCCTTATCTGCATGGCATCTGCATGCTGCAGAGATCTCACATTCCCTCTCCTCTGCTCACAGAGAGCTGAGTAAGACAAAGTTGGCTTGGGGACAGGCACAGCCCACCTGCACCAGCACTCTTTGCAGCTCCAGCACTGCCCAAACCACAGTCCTGGTCCCATCCCAAGTCTGGATCAGTCACGACTGGCATCAGAGCCTGCCCTGGAGCACCTTGGCTCCCAGAGAGCCCTAGGGGCACTGAGAGGGACCTGCTGGGAAAAAGCTGAGCCCCATACTCAGAAATCAGAATCGGACATTAATAGATGCTTAATCACAAATAGAATTGATTGACATTTCTTGAATCAAAACCCCAGTAATCCTATCAGCCCCACTGATGAAATCCAGAACAGCAAAGGCTGGGAAGAGCTGTACAGGCAGGAGAGGTTTTTCCTTCATTAATCACAACATGGCAGGTGCAACCTCCTTCAGGGAAGGATACGTCAGTGTCCAGTCATGGCTGCTGGGTCACAGGATCTGGGTCTGACCCTCGCCATGCCCTGGTGCCTTCCTGCCTGTGATGTCAGCCAGTCTGCCCTGGGTCTCACCTCAAGCCAGCCAGTGGACTTGCAAGGCTAATTCCAGGGAATAGAGGGCTTCTCCTGCATTCCTGCCTTTTGCCTGGTCCTAATTAGGTCACCAGAGGAAAAACTGGAGCATTGGAGGTCCAGAGAAGGTGCTGTCAAACAAAGCTCTTCCTCAACTGAGAGAAAACAAAGTGAGAAGCCTAAGGCTTGAAGACTAAGAGTAAAACCACAAAGCAGTAGCCCAGGGGAAGGAAAGCCTCTGACTCTGCTCTATGTTGCCAGCTGTTCGTGCCTTTTATCCAGAACTTTATACAAGCTCCAACCTCCTGAAGATGTGTGTGATTGCAGCGTGCCTGTAAATCAAACGAGGCAGAAGTTAGGCACTCTGAACCTGAACCTCAATTTCATGTTTCTCATACAGTGGAATTAGCATTTTGCCAAAATAAGAAATGCATGGGAATATCCCACAACCATTTGAGAAAACAGGATTTTAGCTGAGCTGCAGGAATGATCTCCTTAATGTTATAAGGCTTTTGACTGCCTGGGAGATGGGACACCAGGTGACAATGAGGGCACATTGATCTGCTGGCCCTTTGGTAATGGATATGTTGTGGTTTTGTCCTGTGCTGGTGCAGAAACAGCAAACTGGGCTCCTGGTGGCCCATGCTAATGCAGAAAATAATCATAGGTAGCATATAGGAATTTAGCCAGAGCATCACTGCTCTTTCAAAAATGTTGTGGGGCTCCTGGGAGCCAGGTCTGCAAACCATCTGCTGCTGTACATGGCCAACACTCGCTTTCAAAGGAAGGGATCCAGCTGCTGAAACACTATGCATCCCAGCAATGCCAGGTATTCCTTTCAAAGGCTTTACATGAGAAAGAACAGAGCTAATGACATTTCATCTCTGATCAAGCAAGACTTATGCTTGAACTTGACTGCAAAGAATAGGACCACAGATAGGGACAGAAATCTCCCTGCATAGTGTTCTTTGGAGAGAGGGACTAAAAGTTGAAAGTGTGATACAATCACAGAGAAGGGGGTGGGATGGATGGATGTGGATGTTGTCACAAACCAGAAAGGGGAAAGGTAGGAAAACCAGTTTGCACAAGTACACTTTGAATCGTATCACCACGATGGTATTTTATCAGTGCTGATTTAACAGCCTTCACGAGGACTGATCTGCCAGGACACAGGAACACATTCGTGTTCAGGTGGAACAATAGGGACATTTAAACCACACATTCACCCACACATTTTTCTGCTGGACAATGGGATTTTGTTGAGGTCTGCAGGAGAACGAAATGCACTTTCCTATTGCCATCTATCATTCAGGTACGTGACAGACAAGTAGATTGTACATGTGGGTGGATAAACTTTGATGGCCATTTTGCAAGCCTGATTAAAGCTGAATTCCTGTGTTTACCAGAACAGAAGCCATTCTGTGAGCTCTAAATTGGCAGGTTCGGTGTTTGCTGAATGCTGGGGTGTTGGCTGCTTGAGGGTGGGATCAAAGTAATGCATGCCCTCAAACACACCCCTTTCATCCTCAAATTGCTTTGAACAAGGGCTGACAGAGCTGCCTGCTCAGGAAAAATTTAAAAATTCCAGTAGAGATTGTATTTGTGCTCTTCTCTTTTAGCAAGCAAAAGATGGCCAGGGCTCATCCATTGTATAGTTCAGCCAAGTCAGCGTTAGCTCAGCAGCCACTGCAAGCCAGCCGACAGCGAGGACGTGCCCTTTTCTTTGCTTCTGGGATGAAGCTGCCACCCCAGACTCTGCTGAAGCTGGTGCTTGGGGTGACAAGTGGCTGCATCATGCCCTCCCCAGAACAAAGCTCTTCCGGGGAAGTGAGGTGCCCGTATGTTAGTGACGGGAGAGTTATAAATGGCTTTGGCAGAACAGACGTGCGATGGCTTTGAATCAGAAAGCCCAATGCCTCCAAGAGAGCCACGCAGAAGAATGGCCTCTTTCTATCACAAATAAAATGGCACAAGATGAGAAATGGGAAGCGAGTGCCTTGGTGCTTCCATTAAATGCCGACACCTCGCTCTGCCATACGCCCATGGCTCGGCAGCACACACACATGCTGCACAGCTCCCCAGGGGCTGGAGGGCTGCCTCACACAAGGCTGGTGCTGCGTGCAGGATTTTCCTGCAAGCTCCTACAGCTGTCTGCTTCTGCAGCGAGAGACTTCGGAGGCAGCAAGAGTGGGAAAGAGAGAGACAGGAGGTGGGGGGGAGGGAGGAGAAGAGAAGAGAAGAGCAGGGACCTTAACTAACACTTCTGCATAAGCAAACGCATCTGCTCTTTTCAAGAAATATCCTCTGGCTTGACAGCTGCAACCTTTGCCGGGATAGGCAACATCCAGCGCTCCGTGGGTCTCTGTTATCTATACTCACCTCCCACCCACCCAGGAGGCACAATGTCCTGAAGCAGCCACCACAACCTGCCCTAGAGATCGCCACACAAATCCCAGCACCCCACATCCACATCCTGGCACCCCCCCATGACGCAGCAGTGTTTGTTTGCTGCCGGTGCCTGCTGGCAGGCGGGCGAGGAATAAAAATAACAAAGCCCCAATCAGCAAAAGGCCACCCCAAGTGCAAGTTGTTTCAGGGCCTCTTTGGGTATGGACCCCACTGCCCGCGCCCTCCTGGGACCCACAAAGGCGGCACTCACCGCTCGGTGCATGTCAGACATCAGCAGCAAAGCCCGGCGGATTCCAGCGCAGAGCTAAAAGAAGAGAGCCATCAGACGGCCTTTCTCAGCACTGGTTGCACAGCATACAAGATCATGTTTTGATTACAAAAGCCTCGTCTGGGCTCCCAGCCAAGAGCGCTGGCTGCCTAATATACCAAGCACAGACAGGGTTTTGAGTGCCTGTGTCCTCCTCTCCAATCTCACTCTCTTTTTAAAAGAAACACTCCCCCTTTTCCCCCCTCCTGACTCCTTTTAACTTCCTGATGCCACAAGCCCTCATTCAAAGTGGGGAAAGCTTGGCGAACAATGACAAATGGATCAGGCAAACAGCTTGACTTCACTTCGTGGCCATTCATGGTTTGTGTTATTTGCTATGCATGGCTAGGTGCACGCCTGGCAGGGAATTGGGGAAATATCTCTGGTACTGAATACCTTGTCACTGCAAGTACATGCATGAATCTTTATGGGAAAACAAGTGCCAGATTTGTCTTTTTCTCTTTATTTTCAGTCTTCTCTGGGAATTATTTCTCTACTTTTAAAACGAGTCTTTCATTCAGGAAGGGAGGAGAAGCGATGCTGTGGGGTGGACATTGTCAGCCAGCACCATGATTGGCATAAAGCACACAGTCAAGGAAGAGGGACCCTCAGAAAGCCCTCAACTGAAAGCTGCCAAAATGATCCCAGAAGAGTCACTGAGAGGCTTTCTGAAAACAGGCAGCATTTAGATGCTGCGTCTTGGGTTGCTGCACTCAAATCCTTATCTCAGACCACCTCCTGGCCATGTGCTGTGTCCTTCCTCTATGCTGATTTAAGACGACTTCTTTAACCTACAAGATCCAGAAAGAGGTGAACGGGAGTTGGCAGAACATAGGGGAAAATTCTGTCACTCAAGAACTACCACCCACCCCAAACTCAGTAACACTTCTGTTTTTATATTGTAGCATGAAGAAGCAACAGGCCCACTGCTGGTACATAACCCCTCTAATATATTTAAATAGGTCAGCCACTCACAAAATCCAGAAAGCTCAACCCCAAATCCAGCAAGGTCCAAGGGAAGCCTTCAAAAGACTCTGAATAACTTTGAATCTGGCCCCTCTTCTGCACTTAGCTTTAAATACTGGATATCAGGACTACTAAAGGAATAAAGGAGGAGGAAACATGGCTTAGCAAAAGTGCTCAGAGGGAAAGACTGACCCATATTAATTAGTAGCTACTACAATGATGAAAGGAAATTTAAAGCATTTCCCAGGCGGTGCCTCTGGATTCAGGCTTGAGGAAAGAAATGAAGACATTCCTATGGATAGAAACTTCAGAGAAAGACACGAGAGCATTGCTAGGGCCCAGGTGATTAGCAGGAAGTTTGTGATGGACAAGGCTATGTGCAGGTGTGGAGCCATGCCAAGCCCTTCCTTGCCCTTGGAACCCACTTGAGACAGAGGGAGCTGCGAAGATGATGCTGCCTTGGGTTTCCAAGGGCCCTTGTGAGAGCAGTGGCCCATTTTTTGTTGGGCTGGGGGAAGGGAGAGGGAAGGGGGTCGTGTCTGGCAGGTGCTACTGGGCCGAGTCAGGGAGCAGAAACATCTTAAGGAAAATGTTTCTACTCATGAAAATAGCTCATGGAAACATTTTATCCAGTGTTGGTGCTATAGCCTGTTTATATGGTAGCAGCGTTTCTAAGCTCAAGGAATCCACACACACCGCCAAAATGTGGGTCCAGATGAATACAGAGATTCACACAACTATCCCAAATACTAAGGCTAGGCTGTTTGCATAGCACAGGGTAAATGTCTTGTGCAGTGGGGTGAATCACAGTAGCTAAAGGTGCTCATCATGCCCAAGTTGTCAGAGCTTGAGCTAAGTGCTCACAAGCAGTTTCTAGAGATCTCATGGCCACACCACACCAGGTACTTGCTCTTACTGATGGTGTGGCCGAGCTCTTCCAGTCATAAGCAGTGGTGTGAGCTGGCCCCAAAATACTATTCCCTTTGCTAATGCCTGGAGAGCTGCAGTTTCCCCCAGGGCAGCGTCAGCCACTCTGCTGTCCTCAGCAGAAACAGCTGACATTTCTCAGCTGTCCCTCACCCAGTCTGAGTGGCAAAATTGATAGGCATCTACTTCTGCATCATCACCTGGGACAGATAAGAGGATGAGCATTCTGTTAAAGCTGTGGACACTGAAACCTATGGCAAAAGGGACCAGTTGAAGGAGCAGAATCTGCAGCTTCAGCAGTGGGGCAGAACAGGCTGGTTTAGGGAATCGGTTGGTGCTCTCAAAACTCTCACGGGATGTACAAAGACAAATCCTACAAATATGCTGAGATTGATGGGGTTATATGCATGCACATGTTTGTTTATACATGGTGTTATGGCCAGAAAGAGCTGCAATTCTTCAGTTACAGTGAGAGGGGTGTGATGGATACAGTACATTTTGGTGGCCATGCAGGACCTTAGGACACTCTGAAACCTGCTCACATGAGCACACCCACCTTGGTGGCTGAAGCACATTCTCAAGCAGGTGGTGGCAGCTATTTCACTGCAATTGATGAAGTACTTCAGAGAGTGAATGTAAATTACATCCATGTGTGACAGTAAGGATGTTTGGAGGAAACAGGCTAATAACTCATGCAGAAATTTGTCCACCACCCCCAAGGTAATCCCTTTATTCTTCTAAAATCACCAGAAGGCCTTTAATAAGCAGGATTACCTCTTTCTGAGCTGGTTTTATTGTAGTCTGGCTGCTGCGGACTGACTTGTTCCATCTCTGAAGCCTACTCAGCACAGAAGCCACAGGGAGAATCCAGCATGCACACCCCAGATTGCCTCTGTGGCTTCCACTTTATGGAAAGGGGATGTATCAGATTTGCTAACTATCAGAACCCTCTGAGAGAGCAGTCCCTGTGATGGACAGAGGTTTGCTTTCAGAAAACCCTGAAATCAAGAGAAAGTGAGGGGCTTGACTGACTGACCATAAGTTTAGCCTCCAGCTGCCCTCACAGAAGCCCTGGTCTCCACTCGGGGCAAAGTTTGCCAGAGATTTTCTGGGGCAAAACAAGGAGATCAGAGGAATGAGCCGTCCACTTTGTGCTCACAGCTATGAAATAATCCCTTTTTCGAGCTGAGTGCTGCAAAGCCTCTCCCTAACCTGCTTCAGCACAAAAAAAAATCTCTCTGACAGCATTCTACAATCTCTCAGCTCTAGGACAGCATTTAGCAGATTGCAGATTGTGTTGCTCCACATTCGACAGTAAGGCTGCTTGTCTCTTCTCCATCTCTCTGCCTTACACAGAGTTTGAAGGAAAGAATCTGATCCCTCTATTAACCCAAATATGACTATCACAAGAAGTATTCCTGGCATCCTTTTATCAGCCCTTCCAGCAGTTGAAACCACCTTGCCTTGAAACCCTCTTCTGTTTCTTTTGCACTTTGTGAAATTCCTCCAATGTCACTTAGTCCCATGCTGACACTCCTCCCAAGTGCATTGTGCCCAACTTCACCTTGGCTCCCTTCCATTTTTTGCATGACCGCTATTTAGTCAACAGATGGCACTCAGTAACTGCTGGGAGAAGCTGGGAGCCAGCTGCCAAAAAGCCCACTGTCGAAGTTAATCTGCCTTCTCTGGGAGGCTGCTTGTATATCATGTATTGAGACTGCAGATAAGCCACATCGCTCAGTTTCAGAAGCACCACAGTGTGCTGCCACACGCACCAGAGAACCCTCAGATCATGCTGCCCGAGGCTCCTGAGTGGAATCAGCAACCCTTTTCCAGTCTTGTTGAATGCAGGGAGGAATAAGAACATGCAGATTATCAAAGGAGAGGTTGCTGACAGCCTGGAGGCATCTTTCGTACCAAGCACAGAGCAAACTTCCTTGCAATAAGCAAACTCCTCCTTTGCCTCCCTTGCTCACTGCTTGCTCTGGCCCTTTGGCCAGCTGTAACTGCAGGATAAAAAGGAGTTAGGCTGTTCCTCAAGCCAGTCAGATGAAAGGTCTGCATATTCCCTAGACTGGGAGGAGGTATAAGCCAGAAATTTTAAAGTTGGAGAGTCTCACGAGGATCAAAGGACTGCTGAGACATTAATTTTTAAATGTATCAATATACAGAGAAATTGAAAACTACCAAAGACAGCTGAAGGATATAAAAGCAATTGCTTTCACGTAGTGATACCAGTCGTAACAGAGAAACCTCTCAGAATGTGCAAAGCAGCTCTGTTCCTATTGAAAGACA
Organism: Phasianus colchicus; assembly: GCF_987193195.1. Classification (NCBI taxonomy): domain Eukaryota; kingdom Metazoa; phylum Chordata; class Aves; order Galliformes; family Phasianidae; genus Phasianus; species Phasianus colchicus. Next base: position 7,117,831 of record NC_143440.1, on the reverse strand, counting down.
ATTTTTTCCCTCTTTTCCCCCTCCTGCACATCCCAGCCTGCAGGCTGCCACTGCACATCCTGTGGGTAAGTTCTGAGCCTACCAGTGTTTAATGCCACCATGAATAATTTGTGCTGTCACAACCTGACTTGACATCTCCCACTCCTGGAAAACTTGTAATTTTGCTGTAAAGTCCCTGAAGTAAGCAAAACAACAAGAAAAGGATCTGGTCTCTTCCCTCTTCCCACTTCCAGACATGCAGAGCAGGAACAAATGCAGGTCTGCTGACCCTATTTGCATCTGCAGCCTTCAGATGTAGGACATACAGGCCAGGCTTGGGAAGGATGCCAAGATGTGACAAGTGGCTGGAACAGCCAGTCAAACAGGTTCTTTTCATCTTTTATGAAAATGCAGTCCTTGTGGAAAGCAGGGAGAGCTGCAGATAGCAACCAGCTTGCCTTGCAAGGTGACATCAGCCAGGGTGTTTCTCCTTTTCAGCACGTGGTTTGAGCCCAGAGCTAGGAGGACATGGGCAATTCAATGGCCTATAACTTGTAGTGTGCAAGGTTCAAATGAGAAGGCCAAGAGTCATTTGGCTCATAATATGGTCATGTGTGCCTGGTGAACTTTACAGGTCCAACTTATTTGACACAGGACTGCTTCAGGGCTGCACCAGAAGCAACACGCTTCCAGACCAATGCAGGAGGAAAGAAGTGGCAAACTCCATGGCTGTTTTCCAGGCTTCTCATCTCAACCAAACTGAATTAAAACCTAACAATCCATGTCATTTTGCTTTGCCAGCAGAACTCAAAAGCAAACTCTAGAGACCAACCTTGGCTTCAGGATCTAAACTGGACTGAAGATTCTTCATAGACTCCAGCGGCGTCACATCATGCTGATGCTCTGTGGGTTCAGTTTGGGCTCAGCAGGGAGATGGACTTGCAGAAGGAGAAGGTGTGGAGCAGAGGTGACGTGAGAAGGGAGGAGATGAAAAGAGGAGACAAGGTGACAAATATTAAAGGACCAGTTCAACAATAGTCTCCTTGGGCGAAGAGAAAGGGTGGAGGTACATTAAGTGCTTGCAGACATTTGCTGTGCTATGTCTGTCTGGCTGAGCACAGACTCCAAAAAATACCAACAATCCACAGTCCAGCAGGATGGAAATCATATTTTGAGAGGATGAACTAAAGCCTAGCTGGAAATGTTGGTCGTTATCCTAGCTATGGTCATAATTTGAACTATGTTGGCTTTGATTCTCCCTTTGAACAATTTTTTTTTCCTTTCTAAAATAAATAAATAAATAAACAAACAAATAATGATTCCTGTCATTTTGGATAGATGCTTTTTTGTCTCCATCCCCCAGCCTTTCCATATCCAGTACCCGTATGTGTGACTACGTTTCCAAACGAGTGAGTACTTCAGGGAGCTTTCTGGAACCTTCACTTGAAAAGGTTTCCTTCTGAAATAATGGCTTTCTGTGTCTCTTCTCGGGGGCTGTGAACCACCCTGACCATGGCTACAGTAGTGAAGTATGGCTTGACCCAGCTGCTTCCATCAATTAAAGACCCCTGGACCATCAGATGAAGGTAGCAGGAGCCAAATTCAAAGTAACAAAGGCTTTCTTTCACATCCACAGAACACCCTGCCAAGGGACACATGGAGACAAAAGGTTTACCCAAGTCCAAAAGGAGATCACACAGATATTTGGACAACGGCTCTTAGGAGGTTTCCCAACTGAACACACCATACCATGCTTGCAGAATCCCACGCAAATGACTTGGGGAACCAATATATGTGCTCACCCTGTTCTTACTTTTCTCTGGACATCTAGTTCTGGTCCCAGTGTGAGCTCTTGAGCAAGGTGAAATTCACCTAGGAGACTGGCCAGCTGGTGATCCCTCTGATGCGGTCCCCAAAGCATGACAGCAGGGATGGGGAACATCACAGTCTAAGCACATAGCATTAGGAAGGGTTAAAACAAAGAGTCTTAGAGTTGTATTTGTAAAAAGAAAAAACTGCATTTCCTTCAGTCCCTTGAGAAGAAATCTGTTAAATTTGCTCAATTTCCTCTCCAAAATGTCAACGGGCAGTTCCCTGAATAAGACCAAACCAGTGGCACTGGTGCCACAGGGACAGAAGAGTTCTTGCTGGGTCCTATAGATCCTGTGGGTATGAGACTGGCAAGGCAGGGACCATCAGTTTGCAGCCAGTTCTGCTAGCTCGAGTCTTCCTCCCAACATAGAGGACTGTGCAGAAGCCAGAATAGCTAGAATCCTGTGAGATCCAGCAGTAAAGCTAGTATTTGTGGTTTGAGTAGCATTACAGTTGTTACTGTGAAGACAAATGGGCAAATTCATAACTGAAAACAGAATGCATCGAACTGACAAGACTAAGGATATGTTAAAGAGTAGCTCTTCTGTCTTTCATTATATCTGGTCTTATTCCCATCTGCAGCTTTGATCATCACCTTCACAGCAGTCCAGAAACCTGCCAGAGCCATCAAACTGGTTTCAGTGAAATCATCCCTGCTGTGCTAGCTTTCCTTTGCTCCAGCAGGCTGTGCAAGAGCCAGCACAGCCCTCGCTGGCCCAGAGCCAGGCAGAAGTTTATCCCTAACTACCTGAAAAATTGCAAATTTTAATCCTACATAAAAAGAGAGAGTCATCCTAAGTTAAAGTCCTCTTCAGGGAGATCCAAGGCTGCCGGCACTAACCAAGACATGAAGGTAATGTTAAGGCTGTGCACTGGCCACAAGGACTGAAGAAAGCAATTTGTCAGGAGTTACAGCAAGGTCCATTGGGTTCCTAGAGCAAGAAGTGGGAGGGTTTGCCAGCAGTTCATAAGGGGAATGTGAAGGCTGGGGTTACAGCTAGGATTTGCTTAAGGATCAGAAGCATAGAGTGAAAGCCACCAAAAAGCAGACCCAGAAGAAGCAACAAGCCAGTAACTCACTGTGAGCCCACCGTGATCCCCAAGCCAGGCATGAGTTGAGGCAGGGGCTGAAGGTTTAACACTAGCCCTCCAAACTTCAAATCCAGCAATGAGAGGAAGAGAGGTAGAGCTGGTGGAGATGAATGTCCCACAGCATCATCAAGTAGAGAGGCTGGATGTTTGGGATGATGTACAAAGTTAGAATTACATATGAGCACAGCATAAGAGTTTAAAAAAGAAGATGAGGAAAAAGCTAAATTTATGGCCTAATGCCTCTGTTGGGGCAGCTGGTGGGCCACTGGGTGACAACAGGAGTGCCCAGGGAGAGCCAAGGAGGTGCCATCACTATTGGGTTGAGCATGTTGTGGTCTACAAACATCAGCTCTGGAAGAAAAAGGCTTTTACCACAGACTCACAGCATAAAGTCACTCATCAGTGGAATTTAAATGCATCCTTGGCAAGGCTAGAATATTCATATTTTGCAGGCATTGCAACAAAGCTTAGATGAATCAAGAGAAAGAATGACATAATAGGGTTGTAAATTTAAAAGCTATTCCCATATTAAAACTTTCTAGCTGATAACCACTGGTCTGATTTGCTGATTCATCTGATTTTCTTTTCCATGGTACAGACAGAGTCTTACAGGCTGAGACTTCCCCTTCCCCATAAACCTGTTAGCACTGTTTTAACAAACTCAGATGAAGAAGAGGAGAGCAGGAAGCCCTTAAATAAGCCTTGCCACAATAGAAAGAGCAACATGGTCTTCTCTTTACATGGCTGGAGCAGGAAGGCAGACAGTTAAATGATCTCTGGAGCTCTCAGCCAAACTTTCCTTATTGAACAGTTAGATTAGAAGGGCTGAGAGTCTCCTGGTAACTGATACCTTGGCTGTGTTTGCTGAGCAGTGATAACACGTGTCGTATCAGCTGCAAAACCACAGGAACCAGTAGCACTCGTTACATCCTGTGCTAACAAAGCAGAGGAGCTCAGGGTAGAAGGGGCCTCCAGGCCAGGAGGGAGATGCCAGAGATGTGTGTGGTGGGGAGCAGCATTCCGTGGGATTTTGAGGCAGCTCTGTGGAAATATTTTGAATGTAAAGCAGAAGCCATAAGTCTTCAAGGGCATATCTCACAGTTACCACAGGACAGTATTTTATAAGATTTTTTTCCCCATTGCAGAAGTGTCCATTCAGAAAACAGATTATTATTTTTCATGTGGCCAGTTGATTTCAGTGAATCTCCTCTTTTAGAAAGTTTATTCTAAAATTTTGTACCTGTCCCCCTTTTTGTTTTTCAATACAAATTGTCCAAACCTACAGATAACAGAAATATGCTTGCCTCCTACCTCCTCAGCATCAATCAAAATCTCTTTTTTGTACAAAAATACAAAAATCACTGCACAGATTAGAGGTCCGAGGCGTTGGCAGAAAAATGGTGCCTCTCAGTGTGCCTCTTTACTATCAACCCGTACTTCTGGAATGAAGATGTAACGTCTGAGGCTCACTGAACTGTGATCAATCCATTTTAAGGAACAGTTTACCTGCAATGGGCCAGGAGCAAATACGGTATGAGGAAAGGAAGTTGTGCAGAGATTCAACGAATGTAGCAGAAAATGTGTGACTTGCTCCTTTCTCTGTCAGGATGGGTGGTACAGGGTGAGCGTCAGCCATGTCCTCCTTCCTTGTACATCTTCTTAACAGTAGAGGAGCACCTCTCCCTTGAGAGTTTATGTATCTTGGTTGTGCTGGGGTTACTTCAAAAACTCTGTAGGTTCCTCATGTTCTCCTCATGGTATCTATCAGGTCTGCATCTAGCTTGCTGCTTTTGTCTTGGAGCTGAAAGAATCAAAGACTGTGTTAACAATGTGGGTCACATATCGTGCACAGCATCCTCACACTTAGCAGGCTGTGTATGTGCTATGAATCCTGAATGACAGAACCCAGGCAAAATTCCCATTTCTAGGATGTACATAAGATGTAGAGAGGGTGACCAACCATGCCAGGGCTTCCTTCAAGACTCAACACTTTTCAGATAAGTGGCAACACCTCTTTATTTATTCTTAGGGGCTTAAAAGGAAGGAGCTTCCCCCATTCACTGCATCCTTAATGCCAGATCTTTTTTCCTTCTTTTCCTGCTTTTGTAAGCACGAAGAAACCTGAAAGCAATCACTGACACTTCAGAGATACAGGTATCTATGTGCTAGGCTCTAATGTGTTGTGAAACATTTGGGCTCAGCCTGTTTTGCAGAATCAGGCTTGAAATGTGGGTCTCACATGTGAATTGCAGGAGCCTGGGAAGGGGCTGGCTGGTTTTGAAGTGTTGGATTTTGTACACGAATTTGGCTGTGTCCTACTAGGGCCACACTGTGAAGGTTGTTTGCAAGATCCTCCATTCCACTAAAAGTCAGCTGCAATTTTCAAACCTTTTTGAAGCTAAAGAACATGTTACAACAGACACAGTTAGACAAGATAGAAGTTGATACACCCTAGCATCTTCTCAGACCTTCCCCAAGCTGAGAACTTGTCTCAGACTTTCACAAGGACCACATTTACCTGCAAAACATGAAGTCCTGCATATCTCAGGATGCTCTGAGGTAACTGGCTCATTGTCAGTTACGCTGGGAAACAGTGTGAACATATGGGCTGCTTCAGAGCAAACATGGCTGTGGTCCCAGCACAAGGCACTGCAGAAAATGGTACAACATTTCTACAGTGAGATTTTCCCTGCCAAGACAATGGTGAAATAGGTCTCTATGGGCGTTCTGCCCCTTACCGCTGTATGCCTGTGATGGACAGAAATAACAGCAGGTCCCCAGAGCCTGATTCCTTAGTCCCCTTGAAATCCTGTGCCTCATGCTGATGCAAGCATTAGTTGCAGAGGATGCTTCCTATCGGCGCAGAAACTTTGAACAAATTTTGGAAGGTGACAGCTCCTTCAAGCCATCTCAGGACAGAGTAATCAACAGATAGCTTTGAATACACATCCCTTTTAAAACAAAAAGCAAAACTCCACAGAACCTGCTGGTTTCTACCTCTAGCTTGCTTTAGCTCTCCTCTGGTAGATATACTTCTCAGAACTGCACCTCCAAACAACAAAAAGGCAGTTGTGGACTACTTCACCTGACACATGAAAATGGAGTCACACAGAGAAAAGTGACAGCTCTACTGCATGTGAACGTGTGCAGAGATATGCGTCCTTTTAAGTGGCATTGCTTGTGCCATGCTCCTGGTGCAGGAAATCAGATCAGTTCTGTACAGGAGACAAAACGTGCATCCAGATCTTTCTCTTTCAGCCTCAGAGATGATGTTTTTGGCATAAGTGTCAGCCTATAAGTAAGCAGCTTTTTGGATAGATAGGTCTGACTCAGGTTTTGGCATTCAACCTGTGACTAAAGCACATTTCTATACTAAATTAAACCTTCTTGAAGTTGCAGTAAGGGGGTAGATAAATTCACCTGTAAAATAAGCTCTGTGAAGTGAAGGTGAATGGGGCTCAATTTGCTAACACAGCACCAACTCCCACAAAGACTTGTGCTCTGGCTATGGAAGCAATTTCACGGGCTGAGGCAACAAGAGGTTTATGAAGCAGAAAAGCTTAGGACTACTGCTGCTGTACTCATGGAAATCTTCCAGCATGGGAAGGGACTGGCATGCAGTTGCTGGCTTTGAGGAGCAAAAATACCCTTCCTATTTTATTGCTACAGTGAGCACAGGCAGGCTTGAGTTCAAATGCAGTGGCTGCAGATCTGCAAGACAGTGCGCATTGCTTACAATGTCAGCCTGCTGCAAAGCGAAGCAGTGAGCGCAGCTGTAGACCAGCTGTAGGCTGCGCTGTGATCTCCAGCCTTGACACGACCATGGTCACTCCAAGAGCTCAGCTGTCCATCAAACTCATAATGTGGGTGATTTTGCTGGAAAAAGCACAGTCTTTGGCATTGTAATGGAATCACCATTGCAAGCAGTCAGGTTGGAATGCGGTTTTTCTGAGACCCAGGGTAGCACCACCTACACTGAGAGGTAGGGATGCATCACCATCCAAAGGTATGGATCTGGACCACTGTATCCATCGTGCTGACCAGGCACTGTGGAATAAAACATCCCTCTGTATGAGTGTTCAGTGGCAAGAAGGTTTCAGATGGAAGGAATGGGTTTATGGGCATCATTTATGTCCATAAAACAGTTTAGGAGACCTGTTTGGTAATCCTTCCTGTTCACTGTTGTATTTTTTACTTAAAGGGAGGAAATCTTCTTGGGATTAGCACAAGTATCCCCTACCATGGCACAAGATCTTTTCTATCATTCTGGCAATATCTAGAGGTAACAGGCAGTGGGGCCAACAACAGCTTCTGGCCGATGGGCACAAGAAGCTCCTTGGTTACTGCAATGCCAGGACAAGAGCCAAGCAGATTTTGAGGAACAGGACTCCTAGCATCCAGGATTTTGACCACTACAGCTGCCTGCTCCCAGCAGCAGGTAAAGATCTAAGGGAAGCCAGCCTCCTCCTTGGATGTAAATGGCAGTGTGAACAGAGCTGTATTTGCAGCAGGCTGTTTGCATGAGCTGCCAGTAGGACTGCAGGACGTGTTGTTTCTTCCTCTGAACACAGAAGAAAGCAAGACACACACAGCAGAGCAGGGAAACAGCAGAATGTGGGTGTCTGGCCAGAAAGGCACAGGCTTGTTCTGAAGCACTGCTGCACAACATGGCTTCACTGGCTGGTGAAATGCCTCAGCTGTGTACAAACTCATGCTGCTTGTTGTGGATCACTGCAATCAGGGAAGAAAGGCCCTTAGGATTTGCCCTAACTGGAAGTGTAGGTAATATTTTCAGCTCACTCTTTTTTCTGCCCCTCAAAGAGTGCACCAAGCCAAAGAAATGACAGTTTTTGAAGACCCAGGGCTCAAAGAGGATTGGATACACAGAGAGCACTGCTTGCTGTGCAGCAGAATTGTTGTGACTGATGGGCACTGCAGCAGCTCCCAAGTTTTCTGCCACAGAGCTGATGGAAATAGAGTGGTCTGTGTTGTAGGGAGAGAGATGAGCATCACAGCTCCCTCTGGTCTTAAAGTCCACCCATGTGCTCATGCTCAGTGACATTTTTGAGAACAAGAGCCTTCGAGTACAGCAGCTGCAATGCTCTGCAAACAGGAGTCAGGGCAGCAGCTAAATTCTCTCATGGAAATGTTGATTTACAGTGAAGGAAAAATGAATTGTGCTCAGAAAGGGTGCTGGGAAATGATGCATGCTGAATTGTGACTATAAAGCAAATCCATCTGGAAATGCTATCAGCCACATCTCCAGCCCACAGAAGTAAGACTTCTGCCTTTCTAGGCTTCTCTAATGCTATGCCCAACTTGTAAGGGGATAAAAGGATAAAAGGAGCCTTTTTACAGACACTGGTGGGAGAGGGAGGAATCTCCAAGCTGTGGGGACATTGAACACACATCAAGTGCCACGTAGTGTTCACTTCCAACTCAGACTTCTCTCCTACAGAGGAGAGACAACATTTTGTTTTCTATTTGTTAAAGAAATGCAAATGGATGATCAGCAAGGGAGTCAGGAGAAGTAATAAACTATATATAATGAAGAAAAAAAATGCTTCAAGTAAAAAACGTATCAAAGCGTTAGTGCAAAGTTCCTCTCATCTCTTTCACAGGTCAAGCAGGAGAGGTAAGAAATCTGTCTTCATTTGTCACAAATACTGATTTTGCTTGGGGAGTTCAAGCCCAGAGACAGGAGGCTTGCTGCTCTTGGATGCTCTTCATGAAATGTGGAGTAGTTGATGGATCCCCTAAGTTTCTCAGGGTCAGCAGCAGAAAATTGCTGTCTAGGATGACAAAGTGGCTTTGCAGCATAGCAGCTCTGTAAATCTGCCTCAGCCACCTCTTGCATCACCCTCAGTTCATCCTTACCCCATTCACTTGTTGTATATTTTCCTTTTCCCTTGATCTCTGTTCACCAGGTTTCCCCTTTTCCACACATTTCCATTACTGCCTGTCTGCTTTTTTTTTTTTTAATACTCCTGAGCCTACATCTCCCTTTTTTTTTTTTTTTTTTTTTTTTCTATTTTTCTCTTAGTTTCTATGGGGTTTTCAGCAACTTCTCTCTGTGCACCACTGGGGACCAGCGTGCACTGGACCTAGGTGATGCTGGCAGGTCTTAAATGTGAGTTGCCACGGCAAAAACCCAGCTCCAACAAGTGACTGTACCATTGCAGTGCTCCAGCTCTGTCTAGGTGAAAACAGCCCTGAGAGAGAGGTGAGCAGCTCCACTGACACCTTGCACAGTGCTTAGCCTCTACATGGGAGCACGAGCCCTACAGTACTCCTCATTTAAGGGCAATTTTAAAAAAATCTAGACGCTGAATATCTCACAGGCCATGGAGGAATACTGCCAAGTTGTGGGAGTGAGGAAGTGTTATCACCCCCTCTTCACAGACAGGGAGTTCACACATTGCACTGAGCCAAACTAGAAGCTGTACGGTGCGACTGTCTGTCAGAAGCACTGGGGTGTTTGAAATTCAGACTATTCCCATCGTCCTTTCAGCTCCCATGGCTTTATTATTATTATTGCTGCTGTAAGTATTATTATTTAGCGTTGGGAAGAAAGAAAAGGAAACAGCAACCATACCCTTGCCATCCCATTAATCCCAGCCAATCCTTTCACTAGATACCAGGTTTCAGTCTTTCCTGCTGAGCAGCATAATACAAGCTACTCTCTAGCTGCTCGACATATCTGATCCTACCAGGCATTTCTGTGGCTAAGGCTCAGCGAAGCAGGCTGCTCCCCTCACTGTGGGCAGCAGCCCAGTGGGTTTCATCTCACTAGGACACTTGAAGCCTGGCTGTTGGAAGTCCCTCCTGCTGGCTTTGAAGAGGTGAAAGCCTACAGTTGGAGAAAGTATAGTAGCATTAGAGAAAGCTTTTTGTTCTTTAAACTGACTTGGGCATTAAATCATTAAGGCAGGAAGGGCTTATTCCAAACAGCTAGAGGATTAGTGGGAATTATCGGATACTCTCTGGTCTAATACTCTCCTTTTTTGCTTCGGCTTTTTTGTATCATGTGAAGCAAGAAGGATGCCACCCTCATAAGAAAGAAGGTCACTGCCCCTGCGACAGTCATAGACACAGCCATGAGAAAGGAGGTCAGCCATGCCCATGGCCACATGTAGAATCATGAGAAATGAGAAGGTCGCTGTCACTCCCCTGGCCATACGCACAGCCCTGAGAAAGGCTCAGGCCATTCCCAGCACAAGTAATGTTATGGACATTCACACAGGGCTACAGTACTGATAACCAGTGTTAGCAGATCTGACCTCCTTGTGTTCTTCCAGCTTTCAATTCAGTTATTTCAAAGACACGATCTATTTAAACAAATTTAATTCTGCTAAAATCCAGATAGCGAACTTCTGCACTTCAACATGCTGCCCTGCACCTGTGATATGAAGTCTAAGAGTGCTTCTGGGATCTTTCCTACCTTGGGCCAAAGCAGCACAACTCTTCAAGGGACCTGCCACCCTAAGAATGCACTACTCGAATATATAGCCTGCTCTACTGCACGTCTTTCAGTGAGGACGTACAGTGAGTTTGGGGCTGGATGAGGTGCTTTGCTCCACCTTAGAGAACCCCACATTCTTGCGTTGCCCAGGGTTCTTACCTGTACCTTTCCGGCTCAGTCTTCTCCCGAACACGCGGACAGCACCCCAGGGCTCACCCCCACCACCTCCGGCTTCCCCCCGCCCTCCACCCATCTTCAGCCTCCGCCGGCAGCGCCCCGTGGTCATTGGCCGGCCGCTCCGGGCCCGCCTCCGCGGTCGCGCAAGCGCTGCGCGGAGCTGCCGCCGCCGCCTCGCCGGGAGCGTTCAGCACCGCGAGCTGCGGACAGCGCCCCGCTGCCTCCGCCGCCGGCCATGGAGGCCGGGCCGGCCTCGCTGCGCCGGGAGCAGCGGCCCGAGGGGACGCGCCGTGGCCGCGCCTCCGCCTCGCCCAGGTAGGAGCGCGGAGACCGGCGCGGAGCTGCGGGGGACGGTGGTGAGCGCTCGGCGGTGTCTGCTGTTGGGGGGGTCACTGGGCGAGGCTCGGTTATCCCGAGGCTTGACATTGCCTTCCAGCCCCATCGAGGGGCATGTGCCTTTCGTCCTTTTCGGGGTTTACAAGAGCCGCGCTGTCCGGCTGGCACCCTCGTGGTTCGTGCCCCCTGTGCTGGTGTCGAACTTGACCTCCCTGGGGTTTTTTTTATCATGCAATAGGGTGAGCAACCCCAACTGCAAGAGGTGAGGTATTGCTAGCAGTGCTCAGCATGTTTTGGATGAAGTCCTCTTTTCACCAGGCTTTGGACAAGAACTGGTTTCAATTCAAAGGTTTTTTTCTATAAAACCCCGCAGCTCTCTCCTTCTGCCCCCCGTGCCATATGCTCCCTTAGCTGGTGTCTCAAACCAGGCTGGAAGCCATAATCATTGCAATTTTCTAGAAATGCCAACCAGCCCATGATTCTGGGCATAGAGCTATTCCCAAATTTTTGACCACACTGCCATTTTTTAGACTGAAGTCAACAGATCTGAGCTCTTCAGATTCTCCTGAGCAAGGCACATCCTGAGTTCAACAACACAGATTCATTCTGAAAGCCCAAAGAGTTTCACTTCTTCCTGACACGGGATCTTCATGCTAAGCTATCCCTACCTGCCTGGGGGATCCAGCGGGGCAGTCGCATCCCCTTAGCTCTGCACATCTCAGCCTTAAATCTCAGGCATTGGGTGGGGTCTGAACTACCAGCGACGCCCCATTAGCTTTACTTGCCTGTCTAATCCTTGCTTGTTTGAACAGATCCTTTAAAATGAATACTGGAGCCTATTGGAGTTCAGTTATGGATACAAGTTACATCAGCTGAAATGGGTGCTTTGACTTTATCTCATGTTGTACACTTGAGAACTAAAATTTATGGCAATGAAATGCAAGAAGATAGTTCTCTGACTCCTGAGCAAGCACATACATAAATGCTTCTTTATGCAAGGCTGTTCATGTAGCCACAAAAGTGTTAGCTCTGTAGCACCTGTCCTCTGGCCCAAGCTTGACTGAAATGACCATCGATAAACAACACCTTCTTTCTGACCTTCTTAAGGCTGGGATAGTAAGGTGTCGCTTTCTTCAAAATAGGAGTGAGCAAACAGGTTTTTGTCTGTTCATTTTACACTGCCAGTATACATACAGCAAGCTGCATCCAGACCTTCCTGGAGCTGGAGACTGGGTGGGGATGGCTGAGCCCTTTGTGTCTGCTTGCACCCATCACAAGCACCTGTGCCCACAGCACTGCTAGCTGCCTGGGGTGAGGGTAAGGCTGTTCAGACGAGTCAATGGAAAGGGTAATAAAACTAAACTTTTCTTGGCAGACTACATGGGAAGCAGAGCTTTTCAGTCTCATTAATTTTTCATGAAGATTTAGCATACTCAGGAGTCTCATTAAAAAAAAAAAAAAAAAAAAAGATTGTAAGGCTTTTTAAGGATACATGTTATGGATACATGTTATCTTGCTACTAGATTGAAAAAGCAAAACAAGGAGTAACTACACAGAAATTTTCCAGTGTACAAGAATTTGACCCTGCCAAAGGAGGAGATGAATTGCTTGACAGGTGCCCATCCCTCCCTGCCAGATGGGCACCTAATGGTGAGAGTGAAATGCAATAAGCCCTTCCATAATCTCCAGATGCATGCACTTGTCACCTTAAAATCACAAGCAAACATAAGCGATAACAATGGTGTTATCTTGACCATTTTCCGGTGGGAAGAGGAAAAAGGAAGAGACACTTTTGCTGGCTCCTGCACATCTGGTGGGCTGCTTGTGCCCTGCTGCTTGCCTCAGAAAAGCACTGCTGCACTTAGAGGGACTTGGACAGTTTCATAAATTAGATTATTATCCTGTCTAGACATCTCAAGGGAAGAGATGGGGAAGCAGCATGACAAATGCAACTCATTCCTGTGGGTCTCAGGAGCAGTTTGTTCCAGCCTGTCACCTGCCATACATCTCCTCTTTTCTCTGCATCTCTTTAGTTGCATCCAGTTGAGCCTGAAGAAGAAAAAGGAGGTTGTTAGACTGCTTCTGTAGGCTTTCCTGTGGCTGAGAGGCCATTTCTGCCCACACCATCCCAAAGTCCTGACACAGTCCTGAATGGGAATGAACATTCAAAAGAATGTTTCTCTTCCCTTGGTGTTATTCCAGTGTAATGCTCTTGCCCACCTCTTCTTCTGTCTGACAATACACAACAATCAGGAACACACCCACAACCATTTTCCAAACACAATTCAGGGTCCTAGAGGCCCAGAAAAGTCATAGTGACATGCTGGTAGGTGTCAAGGACCAGTCTACATCTCTGGTGCAGGTCTCAGCAGATCAGATGCACCAGCACCCTGGCTAATTGAGAGCATAGTGGTGAAGACTCAAAACCTGCAGACCTGCCAGCAGTAATTATCCAAAACCATCATTATTTGTGAGCTCCAGGTTTCCCTGGAGATTTTGGATAACCAAGGTCACATTGTCACAGAGTTGGAGATGAGCATAAGGCAACTTGGATCTGGAGTGTGATTGACAGAACTGTAATTGTTCAGCCTGAAAAGGAGATAACGAAGAAGACTCACGACTGAATCAGTTGAATTAGCTAAAGTTATTCTAAAACATGAAGTCGCTGAGCAGCCAGGGGATGGAGCTGAGACCACATGAGGGGAAAGAACAGAACATAACAGTATTTCACAGCAAAGATGATAATCAAGGGGAGTGGGCTTGTCTGTTAACTATTAGCATTGAATATATTAATGTATGTGCAAAAAAAAATGGAAGCAATCTGTGATATCCAAGGGTTTGCCACCTGCCTTTGTCACCAGGAGATTGTGTAGCTGAGGGTCTTTGGACATGGACTTTTTCAGCACATGTTTCTTGCATTTCCCTGATTATCTTCAAAATTTTTTTTTTTTTTTTTTTTTTTTTTCTGGTGAAAGCCTTTTCCTCCTGTCCAGTGATACAGATGAGGCAGGCAGACATGGCAGTGCAGTCCTCAGACTGTCTCAGTTATGAAAAGCCTCTGGTGCCCACTGCCAATGCAAATCCAGCAGTTTACATGAAAAAGCATTTTGTTTTCCCTTAAAAAAAAAGAACACATATTTTACAGATGTGGAAATACCAGAAGCATAAATTGTCAGTGTGGTAGTCTCTGTGAATTATTATGCATTTTAGGAAAATATCTTACTTAAAGCGTACCTAAATTAGGGAAAATGATACGCAGAAGGTAGAGAGAAAATAACAAATTAGAGACATCAAAAAGGGAGTGAGAAGAAGTCTAGATTTTGCAAAAGTATAACACTACCACAGTCCCAGCTTTATGATAATTCAGTGCCTCAGCTCTGCTAATACAAAACTACAAACCTCCAAATAAAATTAACTTGCACTCCAACCACTGGAAATCTGGAAGAAAGGAGAGGAGTTACACTTTTATCTCAAGAATGGAAGTGTGATACTATCACAAATAAACCTCATCCCTGAGACTTCCTATAGATAGGGAGGATGTAGTGGTTACTATGTCCCTGGCTGGTTGGTTCTGCAATTATTGTAAATGGGCAATAATTAAATATGCCATTTCATTCATTGCCTACCACAGACCACAAGCTTTCCCTTTTCTGCCTTTGTTGCACCTGCTCTGTGCTGCAGTCGTACAGCTGAATGCAAATCCCCCCAGTGCAGGAGACTTTGATGAGGCTACAGCAAGTCCCAGATTCCATCTCATGAACCCATTGCTGACATCTGATTTATTGTCTTGTGCAGCGTGTTTGTATACACCACCAAAAAATTTGTAGCCTTCTTTGTAAGCTGCCTTCATAGAGCTATAACCCAAATCACTCACTTGAAAGTCTGGGTAATCCTGCCTCTAATCCATCTGTGACAGGACAGCAAGGACTTCATGCGACAGGGTTTTATATTATTTCTTTTGACAAACTCTGCGGGAGAATGGGATATCATTGTCACAATCTATTTGGGAGCTCGTGCTTTGCAAACAGCACTCCCTCTCACTACACTGAGCTAGCTGAAGTCTTATTAGTCCTTTGTATTGCAGAGCAGAGGCAGCTGAGTGCTGGAACTGTTGAGAAAAACCTGTCAAGCTTATCAATGAGGTGTGCACACATCTGTCTGCAGGTTTTCTGGCACTTGCTTCGGTGCAAACTTTGGCTTGTTGCCACCAATTTGTATGTCTGCTGCCATAAGAAACATCAGCGGTGTCACAGATCCTATCTGACTTCCTCCCTTTGGGTGTACCTTCTTCTCCCAGGGATGCAGAGCTCACTTACACAGATAGTGGCATTTGCTAACTGTTTTGATAACTGTTTTGCCAATTTCATGACTCAAGAGCTGCATATGTACATCAGTTATTGCTTCCAAAGTCAATGACATTGTGATAAGCAACCTTGACTATGTCATCTCTGTCTGTAACAACATAACTAAAAACTAAAACCAGCATTGGATGGTGTCTAACTAGGCAAGATATCTTTGTTACTAGTCCTGGACAGGTTCTTTGTGCAAGTAGCAGTGAGTGGAATGCCTGTGCCATGAGTCTCCACACCAGCATTGGTGTAACTGCTACTGCAAACATTGCTCTGTCATAATGATTTTGGTGAAACGAGTCTATTCTGCAAAATCACGAAATATAGTTTCCCAGAGTTGATAAGCTCAATTTATGTTGGAAAGTACACAGCATGAGTTGCCAACGCCAATATGTCCTCCTTTCTGGAAAAAATAACAATTTTCAAGCAGTACTGAGCTAACAGAAATCTTCAAATCTCTTTTGTCATTGATACTACTATTTAACTTCGGGTGCAATTCCAGAGACTTGTAATTGCTAAAATTCTGTCTTTTTCCATGGCTGTCTGAAAGAGAAATGAGATGAACTCTGCAAAGTTTTGAAAATATTCCCTTCTCAGTCATATTTCTTCAGTTTTTCTCCACATCTCATCAAGTGCCTCAGGCTAAAGTTCATTTCATTCTTGTCTCAATCCAGTACTCATAATTCTCTGACAACTCAAGACACTTTGTGATTCTAGCTGGCCTAAATCATCCATCATACTTAATGCTCAATGCCAGACACTACAGCAGGCATGTAACTCAGCTGTAGACACCATGGCACGTTCTCTGATCGACCACCAGAGACTGTAGGTGTTTCCATATCATTCTTGCTTTCTGAACTCCAAATTGCACAGTGCTTCTGAAGCTCCCTGACACTGAGATGGTAATTTCAAAGGCATTTTTGGGTCAGCGACCTCATCCTATGGTGTGAGGGATTTTCTTGCTGTCACAAAGACTGACTCAGATCTCTGTAATTACTCTGTAATGTGCTTCTACATTAGGATCCTGCCTTTATCACCAGCCAGCGTGTTTTGCTGCTTTTGCACTGAAATCCATTGGAAGAAATAAGAAGGAATAAGGAGGCCCATCTAATTAAATGCCATTAGCATTTAATTAACTTAACTCTGCCTATACGTTGAAGCCATACCTGGTTTCTAAAACCATAGCCATTACAGGAGCTGAAAACTGTTCAAGGGCACGTTACACTATTTTTCATAATTTTGGAATAACAAGCACGAAGATATGATAGATTCACCATCAGCTGCACTCCATGAATGAGGCATGGATGTTTCTGTAAAAAGCATGGTTCAGCTCAGCCCTGGCTCTTGATACAGTGAACAGAGGGTGAGGTTTTATGTCTTGCATTAAGTGGGATACAAGATACAATTCCCCAGCATAGCCCTCCTGGTGCTGTAACAGAGAAAAGTTTTACCATTCCTTTATTTCCTCACAGAGAAAAAAGAAATGCAGGACCTTGCCAGACCTGTCTCGCCATGCCAGAGATTGCCAACACTGAGCCCAGCTACAGTGGCACTTCTTGGGAAAGAATCTGCCCAGTCCATCACTGCCCCATTCCTGCATCGCCCAGGCTGGGGGGAGACCACCTGCCCTCCTCCAGCCACACGCTGGGGCCAATCTCCACCCAGTCCAATGGTCAGGTACCGTCGAGCTCCCAGGACTCGCAACAGCATCATTTGTATCACTCCTGCAATCAGCAGGAGCCCCGAGGCAGCTATGGCCTGCCCCTGCTCCCTGGGCACAGTGAGAGGTCCACGTTGTGTTCCCACCTTTCCAGCAGCGATCCTGTCCCAGCTTCTCATCACGAGGCTTCAGAAACCCCTTGGAAACGGTGGTCCCCTGGGCAGCGACTCTCTCAACCGGTGCAGCACCACATTGTAACAGTCAGGTAAGAAGCACCGTGAAGAGCAGCTCAGCAGTTTTCAGGAGGCATCTCCTGAACTTTCAGACAGGATCGGAAGGCTCTGAGTGATTTTGCTTACCAGTTTGAAGCAGTAGATGCCCCCAGAAATATAGAGGGATAGAATTTTCTCTCTCCACCCATTAGGAACATACACAGCTACCATTCCCGCACCTGGGAGAGTCAGGATTTCCTTCTCAAGATGACCTGTTGAATAGAGCCAAGGTCACTCTGTTACTCCTGCATCACCCAGCTTGATCATGCCCATTTTCTGTGATCCTCCCCTTTTCTCCATTTGCACTGCAAGATAGCCAGCTGGCTAATCCTTTATCTTGGCAGAGTTTCTGAGTGATAAGAGCACAGATAATTTATTTTTCTATTTCCAGTGAAGCTGCTCCTATGATGGAGGGGAGGGAAATAAAGTGAGAAATACAAAGTTGGGGAATACGACTTGGTCTTCCAGGTTGCTTTGCAACAAGCAGTAGGCAGCAAGCAAAGTTCAGAGGTGTAGGATTCCTTGCTTTTTTACAGCAGTGCAGACTTAGGCAAAATAGTCCTTTATGGTCTCATTTTCTAACCATTAACAGATGATTTAATTTGTTTGTGTTTGCATTTGCATCAATATTGCATCAACAAAATTATTAGCTGCTTTCTCCGTAACAGGTTATTCAAGTAGGAAATGCAGCTGGACTGCAAATCTCTGGCAGAAGGGACAGCACTAGCAGACAGAGAAGTGATGTTACAACAATGATAGAATAAGGTTTTTAGCCTGAGCAATTCTGCTTGAGAGGCTATTGTGGAAGAATTAACAAAGGACAGGCAGTGTGCAGCTAAATAGGGACTTCTCTTTAATAATCTATAAGGATTTTTTTCTGCTCCCCTCTCCCTCAAATCTGTGGAGCATTAGAGTGATGAAGAGACCATGCATTTCAGGGAGACATCTCAGGTGGAAACGAAGAGCAGAAGGAAAGGCCCTTCAGATATGGTGACCACTAAAATACATCTTTTCTGTTAAGATTGCCCATAGGGATTCATTAATAAAGGTAATCTTGGATCCCCTCAGGAAGGCTTCTTTCTTTTATCCCTCAGAGCTCTACAAAGAATGACAAGAGCTGCTTTGCGATGGAAACACCAGAAAAATGTTCTGAGCAGCTCCGCTGGCCTCCTTTTCCTCTAGATTGGACAAATGTCATCTTTGAAAGGGCTCAGGAAACAAATGAGATTGACTTTCTGGAAAATCCTTGCTGAGTTGAACAGGAAATAAAAACTGTAGGCATTGTTAGCCCCAATCATAAAACTTCATAGAGTTATGCTGTTGCCAAGAAGTAAAAATTCAGCAGAAAAGCACTTAAAAAATATAGATTTTCATGGATAAGTGTTACAGTGTGATTCCTAAGGGATTATGTTGTTTCTGTCCTTTACATTCTATTGTGTTTTCTGGAGGGGCAACACATAGGAGTTGCTAAGAGTTTTCCCATCGGGTTTGGTTAAAATGCCAATGAGAGAGGGAAAGACCCTGTTGTTCATTAGGCAAACCTATCTGGTGCCAAACAACTCCCACAGCAATGGCTCAGCTTCTGAAGGGGTTAACTTGCTCATTAGGTACCAGGACAGTGCTTGGCAGGAAGATAATAAATATGTCTTTTTTTTTTCTTTTCTTTTTTTTCTGTCTGCAGACATGACAAAGCTTTCAGGATGCCCAAAAGGTATGCTTAATATAAAATCCTTGCCATTCTTCTACCCTATTATCATGACTCTCCTACTCTGCTATTAGAAAATGCAGGGCACCAATGCTGGTGACCTCCTCAGCAGTCCCAGTTTCAGAGGCAAGGTCAGAACTCCCTGCTCCGTGATTCTTATCCGCCTGGAAAAATCTCTATTTGCTTGTGCAACCTGCACTAATGAATAGCAACAATGCCTTGATAGCTGTTCTCAGAGCAGGTGCCTGGCTCTAGTCCATCCAGCAGCTTTATATTTATAGTTACATTGATTGGGTTAATCCAGCTCGGCCCACCAGATGGGGAATCAGAAGGGAGCAAAAGCAGTAGAGTCCTGCATTTTCTCACAAGCTACAGTAGGAGAGATCTTTGTTGCAAGGCTATGCACAATGATTCATGAGGCTTAAATTGAAAAAAAAAAAAAAAAATGGGCCTGACCTAAACACATGAAAAGCTGTTTTAAGGGCCACCATACTACACCAGCCTATGTGGTTTTGTGTGTTCTCCAAACCCTGGTCTGCAGCACTTGCAGGTGCTTTTGTTGTAGGGTCAGTGTTTGGTTTTGAGGCTGCAATCAGGATGAGTCTCACTCATCCTACAGATCCAGAAACCACTTGCTCACTCCATGACTGCTGCTGACAGTCCTAATGGTGGTTGAACATCAGATCAGTGGTTTCCATCCTTTTTTAACTTTGCAGGTGTCTACGTATTTCCCAGAAGTAAGGCAAGCCCCCATACAGTGAGTGAATTTAGAGCAATAATAATGACTTGCTTGAGCTAGTTATCTTCAGGAGACCTTTCAGAATAGCTAAACTTCTTAGGGTCCATGGGCAGAAAATCTGCAGGCCAAATAGCAAGACAGCTACTGGCTTGGATTGTACAATGGGGAAAAAAGAAAGCATGCAAGAGAGAAGCTCCTTCTAAATGCAGCCTTTTAAGTTAAATATTTAAGCTTCCTTTTGCCTTAGGATGGAAGAGTCTGGGTTTTACTATTTCTGATTAAAAAAGCAGGAAAATGTACAGAGGCAAAATGTGGTTACCTAAGTTAATTAGAGTTGCCTCTAATATAATGGAAATGTAATACATTCATTAATAGCTGTACCAGAGCCTCTAAGCTTTCCAATAAACAAACGCTCAAACCGAAAACCCCTAATTCTTTTACTTCCTTTTATTAGCACTATGTTGGCTCAACAGCAGCTTTCATGCTAATAGCAGAAGGGCTCTAACAGCTGCATTTTTTCTCCTCCTGTTGATTCTAGTTATTCTCAAATGATCGCAGACTGGCCCATTGCTGTCCTGGTGCTGTGTACAGTGACAGTTGTGGTTTGTACTTTAGCTGGCCTGCTTGTTGGAAATTTGCCGGATTTTTCAGAACCCCTGATGGTAAGTCCCTACAGGCAATATGTCAGTGTGAACAAAAGGAAATCCACAGGGCGACTAGTAATGTGCTCTTTTTGCCGTATAAAACAAGCTTATGCTTCCTTCCTTCTCTGCAGATAGAGGCAGCAAGGCAGGACAGGAGGACAATAAAGCCACTAGAAATAAATGGCAGTCTTTATCAGTGATCTGCTATCTTCTTCCCTCTTATCTTCACAGTGTGCAACCAAAGCAAGATTCCTTCTGGATGGACATAATGTTTCAGAGTAATGCTCAGTACTCACTGTTTCTTTGATACCACAGTCACAAAAACAGAAATAGTGACATCACTCATTAGTGAAAGGCTTTCATTCCTTGCTATTTCACTGCTGCACTGCTTAATAGCTCTCACTGGTGAAGCAATTCTGTTAGTATTCAGTGTTAAGTCCCCTTCCTGAGGCCCAGCATGCTGCTCTGGTAGTATGTCCTCATCAGCTTCTAAACACTCCAGCCCACTCCTAAGGACAGTTTGCTCCACCCTCCTTAGAGAGAGTGCATCTCTCAGGACTGGGGCACAGCAAACTTTGGGTTGCACTTGGCAGCTGCGAAAGGGCTGAGCTTCACTCTTGAGCTGGGTTAGGGAGCATACCCTGTGCCAACAGTAACCACCAGCCCATCTCTGCAGTGCTGAGGACTCATACTATAGCCATCCATGCCCTAAAAGGAAAGGAGTAATATTTTTTTCCTCTCATCTCTTGGATGCAGTATTTCCAGGGAAAAATCAATGTGTGTATCTCTCCAAGATGCAGTAATCATCTCAAGTAGTCTCATATAGTTTCTATGTCTAAGAAGAAGCATTAAGGAATGCTAAGCTAAGCTAAAATGCAAGCTAATGATAAAATCCTTCTGCTTGACTACAGGGTTTTGAGCCACGAGATACCGAAATTGGCAGAAAGCTCACTGTATGGAGGAATGTGGAGAGCCATACGGGCTACAAGAAGACCTTTTCCCTTTCTCCATATGCTGAGAAGAAAAGGTATTTGTATTTGGTGAGGGAGCTTTGAGGAAAATGGTGGGTATAAAGGTACCAATTCACTGTTCCAAGATACTTATGTGAATTACAGTGTATGTCCTGTGCTAAAAAGCAACCGAGCACTGGAGGGTATAAAGTCTGTTGCCTTGCAGTGTGCTTTGTCTCCCCACTCTGGAAACCAGGAATTAGGCTCTAAACTCTCCATGTGTTTACTTCATAGTTTACCAGAGACTCGCTAGTCAACATCACTCATTGCCACCTGATCTCTCTACTTACGCAAATTATATCATCTCTTGCTAGCTACGATGACATTGGCATTAGCAGAGGACAAAAGGCTGTTCAGGGAGGACAAGAAGCAAGGACACGGAGAATGGTGGAACAAATCTATGGAGTAGATGGTTTCTTTTGCGGCCCACCAGGTGAGTGGAGTTGTGATGGAGCAGTATGCAACCAGAATTCAACAGTGTACAGAATTGTCAGTGTTTTAGGACCCTGGGAAATGTTCTGGAAGCGCTCTGAGAAAGCAGTGCACGCAATACCACTCCCCTTCTTGAAGTATATATGATAGTGAAAAAAGGGAAGGAAAAAAACACCACCACCACTCCAAGATACCCCAAATTTGTTAATAAATAGAAGAAAGAGGAACAGCACACAGATACTCTGACTCCCTCCCCTGCCTCAACTCCACTTCTGAAATCAGTCCAACACCAAACTGTCGGGTCCTTGGGAGTTCTTGGCTGGACTTCAGCTCCTCACTCTTTAAGAGGGGGTGCAGCACCAGATGGCAGCACTCACTGAAAGCAAGCTATCGGCACGGAGAGTGCATTTTGAAAACACTCCATCCTTGTTCTCCCACTGCTGACAGCTGGGTAAGGAGCAGAGGTCAGATCACACATGGGGATGCTACCACTCACTACAAGCTGCTTCATGACCTGGTTCTCTTCAGGGAGTCCTCCACAGCAGTCTTAGAGACAGCAAGGTTTATTTATTTATTTATTTCAATGCCCAGAGGGTCTACTCCAACCAGCTTGATTAACTCATCTTCATTACCTAATATCTGTTGTTGGCGGCTTTTTTTCCCGTTCTTTTAAATTTTCTTTTCTTTCAGAGAAAGGCTATTCCCAGCTGGTATTTATGTCTACAACTGCTGGGAGCTTATGGAACTTGCAAGCTATTCAGTCCATGTGTCAAATTGAACAAGACAAGGTTAGTAATGTCACGAGAACATATATACATATTATCTCTTTTCTGACTGTTGTCATCTTGAATAGCTAGCTGAAAGGAAAGCAAGAAAAAACCAACATAAGCTACAGAGCAGGTTTCAGCCTAGAGAACTCCAGATCATTTTACCTACATAGCAACATAAAAATGATTTCACCTGTCCCTGAAGTCCAGCTGCCATTAAACAAGAACACACAGTCACTGGGCAAAAAACCTTGTCCAGAAGACAAAGACGTCCATCAGAAGTTGTTGAGAATGTTGAGCAGCAGAACCCAATTACCAAAATGGAGCTGTTGTCCTGGAGACTGCCATAGTGAGTTTTTTAAGAGGGACATTTAATAGGATTAGTTGTGTTTGCCATAGGATCTTGAACAACTCTAAGTGATAAGACTCCAGGAAACCTCCACTGCAAGAGCCTGACATCCTGCTGGCAGAGGGCTCTGTGTTCACACTACATCGTGCCAGATACACAGCTATGGGAGCTGCAGCCAAACTAGGTTTTAAACCATCCCACAGCGCACAGAGGGTGCAGGCTCCCAGACCCATCCACATCACTGCATATTGCACACGCAGCAGTGCTAGTCATTTGTCAGCCACACCTGAGCTGCTGTGGTGTGCCTGCAACGGAGAAACACACAGAGTTAGAAGTCCCAAGGCATAACAGGTAGGACAACAAGATTGTGTGCCCTGGAGGACTGCACATAATCTCCTTGGCTGCCAGTGATTCTACTAGCAAATCTAGTAATAATATAAGGAGTAAAATAAAAATAAAATTAAGTATAAAATAAAATCAGTAGAAAGTGTCTCCCCCTTCTCTAGTAGCCTTGAGAACACCTGCAAAATGAAGGGCAATGCTGTCACTAGGATAGTGGAGAAGGATCCAGATTTTCAAATCAGAGGTTATAACCTGTAAATAATGGACAAGGTTTCCTTTTTTGGCAGAAGGCTAGTGTGCTTCAATTGCTTTAGTATGTGCAGTTTGTCTCTGAAAGCCATGGTTTGTACAGCTGGAGGGGAGGGTTACTGTGAGAAGCAAGATAAGATGTGCAGAGTGGACCTCACATGATGTTCCCTGGCTATTTTTCAGATACGTTCACATGTACATTTTAGAGACCTCTGCCAACGTACTGAAGCCAATGAATGTTGCCCAAGCTGGTCTCTGGGGAACTACATTGCTGTCCTGTACAACAGGTCTTCTTGTCTGGAGATAACTCAAGGAGACATTTCCCACACCCTGGCTCTCCTTCGTGCCTGCGCTCCAGACTACCACAAAGGTATCCTCACTCCATCATGCATAGGTCCTGAGACCATGAGACAGAAACACTCTCAGTGTGCCAAAGTCCCAGAAAAATGTACCCGCTTCAATGCTATTTACCAGCTTCTTCACTTCTTGGTTGACAGAGACTTTCTTAGTCCCCAGACAATTGAGTACCAAGTGCCATCCCTCAAGTACAGCCTGCTCTTTTTGCCTACAAGGAAAGGTGCATCTATGATGGGGATCTACTTAGACAATCTTGAATCCTGGGATCTATTTGATAACTATACATCTATCACTGGAATGGACCTGGGCCTTAAACAGAAACTATTCCAGCACTATCTTTTACTGGATACTAAGTATCCAGTTCTGGCAATATTAGCTATTTTTCTAAGCATTTCTTTTTATTTACGCTCGGTCTTTATTACCTTGATGGTCCTGCTCACTGTTGTCAGCTCTTTGATGATCTCCTACTTCTTGTACAAGGTGGCCTTCAGATTCACCTACTTTCCTTTTGTAAACCTGATGGCTGTTATCATTCTCAGCAGCATTTGTGCCAACCACACCTTCGTCTTCTTTGACCTCTGGAACCTGAGCAAGAGCCAGAACCCTTCTGCTGGGCTTTCACAGCGGGTGAGTCAAACCATGCACCATTTTGCGTATCTCATGTTGGCATCCTGCTTCACAATGGGTGCTGCCTTCTATGCCAGCTACATTAGCAATATAATAGCCATCCGCTGCTTTGCTGTTTATATGGGCACCTCTGTCCTGGTGAATCTCGTATTCATGATGACTTGGCTTCCTTCTTCGGCTGTGCTGTATGAGCGCTACATTGCAACAACCTGTGTTTACAAGCCGGAAGACTATTGGAAAAATACCAGCCACAAGAGAATCGCTCTCTCCCTCCACTATGTTCTCAGGGGTCTCCAGAAGACGTTGTGCGAAACCTCCAAGTTGTTATTTGAAAAGCTTTTGCCTTGTGGGGTTATCAAGTTTCGGTACATCTGGATCTGCTGGTTTGCCGCCTTAGCAATCGGAGGTGCCTACATTTCCTGTTCCAACCCAAAACTCAAACTCCCGACTCTCGAGTCGTCGTCTGTTCAGGTGTTCAGACTGAGCCACCCCTTTGAGAGGTACGACTCTGAGTACTGCCACCAGTTCATGTTTGAGAGGCTAGAGCATGGAGAAGGGCAGCGTATGCCAGTCACTATCATCTGGGGTATCCTGCCTGTGGATAATGGGGACCATTTCAATCCAAAAAGCAATGGCACCCTTGTGGCAGATGCCACCTTCACAATCCAAAGTCCTGATGCCCAGAAGTGGCTCTTTGAATTCTGTCAAAAGGTGAAGAACCAAACTTTCTATTACCCTGATACAGAGCAGAAATCTACCGTGTGTTTCATGGAGGAGTTTGTCAGGTGGATGGATAGTCGCCAGTGTTCCCAGAGAGACAACAGCTTCAACCTGTGCTGTAACCAGTTCTCTTTCCCTTATGGAAGCGAAGTCTTCCTACACTGCATCAAAATGATGCTCCTGGAACAAGGCAGGGAAGAGGCAGAAACATACGATCTGGGCCTCAGATTTGATGGAGAGGGAAATCTTGCTGCCTTAGTACTGCAGTTTCAAACTGTTTATCACTACAGCTTCAATTACAGCAAAGCCAAACACTTCTATGAAGAAATCAACCTCTGGGTAACAGAAGAAATGAAAACTGCCCCTGTGGGACTTCAGAATGGGTGGTTTACCAGTAAACTAGAGCTGTACAACCTCCAGCACAGTCTCAGCACAGAAACAATGGTGGTCATGGGGCTCTCTATTGCCATTTCTTTTGTGGTGCTGCTGCTCACTACCTGGAATGTTCTCCTCAGCATTTTCTCTGTGACTGCCATTGCAGGCACCGTCCTGGTAACTGTTGGCCTTTTGGTCCTCTTGGAGTGGCAGCTCAATGCGGTGGAGTCTCTCTTCATTTCAGCTGCAGTAGGTCTCTCTGTTGACTTTACCGTCAACTACTGTATCTCCTACCACCTGTGCCCCCATTCGGACCGCCTGAGCCGAGTGGCCTTTTCCCTGAAGCAGATGAGCTGTGCCACCGCAATGGCAGCGTCCGCCTTGTTCTCTGCAGGAGTCATTATGTTGCCCGCTACAGTTCTGGCCTATAGAAAGTTGGGGATATTTATAATGATGATCAAGTGTATCAGCTGTGGGTTTGCCAGCTTCTTCTTCCAGTCACTGTGCTGCTTCTTTGGCCCAGAGAAGAACTGCGGGCAGATCCTTTGGCCTTGTGCCCACACCATGAAAGATTATTCTGATGACTCTGAGCCAAATGGAACCTATGCCTGTGGGGGAAATGAGAAGCAAAACCGACTGCGGAAGGTCCAGGAGTCCAACACTGCAAATGAGCAATATGAGCTCCAGCCTTTGTCCAGAAAACTCAGTGACAGTTTTGACAACAGCACATCCACAAGCAAGCTGTCCAACAGGCCATCAGTGCTCTCTGAAGACATGCAAGCCGAAGATAACAGGTGCCCAAGAATAGGATCACACCCTCCACTTGAAAGAGAGAGACAGAATCTGCAAGAGAACCTTGCAGGTGACCAGTCTGTCCTGTGCCAGTGTCCTGCCTTGCAAACTTCCTCTCCTTATAAGCACAGCAGCTCAGGAGCAGAAATTCACAGGGAGAGGTTATGCAGAGATTGTCAGTGTCGAAAATACAGCCCAAAAGCTTGGGATAGTTCTGGGCTGGACTATATTCAGCCAGATGGTGTGAATGAAGAAGGGCAGCTCAATAAATCACAGTGCTCCACTGACACTGCCCAGCAGCAGTCGGATTATACCTCAGACAACAGCCATCTTCCTGCTGCTGACATCTACAAAATTCACAGATGCCTTTGTTCTCTTGGCAGCTCTTTTGACATGCTCAACATCTCCAGTGAGACATCGATTAGTGATTTTGAGCAAGGCCTAAAGCTCGCTGAATCAGCCAGTTCTTGTCCTGACGTCTTAGAGCTCTCTGATTCATACAGTCAAACAGAGAGAGGCTACTTGAACGGGAAGAGAGATACACTGCGTCTGGACCTGAGGGAGACTGTCTTTGATATCTCTCCAGCAGCATCGCAGCAAAACAGCTCTTCATGGAAAAATCGATTTGGATTAGGGAGTGAAGGGCCCGTTGTGTTACCTAACAGCCAACCAGACATGCCTGATGTTTGGATCAAGCGATCTAGCGCTCAAAGTTCTGGTTACAACAGTTGAAATCTTGCAGAAAACAAAACTGTACTGTTAGGGAAAGGGGAAGTCGAAATCTCCTCGGAACTGTAAATATCAATTTTTTCCTCCCACCTCTCTTTGGGCTGAAACTATTTCGTAGTATTTCAGCTGTGCGAATACCTGTGCTTTTACAGAACCAGCAAATATGATATTGCAAGAGGATGTGAGATCAGTCATGGTGAAGTATAAAGCCCTTTGACCTTCCAGTGTCCTGTGCCATATTCACAGCTGTACTGTGGAACGTATTGAGTAAATCTGTTTTGTCATTTCCTAAATGGTGATTAGATTTTTTTCTTGTTAAGCTCACATAGGAGGGAAGTAATGAGAAGAATTTCCCCAGATATTTAGGGACAGAGAGTTCATGTCAAAACAAAACAAAAAAAAAAAAAGTCATTTTCTACTGAGTATGTGAATTCTTGTTCGTCCATCCCTACAAAACACTTCAGATATTATTTTAAGACTCTCACCAGGACTTCTCAGTTGGCATGGTCTCTTGCTGATCAGGGAGGAGGCTGTAGAGCCAATCCCCACCCTGTTTTTGGTGGCAGTTTCAGCTTGTTTTCTCAGCATAATTACTGGTACTGCCAAAGATCTATGGTGAAAGATCTCTTTGAGAAGTGCCCTCATCCCTTCGGACGTGTTCCATCTCCACAGCCCCTTTCCACACAAGGCTACAAACACACAACTTTTTAAAATTTGCATATGATTTTACAAAATAATACAATAATAATAATAAATTTCCCTATCAGGAACAAGCAGAAAAGCAAGTATTTTCCTCACCTTTGTCAAAAAAAAAACCAAATTCCCCCTACAAGTTGATGTAAAATAAACGCTTACGACAAACTTTTACTATATTTGTGTGATGCTTCATTTTTGCCAAACATGCTGCGGTTAAAGGTGGTGACAAGGCACTTAATGCCATTTTGCAGCATTGTCAGCAGAAGGAAAACACAGATTTGACAGATCCTCTCCCTTGGACCCCCAGCAGACTTCCCAGCTCTGTGGGAGAGGGGCTGCCCCACGTAGATAAGGAATACCCCCTATCAACTTAATGACGCTCCTCGAGGCGGGTCGTGTGTTTGAGTGCTACGTTCCCCGCACCACGCTGGGAGCTGAG
Organism: Phasianus colchicus; assembly: GCF_987193195.1. NCBI lineage: Eukaryota > Metazoa > Chordata > Aves > Galliformes > Phasianidae > Phasianus > Phasianus colchicus. The sequence goes on along the minus strand of NC_143440.1, from coordinate 7,089,660 downwards.
GTGGGTGTTCTGGCACAGAGCTGACCGAACCGTCACCGCACGACACAGCGGGAACACTGGGGAAGCAGAAGGCGCTTTGCTGAGGTGCCTCTTTCCCCGGGAGTTTTAGCCGCCTCGAGAGCACACTGAGGGGACAGCGAGGAGTGCTCCGCTCGCCGAGCACCCACACCTCGGAGCGAGGCACCTCTGTTCCCCGAAAGGGAGCTGCAAGGTTAAACACCGACGACACCCCTCCTCACGACAACCGCCCTCCTGAAGTAAAGCGTAGGCGCGCACTGCGCATGCGCGCTGCTCGCTGGCGTCGCGGCTCCGCGCATGCGCGAGCCCGCCCAACCGTTTGGCGCCGGGCTCGATTCAAACCGCCGCTGTGAGGAAAGGGCGGGCGGTATCATGGATGTGGAGTTTTCTCGCATTCCCGTCTACGGAGCGTTCCACCGCGGTCCTGTAGGTACGTCCTGTCGCCTTACTGCCTGTTTTCCTGAGGTACGGAGGTCTCTGCTGCGGGGTTGGGGCAGCTGGGGGCTTCCCGGTGAGGTTTCGCTTTGCTGAGCGTATGGTTGTGATGATTAGCTCTTGTGGGCTGCGGCGTTCTCATGGTTGTCTTTCTCTTGCAGAAGCGCAGGTACCCTTTTCTTCAAAGAAGCAATGTGCCGGTAAAGTAGCAGGGCTGGAGCTCAACAAAGATCCCGATTTTAATTTTGGTTCTAATGTTCCAGCGGACGGTGTATTCAGAGCTACAAACCAAGGGTAAATTAAAGAACAGCTGAGTGTGTTGTTTGATAAACGTCCCAGAGAAAGCTGCTGCAGGGACAGTGACTCCACCATCTCCCCGGTTAGCTTGTTCCCAAGCCTGGCTGCACTTTCCACAAAAAAATTCTTCCTGATACCCATTCTAAACTTCTCTTGGTGCAACTTGAGGCCATTTCATCACATCCTACCTGAAAAGGGAAACTGAACCTCATCAGATAGTTGTGGAGAGTGACAAGATCCACCCTCCAGACTAAACCCCAGTTTCTTCAGTTGCTGCTCAAATGTCTTGTCCTCTACTCATTTAATCAGCCTTGTTGCTCTTAATCATAGAATCACAGAATGGCCTGGGTTGGAAAAGACCTCAAAAATCATGAATCTCCAACCCCCTGCCACAAGCAGGGCCACCAACCTCTACATTTAATACTAGACCAGGCTGCCCATGGCTCCATCTAACCTGGCCTTGAAAACATCCAGGGACAGGGCATCCACAGCCTCTCTGGGCAGCCTGTTCCAGCCCCTCACTGTAGTGAGTAAAGAACTCACTGAGTAAAAAACTTAAATCTTCCCTCCTTCAACTTAAAATCATTTCCGCTTGTCCTGCCATTACCTGCTCTTCTCTGAACGTGTTCTGATAACTGAGTGTCTTTCTTGTAATAAGGGACCCAGTACTGAACACAGTATTCCACATGCAGTCTCACCAATTTGGAGTGCAGAAGGGCAAAGAGCGGTTTTGTCAGGTGTACATGATCTGTAAGTATGAAATGATCACTGCATAACTGTGTTCTACTTGTCGTTTAAGGATTCCTAAATCTGCCAAGAAAGCGGAGCCACCTTCGAAGAAGGCAGCCACAAGAGGGTATGTTTTTTCTTATCGTTATTAGCTGTCCCTATGCAGTTATGTTCCTTCTCAGAGAGTTATAAAGGTTTGCTTTGCTAATGGCTTTTTGTCCAGGAACATGAGCAAATCTTTCAAAGAAGGACATCTTTATGAAAGTAAGAGGTGTGTGACACTGGTGTCCTTTCACTTAAATCTTTGATGTTTGATTCTACAGACCTCTGAGCAGGTACAAACTAGAGGCAGAGCTGAAGGCCAAGAATCAGCTATTGGAATCAGCCAAACAGCAATTGCACTCCAGATTAACAGGAGCTCAGGTAGGAATAAGAGGTGGAAATCATTGAATAATTCTTACGTTGTGCTCCCTGCAGGGTTAGATCAAAGGACTGATTTGCTTGTTTTCCAGTATCCCTTGGAAGGCAGTAGACTGAGTGGGCTGGGTTTTCTCTTGCAATGCTGAAGGTATTTTGGCTAAACCCTTGCAGTCAGCGGAGCTACAAATGTATTTGGCTAGATAATGCATCCAGATCACTATTGAAAGCCATCAAAACTCTAATCCCATCTTAAGCTCATTGCAGGAGAAGTTTCCACTTCACAACTGTATGTGTATGAGAAATTTTAAGAAAAGAACCTCAGTATTGCCAGATGTTTACAATGTTAACAGAAACAAGTGATAATCGTACTCATCAGAGATTTGAAGTCTATTAAATCTATTTCAAACTTAGAGCCTAATATGTTTCTATTTGATTTACTGATGACTTTGCTAATCCATCACATAATGTGGTTTGGAACTACAGGCAGTGTTGAATGTATGGTCATATTTCAGTAGCTAAGGATGCTTGTTCTGGTCACTTTGCTATAAAATTTGAGGGATAGTGACCTTGTTTTCTTCAGAGTACTTTTAACAGAGCTCTGTATGTATAATTTTGAGCTTCCTGATGTGCTGTTGTTTTTTAATATCTTGATGGATTTCTGCAAGCTTTTTTCCTATCTTATCACTGGTGAAGAGGCCACATGTGGAGTATGGACCTGGATACAGGAGAAACAAGGGCGTGTTAGGAAGAATCCAAAGAGGGGCCACTAAAATATTTGAGGAAGTAGAGCCTCTCTCCTGTGAGGAAATACTGAGAGCTGGGACAGCTGAGCCCAGAGAAAAAAAGTCTGGGGGCAATTTTATCAATGTGTATTGATATTTGAAGGGAGGGTGTAAACAGGAAAGAGCTGGGCTCTTTTCAGTGGGGCAGTGGACAAACTGACACACAGGAGCTTCAATCTGAGCAGGGGTTGGACCTCTGGAAGTGATCTGGTCCTTTACCAACTCATTGATTCTGTGAAATCCATCAAACTAAGATTCTCCTTTCTTAAACTAAGTTTAGATTCATAATCTGTGCTACATTACTTGTCATCTCTCACTGATTAGAGCACAATGTAATCGCTATCTTGTACAAGAGGCCCTACGTGTAACCTTCAGTTGTAAAAGCTCATTTTATTTCCTAGTTCGCAACTGGTTACTAATCTGTGAGATGATCTTTCCTTTTATCTCGTAGCTTAATTTCTTTGAAAGCCTTTGAGGCCTCCTTTGGGATGTTCAAAAAGCTTATGGCTGTTATCAGCTGGATCACCCTAATCCACGTGCTTATTGATTCGCTCAGAAAATTGCATTCAACTTGGGAGGTTGATCAGCTTATCCAATTGCCTGCTAAAATCTGAATTGTGCAGGGAATAATGCTGTGGCCTAAAGATTCTCAGATGCCCCTTTATTCCTGACATGAGATGCTCTTCTGTGCATAACTTTTAAAATACTACAGAGAGAAAGCAAGAAATCACGTGCTAAAATTGCCTAAAAGGAATCTATCTCTAGGAATGGGATTTCCTAGCAATTACTATGACATTCACATATGATAAATCCTGTCAAAAAGCAGGAATAAGGGTCTCTTTCTCTGGAGAGTTAAGGATAGAAAGGCAAGATGTGATTCTTGATGCTAGAGGAGAACCTGTTAAGCACTTGGTATTACTGAGTAATGGGGAGAAACTTGGTTCACTTAAAATGTCACTGTGTAAATGACAGGGCACTATAAAGGAGTTAAAGGAGGAGAATGAAGGCCTGGTGCAAGAAGTTGAAAAGCTCAGGAAATTTCAGGAGACTTGCATGGTGATTTTAGAAAGCAGAAACATTGATCCTGGTAAGGATTATGCATTTTATCTTTGTTGTTGTTCAGAGAACTACTTTTTTTCTTTTTTTTTTTTCTCTCTCTTGCTGTATCTGTCTGTAAGACATTGACTTCTGCTTCTTTGTCAAAAAAGCACTGATGCAATACTGTGGGATTTCTTTTTGCTGGCTTAATAGAAAAAGCTGTTTCTTGTGGTTGGCTCTGTCCTGGATAAACTTTTGAGGATAATTTTCTTGCTGTAGAAAGTTACCTTTGGGAAACTGTTACCTCTTAAAGCACTTCTCTGTATGTTGTATCTCATCAATCAGTTACAGGCAGCAACATTTTGGAGGAAGAAGAAAAAACACAGGAATGTCAGAAGCAGACAACGGTAAGAGAATTTTTAAATGGGCTTTGGTGAGGTGCTACTGCCCTTTTGTGCCACTGTTGTAATAACAGCTGCTGGGATGTGTTTATCTGCAGTGTTTTATTATTTCTTTTGTCTCTTCAGCTTTTAACTGAAAAGCTCCTAGCAGAATTGAGGCTATTTAATGAAACAGCTGAAAAAGAAAAGGAGGCACTTCAGGTAAGACTGTGATACTGTTTCAGCCAGGTAGTGAGCATTTGGTTCGGGGCTCATTTTCCACCTCCCCATGTTACTCTAGCCTCCAAACAAACCAGACAGTGAATGCCTGTATCCTTAATCAGTGTAAGACTTGATCTGGCCTGAAATCTCTCTGGGAACTAAGAAATATGCAAGCACAAGCAGCTTCTGTATTATCGTCTTGTCTATTTACTGACCAATGTAGTCATTAAATTACAGTTCTGTAATTCTTGGCATGACGTTTGAGCTAATTAACAAAATTGCTATTATATATGGGTTCCTCAACTTTTGGTCATAGGAGATTGCCATTTTTCTCAAGGAACCCAGTCGAGATAAACTAGCCTTAGTTTAGCAGCTATGACAGTGCTGAGGAGTTCCAATGTCTGAAGGCTTTTGTTGCCTGTTCTGGTTTGAGCTGCCTTTTGGAAGTCAGCTTTGCTAATCTGTATGTTCACGTTAATGAAACGTTGTGTACACTGTGCCACACAGACAGCAATGGCCAAGTGGGAATCAGCAGAAGAAGAGAGACAGCGTTCCCTGCAGAAGCATTCCTCCTTCCAGGGAGAGATGAAGGAATGCTCAGCAATCCTCGATCAGCTGGAGCAGCTCCTGGCTCAGTGAGGCACAAGGACGAACTGCACAGTATCTATTTTGCAAACCTCGTTCTTATGTCTAAAACAAGAAGCTGGGCAGGCTGGCCCTGGGTGCAGGTAACCCTGCAGGATGGTAATAGGGCAAGGTGAGCAGTGACTGCTGGCTGCACAGGAGCCAAATGCTCACGGCTATTTAATTGCCTGCCGGGGTTTAGCCTGGATTTCCTTACTGCATACCTTGCCAACGGCTCATCTGCCTCAATCCGCTAGTGTTTTATTTTCTTGTATTAAGTATTTTTGATTAAACGCGTTAGAAAGACACGCACGTTTGCTGTTGTACCTTCGGGCAGCGCTGCGCAGGAGCCCCGCCGTCCTGCCGCTGCCCTCTGCCGCCCCCTCCTGCCCCTTGCGGCGCGCTGGGCGGGCCGGGGCTCTCCCCGGGACAGGGCCGCGCCTGCGCGCCGGGACCGGCCCGGGGCAGCCATGGCGGCGGCGGTGCTCGGCAGAGCCGCTCTCTTCTCGGCGCTGCGCGGGGCCAGGCAGCGCCAAGCCTTGCTGCGGCGGGGCTGCGCGGGGCTGGTGGTGGACGACACGGTGAATGGGCTGAGCGACGAGCAGCGGCAGGTAGGCGCTGTCCCGGCTCTGCGCCCTCGCGCTGTCCGTGGGCCCGACGCGGCGCGGAGGCGCGCCTTCCCGTGGGGGGGAGGGAGGTGTGTCGGGGTGGAGGGCGCCGATTGGCTGAGGCTGCGAGGAGCTGGCCAATCCACGCGTGAGCGCTGCTGGCACGTGTCCGCCGTGCCCCGCGGGGAGGTTGTCCGGGAGCTGTGCGAGATGCGTGGCGCAGCCCGCGGGCTGCGTTTTTAGTTAAACGAGTCTGCTGCACTCAGATTGAGCTGATTTGATCAGAAGTGCAATCATGAAAGAAATTGGATCCTCCAGCGCTCTCAAATGGCTCTCTTGGCCAATGGGGGACCTAAAACTTTAGTATGTTCGTTCTTAGCTTTACAGCCTTGCATTCGCATCAGCATAGTATGCTGGATGTGTGCGAGGCCTTTGAGGTGGTCCCACACCACATCCTTGCTTCTGAATTGGAGCAATATGAATCCAAAGAGTGGACTAGTTGGTGGATGAAGAATAGGTTGAAAGGTCGCAGCTGGAGGGTTGTGGTCAATGACTCAAGGTCCAGGTGGAGGATGGTGATGAGTGGTGACCCCCAGTGATCTCTCCTGGGGCTGGTGCTCTTTAACATCTTTATCAACGACATATGTGATGAGATCAAGTACACCTTCAGCAAGTTTGTGGATGACACCAAGCTGTGTGGTGCAGTTGATACAACAGAAGGAAAAGGTGCCATCCAGTGTCTTCCAGTACTAAAAGGAAGGTTACAAACAAGAAGAAAATCATCCTTTTATTTGGGTAGATAGTGAAGGGATGAGAGGGAATGGCTTTAGGAAAAGAAAGATTTAGATTAGATGTCAGAGGGAAGTTTCTCACTTGGAGTGGTGAGGTACTGGAATGGGCTGCCCAAAGAAGCTGTGAATGTCCCATCCGTGGAGGTGTTCAAGGCCAGGTTGGATGGGGTCTGGGCAACCTGCTCTAGTACCTGATTTAGTGGTTGGCAGCCCTTCCTGCGGCAGCAGGTTTGGAACTTGATGATCTTTGAGTTTCCTTCCAACCCAAACCATTCTATATTCTGCTATTCTCACTTGCCCCAAGGTAGTGGCAGTATCTTAAAAGGGTTAGTCCAGACCAATGAAACTTTCCTCTGTGCTTCTCAGGTCTGGAGCTGGGTTGGAAGGGACCTCAAAGCCTCCTCAGCCCTTCCTGCCCTGCTGTGGGCGGGTTACCACACAGCAGACTGGGTTGACACACAGCAGATCAGGTTGCCTATGGCCCCATGCAGGCTGCTGTTGGTTACCTCCAGGTATGGAGCACCCAAAGCTTCTGTGGGCAGAGAAGTGGTACTGCAATAGTACTACCATTTTGTTTACCTGTTTGGTTTTTGTGATTTATATCTTTATCAACTTGATGTTTCAGTGTGTTCAGCAGGTATAAAAAGGTGAAAGTAGTCTTGTAACTTGTGTGTCTCTTACAGAAAAGCTAGGTAAAGACCATAAATAGATCTTTGGTAATGTTGGTTAATCTATGCATTAAAAGCACTTGACACTGTTATATAAGCTGTTTTAAAGTGTTTGAGATGCCTGTCAGAAAACATCCTCCAGTCTCTGATGATTAAAGTATATTTTGGATGTGTTTAAACTTTCTTCTTTGTCCAATTTTTATGGTCAAGTTTACTGCTGTCAACTCTGTCGTGATGGAAACGTTAAGGTTTAAAAAAAGGAAAAATGAGGAAAAAAAAAAAAAAAGTCTACCAGAGAGGGATAAACTTGTTTGGTGGTACTGGAATCCAGGATCTGGGTAGTCATGGCAACTAACATATCTTTTTAATTTGAAACAAGGGAGAAAGGCAGAGCAGACTAGGCAGATTTTGCTTTGCTGCATCTGTCCCTTCTAAATGTTTTGGTTAAACAGCAGAAGGTTCCTTCGCTGACATTAATGTAAGGGAATAAAGAACCAAGAGTTAAGACTGGATTTTTAAGCTCTACTGTAACATCTTTTTTTTAAAGTTGTCTTATTGTAAATACTTAAAGTACTGATTAAGTTTGTTTGGAATACATACAGACTTCTGCAAAATGCATGTAAGTAAATGAATCTTAAAATTTGGGAGAATACTCTAAATTGATTTTATTTCAACACTTAGAACAAGTAGCATACCTGATTCAGTGACATTTTTCTCCTATGGAAGATATCAGGATAGATAATATAGTCCCAGCCTGATAAGCCAGAGTTGTTATTTAACACGTGTTCTTACTGCAGACGTGCTCATAAAATTAAATGAAACGCTAAGCAAGTACTCAAGGAGGATAATGAATCATAAGCTCTGCTTGCCAACTTTGAAAGTTTCCTAAAACGTCCCCTGGAGTTCTGGTGCAGGCAGTAGTTCAGTAGCATGTGTCTCTCTCATGTGTCATTTTAGGTTGGATGTCAAGGGGAACTTCAGTTCCCTCTTGAGAACTTAAGAGAAGGACTTCTGTCAAATCCACTCTTCAGAAAGCTCAGGGCCTTTTGTGTGGTATTTCAGCTAATAACCTGAATATAAGCATTTCTTTATGCTTTTGTGTTTGTGGGTTTGTGATCATAGAATTACCCAGTGGTGGATGCTGGGAGTATCCCAGGGAAGGAGATGATGATATATTGATGGAGTGTAACACATGCATTTCTCCTCACTTCTTTTCCCAGCTTAGACAGACCATGACAAAGTTCTGTCAAGAGCATTTGGCTCCAAAGGCCCAACAAATTGACCAGGAGAATGAATTCAAAGGCATGCGGGTAAGTATTTGATGTGTGCCTGTGAAATAGATGGTAGTCTGTACTTTGATCTGTATGTAAGTTCAGACAAAGACCCGGTTTGCACCACAGGAAGATATGCATCAACTTTTCAGACTTGAAAGGAACAGAGGAAAAAAAAAAAAGTTTTTTGATTTCCTGTTTCTTCTTTTGATAACTTTGAACAACCTGGGGAAGAACTGAGCCAGCATCTAATTTAAAAAAAAAAAAAAAAAAAAGAGGTGGATTGATCATGGTCTTGTTTAGATTTTCATTGTGGCATTTGTACCTGGCTCTCTTCAAAGACTCCTCCTCTGATGTGTGCTTTTCACTCTCCCTGCTAGGGCTCATTTTGTGCACAACTCTTTCTTGGATATCTGAGTCTCCTCTCCGTTTTGCTTTGGAAATGTTGTGGGCAAATGCAGGAAACATAGAGCTGTTTGACTGTTGAGCTGGAAGTTTTCTTCCTAACAGAAGCAACAAACTGTGTGCAAATAGGGAGGTTTGATTGATGAAAATGAGAGCTCTCACTATTGGTTTTCATAAACTCCACAAGACTTAAGACACTCATAACATCTGCTAGGATCTTTCAGAACTCTGATGTTGATATTTTCAGGGATATATGTGTAGCTTTGAAGTTAACTATATAGGTTTAGTCTGGCGCACCAGATGTCATCCAGTGCTATTGAATAATACCTTTTGAAGTGTCTTGGGGCTATTCATAGATAACAAGCATTTACCTGCACGTCCGTTGTACAACGGAGGAGAGCCCACAGTCTGAAGTGACAGTAGATTTTGTACCTACTGCATTTATTCATGACTTCCCTTTTCCTCTGTGATGCTTTGTGCGAGGCACAGCTGATGTGTATGTTGTGTGTCAGCTGCCAATTCTGTGTCTTGCAGAATCATCTAGGCTGGAAAAGGTCTTCAAGACCACCGTGTCCAACTGTCAACCTGACCTATCAAGGCCACGTTACTGAGTCATGTCCCTTAGTACCACATCCATCATGCATTTCTTACAGTCTTCTAGGGATGGGGATTTCACCGGTTCCCTGAGCAGCCCTCTCTTGCTCTACCACTCTCTCCTTGAATGATTTTTTTTCTAATATCCAGTCTGAACCTCCTGTGGTGTGACTTCAGACTGTTGGTCAGTGGAACTGACTTCTAGTTTTGTTAGCATAAAAATACTGAAACTGATGAATTCAGAGAGTCAAAGAATGGTTTGGGTTGGAAGGGACCTGAACTGTTCCATGATTCTAGTGGGATTCTATGATTAGTGAATTTATTTATCTTCTATTGTTCTCATTTGAAAGCATATCTGAAAGTATTCAGTATCTGAAAGAGTGTCTGAAAGTATTTCTGTTCTACAATAAAAAGGGCGATGGCTGTTCTTGCTGTGCTGACAGCAGTGTTGTTGCTACCAGGGGTGCTTGTGAGAAAGATGGGAAGGTGCCTTCATCTTAAAGAGGGGGCTAAAAGAAAGAAGGGGACAGACTCTTTAGAGGGGTCTGTTTTGATAGAACAAGGGAAAACAGTTTCAAACTAAAGGAGGGGAGATCTATACTGGATATAAGAAAAATGTTTTTTATGATAAGGATAGCGAGGCACTGGCACAGGTTGTCCAGAGAGGTGATGGAAGCCCCATTCTTGGAGACATGCAAGGTCAGGCTGGATGGTGCTCTGAGCACCTGATGGAGCTGTAGGTGACCCTACTCATTGCAGGGGCGTTGAACTAGATGGCCTTTAAAGGTCCCTTCCAGTGCTAACAATTCTGTGTTTAGAACGGTTCAGATCATGTGGCTACAGAGCAGCAGTTCCTTTGCAGTGGTCTTGTTGGAAGGAGAAATCTGGGAAATGGGCAAAGGAAGGTCAGGGAATACAGCCCATACTCTAGCAGATGAGCTTTGTAGGGTGCGTGTCCAGCAATACACAACAACTTTATCCAGTTCCCATGTGCATCAAATATCCTGGCCAGCCCAAAAACACTGAAGTTTATGTACTTGAGTGGCCCTTATGAAGATAAAGGACCTGAATCTCCAAGTCCAAAGTGCTCACCAGATGGCCGGCTCTTATAACTCTTCCAGAACCTTTGCCTGCCTCAGTAGTTGTTTTTCCTGCCTCAGCTTTAACACTTCCTTCAAAGAGATTTCAAAGAAGGAAGTTTCCTTGGCTTTCCATACCACTTTCTGTTTTACTGAAAGTCTTAAACTGCTCAGCGATTGCAACTCTTCTCAGAGTTTTCCAGAGTCTCGCTTGTGGATAACTTATGCTATCTGCTATTTGCAGCAATCACAGGCTTATAGACCCGCACAGTGTGACAAGGTTGTATGAGGTAAAAGGCAAATATAAATTTAAATCCTAACGTCTTAAATTATCTTTAGCTAGATACAGCATAAGAAGATCTAAAAGTGCAGTTTTTGAAGTTAATAGGAGGCTTAAATTCATCTAAATTCTTAAATTGGGCACGTATTAAATCTTAGAACCCGTCTGCCTCAAATTAAATTTAGGTTTATGAGTTACCTTCCTTCAGTCAACAGATTGTAGCATAACTAATGTCCTTAAGGCTGTGTGGGTTCTTAGTCTGAAGGGTGAAGCTGCTGCTGCAGGAGGAACTGGTACTGATGTGCTTATCTCTGAGGTCTCACACCAACAAGGTAAATCCGTTTGTCCAGGGAGCTACTTCTCTTCCCACTGGCCTGACTGCTTCTTCTGTGTTTGTAGGAGTTCTGGAAGAAACTTGGGGAACTGGGAGTTCTGGGGATCACGGCTCCTGGTAAGTCCATTCCCACCATCTGTTGGCTGATGCTTCACACAAAAGAATCACGGAATCATAGAATGGCCTGCATTGAAAAGGACCACAATGATCATGTTGTTCCAACCCCCCTGCTATGTGCAGGGTTGCCAACCAGCAGACCAGGCTGCCCAGAGCCACATCCAGCCTGGCCTTGAATGCCTGCAGGGATGGGGCATCCACAGCCTCCTTGGGCAACCTGTTCGAGTGAAGAAACCACTTAAATGTGGCCTTTCTAGTTCATGCATCCTTGTTTGTGATGCAGTGGCTGTTTTTGGCCAGAAGCTCCTGTTTTCATGTTTTATGAAACCGGGCGCTTTCCTTATCCTTCTGCATCAAGTTGGTTCAGAAGACTTCTGGACAGCTACAAAATGGCTTTTACAGTTAAAAATGACTGCTCAGAAATGGTTTTTTTCTAGCTATAACATGTGCAACTTGAGTATGTTGCTTCCATTTGCTGTAAATTTTGAGCTACGGGTAAAAGTATCCCAGAGCAAACAACCAGCTCTAATCAGAGAAGTTGCAGGATATAAAAGACATTGTGGAAACCTGTGATTGCTAATGGAGAACACAGAACTTTAAAAAAAAAAAAAAAAAAAAATTGGGTAAACTTCCTCAGCCTTACCCAGGTTAGCTGAAAAGTGTTCTGATTAATGTTATTGAGGCACACAGTGTGATGAGGAGAAGTCTTAGTGTAGAAAAGCAGCTTGGGGCCTTTATTTCACCTTCATGAAGTCTGTTTCTGCATGTGTGTGTGCAAAGGCTTCTGCAGAAGCAAGCTGAACAGCAGTATCTTGAAATAATGCCTCTGCACTTCTTTCAGTGGCGCTGAATCTGGAAGTCTCTTCCTGCTCTCTCTTTACTCTTCCCAATTTACTGCTGCTCCTGTTTTTTCTCACTCTTACCTTCTTTATTCTTTGATGTTGTGCCTGAGGCTTGCAGCAGTTTCCCACACTATAAATAAGCCATCCCCTCATGAGTGCTGTCTGTTTTGATTCCCTCTGAGATTCGCCTCTAAAACCTTTCTGATCCAAACGTTCCGTTTCTGATTGTGTTGCTGTGTGTGCTTTCTCTAATGGCACTGGTTTTGCTGTAGGAGGTAGAGTTAGGATGTGACAGTAATACACTTCTTTTTGGGGGCAGTAACACCCAACCCATTGTAGCAGCACTTTAGGAACAAGTAGAAAATCTTCTGTTTTAGCATATGTCAGAAAAGGATAAAGCCATCTTTCAGAATATTGAGGGTAAAAACCCAAACTCTGATTGGGGTGATTTCAAAGGGTGAAGTGGCCCTGCAGGTAAAGACAGGAGTCAGAGTGAGTGACATGGGAGAAAGGCTGCATCTAAAGCCAGTGGCTGTTGTGTGAACTCATGGCAGCTCTTGCTGGTCTTGCTGCTTGCTTCCAGCATTCATGCTGAGGGCACATCGCTTCCCTGACTGGTGCGTGTTGTTTATGTCCTCTTGTTATGGTTCTTCTCTTATGAGTACAATCATTTGCTCCTTGCCTGTAAAACAAATCTTTTACTTTTGGTTGTGACTGCATTTGTGTGTATGCAAATGTGTGTCACTTTCTTTAAGATGAGAAAACTGAATTTCAGAGAGGATGGGGAAAGCCAGAAGTGCTCAGCCCAGAGACGGTGCCGATCAAACCCAAGAGCTCTCCTGTAACTGTCTCAGATCTTATTCAAGACTGAGCCCAACCCTGGGATCTCATGCATACGTGATGTACTCTGTGGTGGTTCATGTGAGCTTTTTCTTCTCAGTGGAATATGGTGGATCTGCTCTGGGCTATCTGGACCACGTGCTGGTGATGGAGGAAGTTTCCCGCGCATCAGCAGCTGTTGGGCTTAGTTATGGAGCCCACTCGAACCTCTGTATCAACCAGCTGGTGCGGAATGGCAACGAAGCCCAGAAAGAGAAGTACTTGCCCAAGGTATGATGGTGGGAAGTGGCAGGATAGGGGCTTTTTTTTCCTTTTTTCTTTCTTTCTTTTTGTTTTGATTCCTCAAATGAGCCTTGTGCAGTGTGGTGATATGTGACTCCAAGTTGTCCTCATTGCAGCTCAGGTGTATTCTAATGCCCTCATTCACTGGCTTTCAATATGGGTAGTGCAATCACTTTAATTACTTGCCATGAAACAAGTTGAGTAAGAACCAAGTTCTTAGTGGTACTTCATTAACTAAAATTGAGTATATCACTGAGACTGATGTTGAAATGCACTGATTGACTGAATTAGTTTGAATAAGGATGAGACGTAATGTCCTTAAGTTGTGCCAGAGGTGGTTCTTCTGTTTCTCTTTTCCAGCTCATTAGTGGGGAGCACATTGGGGCCTTAGCAATGAGCGAGCCCAATGCTGGGTCTGATGTTGTGTCCATGAAGCTGAAGGCAGACAAGAAAGGTAAAGCTTGTCATGAGCTTCCAGCATAAATATCTCCTGTAGACTGAAGCTAACCTCCCTAATGCCATTCGGCATTTCTCAGGCCACGTTGGCAGCCTTGTGCTTCCTCCCAGAGTAATCAATGCATAATAACACAAGGTAGTGAAGACACGGGGTGGGTGGTTGAAGATCCCAAATAGACTTCTGATTATGGTGGTGGAGGATGATGATGTGATGGAACCAGTGCTAGGAGCCTTAGTTTGTCACGCATTCATTATGCTGTCTTTGGACTCTGGAAATGAAGGTGATGAGTTTTCTTGATTTTGGGGAAGGATACGTGCATGTTGTTCATGGGGATCTTAAAGATCACCCTTGAAATAAATGGGGTGGGGATGTAAGTGTTGGTTTATCTATTACAAACTAACGGACTGCAGCTCTGTGCTTCCAGGGGACTATTATGTCTTGAATGGGAACAAATTTTGGATCACCAATGGGCCAGATGCAGATGTTCTCATCGTTTATGCTAAAACTGACCTTAATGCTGTTCCAGCCTCCCAAGGGATAACTGCTTTCATTGTGGAGAAGGTAGGTTTCAGTTACTGTTTAATAATTCTCACAATTCTATCTTGGTGTGCTTTTAAAGTTACCTTCTTCATTCTAAGTTGGTTTGCTTAGAAACCAACTCAGTAACCTGTCAATCCCTTGCTCAAAGACAAACTATTCCCTGCCTGAACCTTATAAACCCATGAGATTTGTCCTCTGCCCCATTGATGTGACATATTGCACTGGCAGCTGGGAGCTCTGGATTTGGGCATGCAGGCACACAGTCTTTTGGACTAGAGATATGGAGAGAAAGGACAAGATCTGTGTAAAGAAGGACTTGCTTGTTGCCCAAAATTGTCAGAGGTGTTGGAGGCTCTATAAATATCCTATCTGTTTTCTATTCTTGCCTTCTTTTTAATACCAAGATGCTGAAATAACATTATTCATTTTTCTCCCTTTTTCTTTTGCTGCCCTTTTTGAATCCTATAGCAACCCGAACACTCAAGCAAAAATCATCAGAATCCTTTGGATAGAGAGCCCTTGGGGAACAGGAATCTGGAGTTTTTCTTCCCTTTTAGTTAACTGAGATTACACTCTGCACATCTTCCTTCCCATGAGGAAGCTCTAATAAAATAAACTCCCAGAGATCAGTAAACTTTCTGATGGACTTACTTGATGGAGCGATTAGCATAGTTCTGTCACTGTCAGTGCTTGTAATCCTTAGTTTTGATGTCTTGGCTTTGCAGGGAATGCCAGGCTTTAGCACGGCACAGAAGCTTGATAAGCTGGGAATGAGAGGGTCTAACACCTGTGAATTGATCTTTGAGGACTGTAAGATCCCTGGTGAGTTGGTTCCAAATTGTGCCAGTATGCATGTGGGGCGCTGCACTCTCTTCTTGCTTAGGTAAATCAATTCACTGATTGCATGCATGCTCAGACTGTGATCCAGAGGGCTTTGTGGATGGCTCCCTCCTCTTAAGCAGCCTCACAAGAGAGCTGGTGACGTTGGGAAGTTGCAGTCTGATGGATTCCATGAGTGAACACATCCTGTGTTGGATCGCTCCCACTTCTCCCTCAGGGACTTGACTCGTAAACAAAACCTGTATGAGGCTTCCAGAGAAACTTCTGATTGCCGCTGCTAGAGCTTCCCGTCTGATAAGTAGGAGAACTTGTCTTAAAGTTTCATTTCACCAAAATCACAGAAGACCACATGAGAGAGACTTCTGCTTTGCTTATAACAATTCTAATGGTGTCTAGTCCTTAAAGAAAAAACATCCTTTCCATCACTAATATAACAGGGGCAACTGTAGTGGCTGGTTTTGTTACTCCACTGGCTGTTTTGTTGGATTTTTTTTTCTTATAGAAAGTTCACAGTCACTATACAGCAAGTAGAGGAGATCCCTTATCTGCACTCCTGCAACTCCTAATTGCATATCTGCAGAGGAAGCAGCTCCACTGCTCCCCATACAGCAGCAACAGCTGCTTTCAGAATGTGGAAGTTTCAGCTGAAATCTGACTTGACCAGACCCCTGCAGTCTGAGATCAGAAAAGGGCAGTACCCAAGACTTCAGATGATCATCTGGGTAATCATCTGTGCAGTACAGTGTGTTCTCATGGTAACAAGATTTCAATTTTCTGATAACTTGGAGAAACACATCACTGCACCGTTGAAAGTTAACACCCTTTGCACTCTGGCCACTAAAGCTACTTCTGATCTTCTTTCTACCTTGGAAGCTGAACTGGTTTGATGTTGTTTCATATGTCTGCAGAATCTTTGTCTCAGATGTCTTCCTCTAGCACTGCAGTTCCATCTGCTTTAAAGCATATGGGTTTCATTGTCAGCCATGCTCCACTGAGTGTTTTTTTCTCATACTGAGTGTTGTCTCTGAGTTCATTTGGTCATATTGATTTGGTAAAAGTTGCATCAGAACCTCAGCATTTCTTTGTGATGTGCAGCCAGCAAACTTGCCCTTCCTTGTGCAATCAGCACGTCTCTCAGCTCCCTGCATACCTATCCATCCCTTTTCCCTGGATGTATAGGAAAACATTCAGGATGTTTGGTCCTCTTTGTTTTTGTGGTGGTGGTGGTGTTTTTTTGTGTTTTTTTTTTTAAACTATAGAATGTCATTACTCCTAAACAGTTTTCTCATTTTACTATTACTGGTGTTGGAGTTTGTGCTCTGTTCTTCAAAGTAATGTTTGCTATTAGTGTTTCTCTTTGTTGTTTTGGGGGGAGTGGGAGGAAGGGGAATGTTGAGGTTTTTCTGAGGGCCAGGTTCATTCTTTCACTTTTAAGCTCCAGTATCATGTCTCTGTCCCTGGAGGGGTTGCGCTTCTCTGCACAGCACATCAACATGCTCTTCAACGAGAAGACAATGCAGTCCTTGGGCTGCTGTTACTGAAAGAGAGTATTTGCTCCACGAGTCCTGCCTCATTTTCACATTGCGTATTGCACCTCTCGGATCTCTTGTGATCAAAGCCTGAAGCACGTGTCAATTCCTCTTTATGGCATGATGAGTGAATAATCTCTGTCCATCTACAAAGCAGAGCTGATAGGCTTTAAGTTCTCCCCTGCCTGTAGGAGTACAACCTCACTGAGATGAACCTTTTGGTCCTCCATCTCTGTTGATATTTGCTAACATCAGTGCATTCTTTAGATTGTTCCACAAAGACATGGCTTTGAGCCTTTTTGCCAGCCCTTAATGTAATGTTCCTTTTTCTGTTCTGTTTTCACAGAAATAATACTTGTCTTTGAAATGTGTGTTTGTAACATGGAATGCTTTGTTCAGTCCCTCGCGTGGAAGGGGTGATAACAAGAATTCACATTTTCTAGTCCCAGAAGGCCAGTGTAGATCACCCCAGTGCATGCTAAGTGGTGAGCTTTGGCTGGTTGCCTGTGTAAGCTTTGATTCCTTTATTAGGAATGCTCAGTGAGGTGATCTAGGCATATCAGACTAGGATTCACATTCATTTCAAATCCCTCCTCAGCAGACATCAGATGGTAGCAGCTTTTGGTCACTGTCAGACTGGATTAGATACAAACTGATGAGATAGATAAGAGGGCTCCCATTTTGCCCTCCAAGGCTGTTAAATCTCCCATTCACACAAACACTACACTGAGAGGTCTCTGGAGTGCTCCTTGCTCTCTAGAACATGGATAGAGAATAACAGCAATTGTAGATGCTCCTTGTAACTCTTTACTGCCTTTTGCTTTTTGGCTTTGTTTGGATTAAGATGTTTCAGTGGTAGGGAGCGTATGCACCAAAACTCAGCCTATTTAGCTCATCCTGAATGTGTCTCAAGCCAGAAGGTAAGGTGAACATAAGTGAGGGTTTTAATCTTTTGCCCAGAGAACATAGACCCTCAGACAGTGGCTTATCTTAAGCTTGCACACGGGTAAATTATTTTTCTTTGATTGCAGCTGAAAATATCTTGGGGAAGCTGAGCAAAGGTGTCTACGTTCTGATGAGCGGGTTGGACCTGGAGAGGCTCGTGCTGTCTGGTGGGCCACTGGGGTAAGGGTTTGCCACCTTTCATAGTTTGTAAGACCAGAAAGATCACCTAGCCAGGTTGATGTCACCTCTCCATTCCTCATAGAAGCAATGCAAGAAGGAAAGCTTGGGAATCCCTGCCGTCCAGTCTAGCATGAGCAAGGTGGTTCCATGGACTTGCCATCCAGACCATGATTTTGGATATGGGGGTCTTGGCATAAACATTTTTTACCTTATAGTCCTTTTGTCTCCTTCCTTGTGCTCCTTTCTGCATTAAAACCCTCGTATGGACAGAGTATCATCTGCAAAGCAGAAAGAGGGTTTCTTACCATTCTTAATCTTGCGTATGCTTTTTTACAAAATTGGCTTACGCCCCTTTTGTTGGTCTTCTGGAGACAAGGCAGCACAAACTGTCCTAGCAGCAGGTGTAAGAAGGCTCTTCAACCCTCTCCTGAATTAAGAAAGTAAAACCCTACCATAAGATGTCCCAAATGAGCAACGTGTAGAGCACTATGGAGAAAACATGGGCTTTTGGAATTCATTCTTAGCATTGTTTGAGTGGAGCTGTAGGAAGACAGCACCATATCTTCTTAGGGAGGAAAACCTTTTTGCCTTAGACTGAGCTTCCAAGATTTAATCAGTATTTTAATTATTCTGTTGTCTTCTTTCCTGCCTGTCTGTGCTTTTCTCAGGCTCATGCAAGCTGTTCTTGACCATGCAATTCCATACCTACATGTAAGAGAAGCATTTGGACAGAGAATTGGCCACTTCCAGGTGAGATAGAAAAAGAATTGAGACTTTGTTTGTCTTTTTCTTCTTCTTAAAGAGAAGATGGGGCCCTCTGTGTTGGGAGGGCTTTTCATGGGGAATGTGGCCTGGAGTTATGACTGATTTTTGAGACCATGGGGAATGCATTGTATGAACCCAGCTGATGCCCAGAACTCGAGCTGAAAACAGTTTCCCCTCAATCCCTGTGGACTCACATTAAGTTTCAGTAGCTGCAACGTGTGTCTCTTTTCTTCTGCAACATGCAGCTTATGCAGGGCAAAATGGCTGATATGTACACCCGGCTGATGGCCTGTCGGCAGTATGTCTACAACGTGGCCAAAGCCTGTGACCAGGGCCACTTCAATGCAAAGGTGAGCTTGCAATTCCACGTGGGTTGTCTGACTTCTCTTCCTTCAATTGAATCATTAAATTTGGAAAAAAAACCCTCCAAGATCATCAAATCCAACTGTCAACCGTTACCACTGTGCCCACTGAACCATGTTCCTGAATAGAATCATGGAATCATTAAAGTTGAAAAAGACCTCCATGATCATCAAGTCCAACCACTAAATCTTGTCCCTTAGTGCCACATCTCCACATTTCTGAAAACCTCCAGGAATGGCAACTCCACTGCTTTGCTGGACAGCCTGGTTCCTCATCATGAGCAGTGTGGGTGTACTGGGGGTTAAAATGACTCAGAGTTCTCCAGAGTTTGTTTTCCCCTCCTTACCCCCACGACACAAGAAAAATAAACTGTACTTGTACAAGGGAACAGATGTAGCAGAATGGGTAGGTTTTATTGGAAGGCCAAACACAGTATCCTGCCTGCTGTAAGGGGCTATGGCAGTCATCCTGAGGTGTTGTCATTGACGCAACTGACCCATCACCGTGTGTCTGTCAGGGGAGAGAGTCAGGCATTTAGCAGAGCAGAGCCCTGCATCCCAAATCAAATCATGTTGGTCTCCAGGGGGTATGATGTCCATTTGTGAGGCAGAGCAGCTCCCCTGCTGCCCTGTATTTTCTACCTTCATGTAGTCTGACAAAAGTGACAGAAAGACGGTGTCAGCTTCTTGCTTGCAGAGGATGCATCCTGTGCCTTTGTGATGAAGTGGTTCAGGTTTGTTAGCAGATGCCTGTAGAGGAATGAAAAGGTCAGAGCAGCACAGATGGGGAAAAGGGCAGGTGACACCTTCCGTGCTTCTGTCACTATTTGCATCCCTTCTCGCAGGACTGTGCTGGAGTGATCCTCTTCTCAGCAGAGTGTGCTACCCAGGTGGCTCTGGATGGGATCCAGTGTCTCGGTAAGACACAGTCACTGCCAGCGTGTTACTCTGGGAGACTGCAGGAGCAGGTCTCTCAACCCCTGAAATGAGAGAAAACCCGTAACTTGTGCCTTGGTTCTGGTCGTAGGTGGAAACGGATACATCAACGACTACCCCATGGGGCGCTTCCTGCGTGATGCCAAGCTCTACGAGATTGGAGCCGGCACCAGTGAGGTGCGCAGGCTGGTCATTGGCAGGGCCTTCAATGCAGCCTTCAAGTAACCTCCAGCAGTGGAGGGGCAGCCCGCTGAGCACCACGAGGCCTTTCACATAGAGGTTGGAGCGCACAACTTTGTTCTTCCCGTGATTCCTGTCTTGACGCTTGTGAAGCCTGTCTGCTCCGTGATCAGATGAATCAGACTGCAGCATAGAAGGAAAATGTATTTGTTTTCTTCTTGTGACCAGCCTGATTCATCCCGTCTGTAAGCCATCCTAAATCTCAGAGCTGCCGAGCTGAGGTTCATCCACAGGACATATTGCAACCAAAGCAGCAGTCAGCATCGCTGGAACCAGGGGAAAGCCATTGCTTGGGTTCGACTCAGAAACTCGATCTAAAAAATGACTGTGGGAGTGATTTTAGTTCTCTTTTTAAAATGGTGTGCCATTAATAGCTAGCAGCTAGCATGCTGCCACTGGAAAGAGATTTCCCATTGAGATCTTCCAATGGGATGAATAACTTCTGTTTTGGGGAACGTGACACCAACCGCATTGTGGGGCAGCCATTTGGAATGCTTGAGCATTGTGGGTGCCCAACCAGTGTTTAAGGTGATGATTCTTAAAATTTCATTAAAATACCACATCTGTTTCTGTGCATACTTCCTTTCCTAGTCCTGCTGCTTCTCAAGATATTTCAGCACAGCCCAAAGCCTTTGCCTCCCTGTTGGACTGCCTCCTGCTGTGTTATTCATCCACCAGTGTTGCCATCCATCATTCCAGGAACAGTTAAAACGTCGGATCTGTATTGTGACATTCATGAATGAGGCAGACAGGGGGAGGCTGACTTTTGGAGTTGGGGTTATTTGTTTTTTTTTCTTGTTTTTTTTTTTCCTTTTCCTGAAGGCTGTTCTTTTGGCAAAAGCATGCATTCACGCTCTGCTGATGGTTGGCTGAAGAAGTTGGAGCGAGAGCAGCAGTATTTGTGGGTGTCCTCAGTGTATGTTACATAGAGCACATTGAAGTTTCGCCTTATTTAAGAGAATTCAAGGGTGAATCACGCTGAAAGCTTGGATGCTGTAAATACGACAAAAGAATGAATTAAACAGCTGCCATACAGGCAAACTCCCAGAAGTTTTAACATAAAGAATTTAAAGCTTTTTGTATTGTTATTTTTTTGCTTGTAGTCCATCTCTACTAGGTGCCAGTAGCTTAATAGTGAATTTTTAAATGCTACAGCTTGAAAAGCCTGAATTGGTCATCAAGCACGTAGGAACACTGCAGAGCTCACCTGCAGGTGCAGCTTCTCAGCCTCAGTAAAGCAGCAAATCTCATTCCCAAAGGTGGTGGGAAACTTGTATCATACCTGCATGTTCCTCAGCTCTTTAGTGTGGGGATGAATCACTACATGTTTCCTTGAAGGCTCTCAAAAGGGCATTGGAGCTGAATCATTGTGTTGTGATCTGTCTCCAGCCAGAGGAGCCTCCCCCAAAACAAAGGTCAGAGCCATGTCAGGGTGTTTAAAACAAAATAGCTGCAGGAGATACACAGGTTTTTAATCCTGCCTTCTATCATAGTAGAGGTCTATTTTTTTTATATGCAAACAATAAATAGCACCTTCACTTTCTAGGCTGATCAGCACCTTGGAGTTAAAGGCATCATGAATCAATGTCAAATGCATCATGGGGTGGGGCACAGGGAGGGACTCATAAATCCTGAGCAGGGTTCTGTTAACTGAATTTCCTATGCTGCCCTCTTTCCTAAGGTGTGGACTGCTTCAAAATGAGTGGTTATCGCTGTAGTACCAAAACAGAGCTCCTGGTATTCAAGGTTAAGGGCATTAGTTTGTGTGCAGTGTGATTAGATCAGCTTGTACTGGGCAGCCCTGTGGTCTTGGGGTGGTTCCCAGAAAGGTGTAGAGTTCAACTGCTGCTTGTTATGTTTATATATGTAGATGTATGGGTTTATTTATGTGTGTATGTGTTTATATACATAGTGATGCTTCTGGGTCATGCCTCAGGCCTCCTCTGGAGAGCAGCAGAGTTAACAGGGAAAACTGTGTGAGGGCTCAGTGTCTCTAGATCCACTCCTAAGGGTGTCTGCTGTGAATCTGCAATGGAAGTAGATGATGGCAGGGTCCATGCACTGCTGCACCTTGCCTGGTTCAGAAGATGCTTGCTCTATTGGCAGCTGGTTGGCTGCTCAGCAACAAGAATGGAGGGAGTGGAAGTTACTCCCAAAGGGAAAAGTAGAGTTGATTTTTTCATAAAACCACTAAGGTTGGAAAAGACCTCGGAGCTCACCAAGTCCAACCCCAACCCATTCCCATGGCCCTCGGTGCCACATCTCCACCGTTCTGGAACACCTCCAGGGATGGTGGCTCCACCCCCTCCCTGGGCAGCCTGTGCCAGTATGTGTGTGTGAGCACTCTTTCTGAGAAGAAATGTTTCCTAGTATACAACCTCATAGAGTGTAGCAATAGCAGCCTATGTAAAATGAGGTTGGGGGGGGGGGGGTGGAAGGAGGCAGAATCATAGTGAAGCTTCTCCTAGCTTATCAGGAATCTGCAGGCGCTTCCTGGGAAGGGCACAGTTGAAGGCAGAATGATGTTTGGGGTGCTGCCATAGTTTTCCTGAACAAGGAAAGCATTCCCTTCTGCAGCAGCTGGGTAGGTTTTGCAGATTCAGAGTTTATCGATTTCTGGAAAGAATTAAAACCATCCTGGTTTGTGTGCTGAAGCTGCTGGCTCTGGGGAACCAGCTCAGGTGATTAATTTTTTTGCTGTGTGCTCAGGGCTGCTCTGCAGCTCAGTCCCTGAGATTGCAGACCCAATAAAAGTGCAGCCCAAGCACCATGACCCAAAGGTAGACACCCCCCCAGCTGTGTCTGAGGCTCGTTCTCCTGCATGCGTGCAGCAGGGGATGCAGTTTGAGCCTGTTGGGCTGCTCCTCGGTGCTCGTGGCAACGAGGACGGGGGTAAATGATGTTTCCCTCCTGGGCTGGGTGTCGCTGTGCAATTTCAGTACAAGATAATGCATCGTGAAAGTGCAGAAGTTCTCGCTTCCACCCTCCGGAGGGGATGTACTGAGGCCAAGCTCTGTGATGCTGCTCCATCTATGTGTATAGTGCCTCCCTCGGGCATGAAGCCCCATTAAAAATCTCTCTGCATTCAGAGCTTTCACTTTGCTTGTGGTTTAGGGCTGGTGACGGAGCTGCTGAGTCACCTCCTTGTTCTGTGCGCTGAGCTCTGCCCTTTGCACGCTCTCGCTGCCCCGTAGGCAGGCAGGGAGATGACACAGTCCCACACCCTCTGTCCATGCTGGAAATGGGGAAGGTGCTCAGCTGGGGGGTGCCACGCAAAGCAGCTGCCCCATAGGACGCTGCACAGCTGTGCTGAGCTCCCCTTGCCCACTTCTGGGCAGGAAGATTAGGAAGAGATTTCCTCCCCCCACATATAAAAGAATTCACAACTGTGAAGGAGAGACAAAAACATTCTCGAGCCCAGAGGACAATATTGAGCCAAGTGGGGGGAACAGGGATTACTGCAGCGAAGCCTGGGGTCGCACCGCTTGCACCTGCTGTTGGCTGAGAGGCAGAACACCGAGCAGCTGATGGCCAGGCCCAGTTGTCAGCATGAATGGAGGGTGTGGGGATGAAAAATATATAGAAAAATAAAAAGCCTCTGCTCAGTGCTCTCTCCAGAAAAAATCCACATGTCTGTCTGTGTTTCTGTCCTTCAGGGCTGCATGGGCAATGATGCTGCAGGAGCTTGGTGCTGCCAGCTATGCCTGCACCTCTGGGCCAAGTGTTCCCACAGATCCGTGTTTCCAGTGCTGCTCCTGCTCAGACCAGTGAGGGTTGGCAGCAATGCAGCTGAGCTGGCAAACAGAATTGTCCCCATGCAAGGGGTTTTTGTTTCTCCCAAGGAGGCAGCTGCTGCCACAGCTTGTGGGCACACATCTTCCTTTCCACTGACTCAGCACAATTTGGACAACTGTCTCTCACCAGTCACAGCAAAGTCTCCCTGCAGCTTTGCACTTGACTGCTTCTCTTAGAATCACAAAGTCATAGAATGGTTGGATTAGAAGGGACCTGAAAGCCCCCCCAGTCCTAAACCCTTCTGTGAGCTGGTTGCCCCCCACCAGATCAGACTGCCCAGAGCCTCATCTAGCCTGGCCTTGGGCCCCTCCAGGGGCACCTCTGTCTTATCTCCATACATCTGTTTCCTTTGTCACAGCATTGAGACACTGCTACCTTGGTACCCACAGGATGAAGATGAACATCCTTGAGGGGCAGCACTGCTGTTTGAACATCCAGAGAGACAACCCCATCGATCCAGAATGAGATGATTCCTCATTCGACTCCTGTTCTTTGCTTTGTTCCCTCTTGCCAGCTTGGTGCTGCTGGATCTGGATTTGGGATCCAGCCAGTGATTCTCCTTATGCCTTTCTCCGAGAAATTAAAAAGCTCTTTAACATTCTATACATTGCAGTCAGTGCTCTGGGCTCTGAAGGATGACCTGCACAAGTTACAAGAAGCAAAGCTTCTTCCCCAAATCATCTCTGTGCCTCCTCTCTGCAGCTCACCTCTTCCCTGACATTCGTTCCAGGCATCAGGCTTCCCAAGCACAAGGTCAGCCCCACACAGTCTGGTTGAGCCCCTCTGCTTCCCTTTCCAGTTTCTTGATACATGACTCTTCAAAAGGGTAGAATCCACTTTATTTTGGGATGGTATCATGGGAAAGAAGAAATTCTCCACTCCAATAAAAGGGTCTGCATGTGGATGCAGACAACAGCTTCTCCTGGATCTGCCCCAAAGGGCTGAGGAGGAACTGCACGCCATCATTAGGCTTTAATTGCTGCCTCTCTCCTTCTGACTGCCTGAAGAGCAAATCTCAGATGATCCCACTGGACGACGTCATTTAAATCAATTCTCTTGCCATCGAATCCCATCCTTCCTTCCCTGCTCTCCCCATGATTTATTCATCCAGGGCTGCACTTAAATGTCTGCTCCAGTGCCATTTGAGGGTGGCAGAGCATTAGCTTTAAAATTTTATGAAATGTCGGGCAGGTGGCAAAATTAGAAATTAAGGATAGCGATCAGAGAGAAGAAGGGCTGATGGGCAGATCTTGTCTGTGGTCAATGGGCTGTGCTTTTTTTTGGCTCTATTTAGATAAAGAGCCAACAGTGTGCTCTTGCAGCCTAGAAGGCAAACTGTATCCTAGATTGCATCAAGTGTGATCAGCAGGTTGGGGGAGGTGATTCTGCACCTCCGGTCTGCTCTTGTGAGACCCCACCTGGAGTACTGCATCCAGTTCTGGGGCTCCCAACACAAGAAGGACCTCATGATGTTGGAGCGGGTCCAGAGGAAGGCCATGAAGATGATCAGAGGACTGAAGCACCTCCCCTATGAGGACAGCCTGAGGGAGCTGGGACTATTCAGCCTGGAAAAGTGAAGGCTCCAGACAAACCTTATAGTGGCCTGCCAGTACCTGAATGCTACAGAAAACTGGGGAGGGACTTTTTATGAGAGCAGGTAAGGACAGGACAAGGGGAAAATGGCTTTAAACTGGAAGAGGGTAGATTTAGGCTAAATGTTAGGAAGACACTCTTTACTGTGAGGGGGGTGAAACACTGGAACAGGTTGCCCAATGAGGTTGTGGATGCCCCCTCCCTGGAAGTATTCAAAACCAGACTGGATGGGGCTGTGAGCAACCTGGTCTAGATGGAGGTGTCCCTGTCTATAGCAGGGGGGTTGGAACTAGATGATGTTAAAAGTCCCTTCCAATCCTTTCTTTGATTCTATTGATTTAATGACTTTCAGGTGTTCAATTTTCTTATTTTCCCCATTTCTGAGCAGAGCTGGAGGGAGGGTTGAGAAAAATCTTCATATCCTTGCTTCACGCAGGGGGATGCTGAGTGTTCTGTGCTCTCTCATCCTTAGGTTAGGTTGTTTTGTAATTAAAAGTTTTCTGTGAAGAGATGATTTTCAGTGTGTGATGTGCCAGCCAACCCCATACTGGTGAAGGAGATGCCTTTTATGAATTTGGCACCAAAACAGGAATATCAGCTTTTAATCCAAATCCCCATCCCAGCTACATTAGTGGGAAGAAGTAGTCCATGTTGGGGATGTCTCTTGTCTATGTCTTAGCCCCAGAAGCAGAGCCAGTGCTGCTGGAGCCCACATAGACTGGAAACCCCACACTGCAGCAACCCCATCCCCTCCAGCACTGCAACGCCCATTTCTCCTGTGAGCACTTCAAAAACTGAACTATAATTTCAAGTCTCTCTATGCGTTTTCTTATCTCTCCTCAGAGCTACAGCCCTCTTCAGAACCTGTCTGTGATACATTTCTCTGTGTTTATAGCTAATGAGCAGAGCTTTGGAAAGAAAATATTTGCTTTAGGAATTCCTCTTTGGAGCTATTAAAGCTGTGATCCAGCGCATAGCTGGGGCTGGCCAAGGAGGAAGGCAGCCGATTAAAGGGGATTTGGCAGTGGGTGTACAATGCCCTTGGGTCTGGTGGTGTTGATGCTAAAGGATCTGGCAATTTCTGACCCGCTGGTAGTAAGGAGAGGAGAAGGATAGATCAAGCCCTACAGCTTTTCCCAAATGTAAATAACCTAAGGGCATGATAAAGTGCTCTGTGTTTCTGTGATCCTACCCAAGCAACCAGCCACTGTGGGCTGTCCAGGGCCTTTGTTGCTCAAGAACAGCAAGAGGCACGATTGAGATGAGATGAGAAGAATAGGACAAGATGCTTCTGTGAGGCTCTCCCACCTACAGGTCCAGGAATGCTGAAAAGGTGCATCCAGAAAAGTCAAGTTTCTTCTCCTTTAGTTAAAGGGCGGCTGTTGGGTTGGAATATTTTTTTTTAATATTTTCAGTGAGTGACAGAAAAGAAGGGCTGTTTTCAGAACTGACTTTCTTTGCTTGCAACTTCATTGCTTTTAAGCTGTTTTATTCCCCCAGGTTTGAAGGAGGCTGTGGTCAGCAGCAGTTTCATTGCATGTTTGAGCTTTAAAAATTCACCTGACTCTGAATCTCCCCGTGCAAATCTAAATTTTATGCCATTAATGACAGCTTTTAGCAAGTTTTCCACCAATGAGCTCAGGAAGAACCCTGGTGCTGTGCAAGATAATTTGTAACTTGCTAATTGTCAGAGCACAGTGTTCACACATGGGAAAGCTCTGAGCACCTGCATGCACAGGGGCACAGCATCGCTCAGTCCGTTACACTGCAAGCATTCCCATAGCAACAGCCAGTGCAGCTGCAAATGGGAATTATGACTTTGTTCCATGTTCTGACACAAGGAAAGCTGGGCTTTGCAGGATCAGGCAGGTCCCAGTTCAAACATCCAGGAGAACACTGCACGGAATAATGAATTGTAATAGCAGAATGAATGGCTTTGGATATAAGACTGTAACCTAATTACTCACCTTGCTTAAACTTAGTAGATGCTCACATTTCCATGATGAGTACTAAAGCATTTGGGTTGGGTTTTTGTTGAGCTTGCCAAACTGCATGTCCATCCATAGTATATGGTGCAGCTTTCTGAAAGCAATTCCTGACCATGCTGATCAAGAAAATTTGCGCTAACTTGCATTGAGATGATCCAACCCCAAATATTTTGCTCACTGTGGGCTTTGATGTAAGATCTATTCTGCTCAGACCACAGGATTTCTGTTAGAGTTACAACATGGATTCTCTCTATTCCATTGATGTGCAATGCAGAGAACTGGAGGAGCCATGTCCTCCAAGAACCTCAGTTGCCTGCTCCATCCTTTCCCAATTGTCCACAGGTCATTAAATTTGAGGCCAAGAGCAAACATTATCACCCAGTCTGTATCTCAGATATCTTTTACCCACAGCCTCTTGCACCCAATCTGTGGCCAATGACTCCATTTTGAGAAACCATCTTATCTTGGTGGCAGCTTAATTTTAGTGATAACAAATCCCACTGATGGCCAAGTGCTCGTGGTTCTCTATCCAAGACACATTCAGCTCCACTTCCCAGCCTAGAGTTCAACAAAAACTTGCCTTAGTGAATTAAAGTTCACACCAACACGTAATGGTTGAGGTGAGAAGGGTCCCAGAGCAAGATACGAAGCTGCTCGTGGCTAGTGGGAGATGGGACCTGGCTTTAGGGCTCTACTTCTCCCATTCCAGATATCCAATGCCCAGACAAAAGAGCTGCAATGTTTTTTTTTCTTTTCCAATGGAAGACGATATACAAAAACCAATATTGAGGCCAAAGTATTTCAAAGCCTTGGAGGAAAAGGTTTGCTCCTTCTTTTTTTTCTTTTTTTTTTCCTCCTCTCTCTCTCTCTCTCTCTCTCTCTCTCTCTCCTTCTGTAATAAAAGAGTGGTAGGGAAAGTGGGAGAAAATAAATTAAAGAGAAGTCCAGTGCCTTTCTGAATGACTCCTGTAAAATGTTGGATGGTCAGCAATGCTGGGGTCAATTGGCATGCCAAAAATTACAGCAACAAACTCTGCTTGATTTACTCCCTGCCACCGTCCTCAGACAAAACTCCCTATGCACAGAGATGTCACTCCCTGCTCTGCCTTTCGTAGTATTTGTTGATTTAAGCCAGACCCTCAGGGATTCAATTTCTGTGCAGAACGCAAGGATTTAGTTGCACGGGTGATGTTAATGCTAATAGGATTTGTACAGCTAAACTTCAAGCCTCACCATAAAACTTTCTGCTCTCCTGTTATCTTAACTCTTTTGCTGCTTTCCGAGTGCTCAGCATGGCAGGATGGTGATTCCCAGCATCCCCATAAGCTCCAAAATCCAGCACTGCACCCTAATTCATCCCTGCAACCTGTGGGATGAAGCAGAGGTTCACAGTTGATGTGCTTAGCTTTGTTCCTTTTAGACTCCTTTATTTCACCTCTGAGATCAGTGTGTTTTCTTCACAATTTTTGTACGTACACAACAAAGGGAAAAAATGAATTGATCTTCATAGAACCATTAATATCCTCCAGTCCAGCTATGTACCATCACTACCATTTCCACTAAACCATGTCCTTAAGTAGAATCACAGAATCATTAAGGTTGGAAAAGATCATCAGGTCTAACCCATCTCCACCACACTCACTGAACCATTTCCCTCTATTTTTAAACTGCGCAGATTTTGTCACGTTGTATTTT
The DNA here is from genome assembly GCF_987193195.1 of Phasianus colchicus. Classification (NCBI taxonomy): domain Eukaryota; kingdom Metazoa; phylum Chordata; class Aves; order Galliformes; family Phasianidae; genus Phasianus; species Phasianus colchicus. The sequence goes on along the minus strand of NC_143440.1, from coordinate 7,060,739 downwards.
CATTTCATATGGAGATTATTTTCTTAAAAATCCTCAGAGGTGGTCTGCAAAATGTCTGTTCCCTATTTGTACATAAAATCATTGCAAAATGACGCTGGCCTATCTATTTCCACTTCTGTATCTGTTTGAAAGTGAAACGAGTAAGCTTCCTAGCTTACCCTGGACTTTCCTAAGGACATCTCGTGAATGTCATCATTGGAGATGACCTGCAGGGACGCCTCTGTTTTGCAGTAGTGAGAGGAACAAGGTGTGGATGTGCTGATTCACACAACCAACTGAGTTTCGAAACAAATAAGCCCGGCCACCACCCGCACTTCCCCTTTCTGTGGGGTTTAAGCTGCACAAAAGTGTTGTTTTTAGGGAAACAAACATCTAACAACACCTGTTTCATACTAAAATAATAATCTGGTATTCATTATAGAGAAGGCAGAGCCCCAAGTGTCTGAGTGCTTATCTAGATGTGCCCAATCCTGGCTTATGCCAGTAGCATATTATATTTTCTACATCACATATCACACTTTCTTATAGCATGAAAGCAGACAAACAGGACCAGGGATAATTCAGGTTTCTCAAAGAAGCAGAAATGTGCTCAGAAATGTGTTTGAGCTACCCAGGTACACTGTGATACTCTGGGCTTTCTCCCACCAAAAGCAGAGAGGCAGGTACTGCAGCACCAAAACCCCAAGTGGGAAATGGGGAGAAACTTGAGGAATAGCTCCACAAGCCTGAGCAGCAGGATATGCCAGAACATGGAAGATGGTAGAGTTCTACAGGTGAAAAGCAAAAATACTGATGCCTTCTTAAGACACCCAAGGCAACATCCAGAGGGAAGGTGTCTGTGCAGTGCTGCTTTGGATCTGGTACAGAGGATGCAGGGAAAGGTTGGCTGAGCGATGGGAGACCAACATTTTGAGGAGTGCTGGAGAGAATAATCATAGAATGGCTTAGGTTGGAAAGGACTTCAGAGATTATCAAGAGAAGACCAGCAGGTCAAGGAAGATGATTTTGCTCCTCTACTCTGCTCTCGTGAGATCCCATCTGGAGTACTGCATCCAATGTGTAAAGCCTGAGCCACCTTTACTCTGAAAGCCTGATGAATTAATTCATGAGTAAGAGTGACCTGGAGATGATAAATGCATTCCCTACATGCTCAGCGCTCTGGAGCTCATAAAAGTAAGGAAGTTGGAAAAATATCCCCAGTTTAAATTGATGCACTGATATTTGTGAGGTGAATGCCACACTGTGCAAAACTCCTGGCTGTTTCCTTCAAGCTGAAATAAACACTCCCAGCTTCAGGTTCTTAACATAGCTGCTTCTGCATCATGTGAATGTAGGAGCTTGGACTTTGGGGAAAATCAGCTTTATGTCTGAATATTCTTTTTTTTCTTTTTTCTTTTTTTTAGATGGCTTCAAACAGTACATGCAAATAGATGCAGAGTGGGATGAACCCTGGGAGCTGCTTCTTGCTGCTGGGGAATCACCTAAATCTACTTGCTACTAAACCTCCTTGAAACCTGCAGAGTGGGCAGGTCTCCTCACCTTTCTGCAAAAATTTAATAGAGCCATGTCTCATGTGAGTTGGATTTCATTATTTTCATAATGTATACTACAGATGCTACTACAAAGCATTATCATAAATAATTCAGATGAAGATACAAATGATAAAAGAAATGAGCAAAGTCCATTTTGAGAAGCATTATCTTCCTTCTTGTGTGCATTTTGTCTGCTTAGGCTCTCATTCACAACTCCAGTCATCTGCAGCTGGATTCACCTCAAGCTAATATAGGCTCTATACAATGGTATCTTTCAATGAACCTGAAAATTAGGATAGCAAATGGACTTTTTCTGCAGACATCCCACAATTCCTGGAAATCTTGCAATATTTGAGATGGTTCTTGGAGGTATGAGCCTTAAAGGCGATGACACTTGTGTCAGGTTGGAGAACGTGGCCCAGATTGATATGGATGAAAGTCAGGGCAGAAGGATGGAGAGGGGATCATAGAACCATTGAATCTTTGGAGTTGGAAAAGATGCTCAAAGGTCATCTAGACAGGAACATTTATAGCACAGCCAGGTTGCTCAGAGCCCCATCCACCCTGAACTTGAGTGTTTCCAGGAATAGGGCTGGAACAACATACCTTGGGCAACCTACTGTAGTGCTTCTCTGCCCATATTGTAAAAAAAACTTCTTCCTTATATCCAACCTAAATTTCACCTCCTTTACTTTGAAACTATTTCCCCTTGTCCTATCACAACAGGCCGTGATAAAAAGTCTGTCCCCTTCTTTCTTACAGCTCCCCTTTAGATATTGACAGCTGCTCTCAGGTCTCCCTGGAGCCTTCTCTTCTCCAAGCTGCACATAGAATCATAGAATCATAGAATCATAGAATCATAGAATCATAGAATCATAGAATCATAGAATCATAGAATCATAGAATCATAGAATGGCCTGGGTTGAAAAGGACCACAATGATCATTTAGTTTCAACCTCCCTGCTATGTGCAGGGTCGCCAACCAGCAGACCAAGCTGCCCAGAGCCACATCCAGCCTGGCCTTGAATGCCTCCAGGGATGGGGCATCCACAGCCTCCTTGGGCAACCTGTTCCAGTGCCTCACCACCCTCTGTGCAAAAAACTTCCTCCTAATATCTAACCTAAACCTCCCCTGTCTCAGTTTAAGACCATTCCCCCTTGTCCTATCACTATCCATCCTCGTAAACAGCCATTCCCCTTACTGTTTATATGCTCCCTTCAAATACTGGAAGGCTGCAATGAGGTCTCCCCAGAGCCTTCTCTTTTCCAAGCCAAACAATCCCAGTTCCCTCAACCTTTCCTCATAGGAGAGGTGCTCCAGCCCTCTGATCATCTTAGTGCCCTCCTCTGGACCTGCTCCAAGAGCTCCATGTCCTTCCTATACTGGGGGCCCCAGGTCTGGACGCAGCACTGCAGATGGGGCCTCACAAGAACCGAGTAGAGGGGGAGGATCACCTCCCTCTCCCTGCTGGCCACCCCTTTTTTAATGCAGCCCAGAACACAGTTGGCCTTCCGGGCTGCAAGCGCACACTGCTGGCTCATGTCCAGCTTCTTGCCCACCAGGACCCCCAAGTCCTTCTCTGCAGAGCTGCTCTCAAGTAGATCTTCCCTCAGTTTGTATAAATACCTGGGGTTGCCCCGACCCAATTGCAGCACCCTGCACTTGGCCTTACTGAACCACTGTATCAGGTTTTCATGGCCCCACTTCTCCAGCCTGTCCAGGTCCTTCTGGATAGCTTCCCTTCCCTCCAATGTATTGACTGCACCACTCAGCTTGCTGTCATCTGCAGACTTGCTGAGGGTGCACTCACTACCATCATCTGTGTCGTTGATGAAGATGTTGAAGAGCACCGGTCCCAAGACCGAACCCTGAGGGACACCGCTTGTGACCGACCTCCACCCTGATACAGAACCGTTGATCACAACCCTTTGCCTGCGTCCAGCCTGCCTAATCCATCAAACAGTCCATCCTTCACATCCACACCTCTCCAATTAAGAGAGAAGGATGTGGTGACGAACCATGTCAAAGGCCTTGCAGAATCCAGGTAGATGACATCCACCGCCCCACCCCCGTCCACCAAAGCTGTCACTCCATCATAGAAGGCCACCAGATTGGTCAGGCACGATCTGCCCTTGGTGAAGCCATGCTGGCTGTCTCGAATCACTTCTTTATATTGTATGTGCCTTCACATAGTTTTTAGGAGGATCTGCTATATGATCATCGCAAGCACAGGGGTGAGGCTCACCGTACTGTAGTTCCCAGAGTCTTCCTTTCTCCCTTTCTTAAAAATAGGAGTAACGTTTCTCTTTTTCCAGTCACTAGGGACTTCAAAAGACAGTCATGATTTTTCAGATATGATGGAGAGCAGCTCAGTAACCACATCAGTCATCTCCTTCAGAACCCTAAGATGGATATCATCCAGCCCCATGGACATCTACATGTTCAGTTTCATGAGGAAGACTTGGACTTGTTCCACTGTTACAGTGGGACAGAAACCACTCCCCTCACCCTCCCCTAGAGGCACAGGGTCCTGGCAGACATGGGAAGCCTGATCACCCATGAAGACAAAGGCAAAGTTCTCACTGAGTACCTCAGCTTTTTCTATTTCTGAGGAAGCCTGCTCCCCATTACCTTTCATCAGAGGGGAAACACTCTCCTCGGCCTGTCTCTTTCTACCTATGTACCTTCAGAACCCCTAGTTATCTTTTTCACATCCCTCACCAAGTTCAGCTCCATCTGTGCCTTGGCTTTCCTAATCCTATCTCTACACACACAGATAACAGTCCTGTATTCCTCCCAGAGTACACAACCCTGCTTCCACTTTCTTCACATTTCCCTCTTTTCCCTTAGTTTATGCTGCAGGTCCTTGCACAGCCACGACAGTCACCGCCTCCCCTGCTCGACTTCTTCTGCTGGGGGATGCAGAGCTGTTGCACTCTCAGAAGGGTGTCCTTAAAGAGCTACCAGCTTTGTTCTGCACCCATGCCCTTCCATCTCCAGCTCTCAGCCTGTCCTCAGAAGAGAGGTGTTCCATCTCTTGGATCATTTCTGTGGTCCTCCTTTGCACATGCTTTAACAAGTCCACATCTCTCCTGCACTGAGGACTCCACATCTGGATGTAATACTTCAGGTGAGGTTTGACCAGTGCAGAGCAGAGGGGCAGGATCACCTCCCTCACCCTGCTGGCCACGCTGCTTTTGAAGCAGCCCAGGATACAACCAGAAATGCATGAGGGCACATTGCTGGCTCATATCTGGCTTACCATCTACCAGTACCCCCAGAGACCTTTTTGGTAGGGCTGTGCTCTATCCTTATATCCCCTGATTTACAAAGCTGCCAACACCATCCATGCCTCATTTCGTCCCCCAAGACAAGACTTCACCTCTCTGCCAGCCTGGCCAGCAAAGGCAGTTTGGCTCAATGGAAGCTCCCAGAAGCATGGAGAAGCAGAAATGTCCCCTTTGCCACCAGAGCAACACTGAGGAATATCACTGTCACAGATGTGCATCAGCATCAGTGCATTACACCTGGGGGACACAAAGAGAATAGGGCTGAATTTCTAGTGGTGATGCAGCTGTTTCCGATGGAAATGCAGGCTGTCCTCTGCTTGTGCCGTCGGGATTTCTATTAGGTTTCCTGTATTGGTTGTGTGTGAGGAAAAGAGTCAGTGTTTTGAGCTGTAAACACAGCGATGTATTTGTTCCTGCTGACATACCCCATCCTCAAGCCTCGCAGTTTGCAGATGGTCCTATAATTACTGTTTGTGTTCCCATCATATCTTTTTGGGACATGTGTTTTGTGTTCACATTTCTCCAGTCTTGCTGTTTTTGTGAATCACACTTCATAAAATAATGGCTACCCAGGGAACGCGAGGCATAACATTTTATTCTTCCCGTGCATATGAATTTTTCACTAGTGTTGCCACGATCCAGCTCATAAGGCTGAGCCCTTGCTTTTAATCTGTATTTGGCAATATTCTTAAGCACACTCCTACCCTTCACTTCAGGCCATGATAATGCTGAGGTATGTTTTTAACTCTTACCCCTGTGATTTAATTCAACCCAACCTCATTTCCTGGTCCCTACTACGTTCATCTCAAAAGCCAATTTCATTGTCCCTCTCCTTTTTTTTTTTTTTAAATCCCCATCAATATATTTAGCTCACAGTACTTATATGTTCCTCACTAAAGCACAGCAATGTCTTAAGATGAAAGGCAAAATAAGAAATATAACATAACAACCCCCTTTCTTTTGCAGTGCACATGTGCTGAGCTTCCCTGGCACTGTTTATTGGTAGAAGACAGCATCTGAGGCAACTGCAACAACTTTTTAAAAACCAAATATATATATATATATGTATATTAAAACCTTCATAGCAGTAAAACTAAAAACCTGCAGATGCTTCCCTCAGTCTATTGAGCACAATGCTTTGCATTTGCCATTTTTGCAGGTAACGAGATCATCTAGGGCACCTTCGTGCAGTCAGATCCCTCTTATTCAGCCCAAATCCCTCCTGACTGCTTTCAAGGGAAAAGGGGAAATATTTCACCCAGCTCAGAATGAGCAAAAGCTGATGTTTGAACAGAAATCTCAGCGGAAACTGCTTATGTAACCACAGCTGGTATGTTGTGCACCTAAATACTGACAGCCAATTTACTTTTTGGTGTAATATAATTCCAAGTCAGTCAATAGAGCCCCACCAGGGATTAATTTGGCCTTTAGTATTTACTGGGTTAGCCCCAGAGTCAGGGCTGGAGGGGGAAGGAGAGGGACTGCTCCTTTTCCTTTGCTGCTACAGTCGGTGAAGCACAAACATTCTATTGATGTCGAGGCGTTGGGCAGGCTGAGATAATTCTACTAATCCAGAACTGGAGATGGTTTCTTGGTGTCTGGAAAAACTACGAAGAGCGCTGAGCAGGAGAAGCGAGGGTTAAGTTGCTTGGGTACAGAAAGCAGCCAGAGGAGCTGGATGCTTTTTTCCAGGGAAGGGAGCAGTGCTTGCAATAGAAAGAGCTGCTGCATGTGAGTAAGCCTAGGCTGTTTCCTTTCAGGGACGGCAGAGCTGATTAAGCAAGTACCTGAGGTTGGAAAACCTGCATGTCATGTTACATTTTGCTGAAGGAGCAGAGGTTATTATTTTTGTTAATTGAAACTAAAAGCTAGTCTGTAGTACTATTTTTTTCAGTTCTTATTAACAGGTCTCCCTTACTAGAGATGAATTTGTAACCCAGCCCCATCATGCCAGGTGCCATGTGAAGACATAACCTCAGGGATCCTGCGCTACCTGGAAAGGTGGGAGCTGGCTATCCTCCTGCTCTTTGCTCTTCCTTCCCTAAGGCCTGACCAAGGAACCGGTCAGAGCAGGATCCTCCAGACTGCCACGAGTTGCTGCTTTCAGTGTGTGAACTTACCTGCTGTACACCTTGCTGCCTAAGCTTGTTTGCAAGCTGCCTATGTCATGATGCTTTCCATCCACAGTGGTGTGTTTTGCAGGCGCTGGTGCTGGTTTGTGTGAAGCTTTCTGCTGTCTTATTGCTCTTGTTTGGTTCTCTGTGCCTCTCCCATATTGGTACCTGTTGAGACAAGGGGTGCAATGAGAGAAAATCCGGCCCTTAATTCCTGCTGGATCATGCTGGAGCTGTGGGGATTTACATCTTCTTCTGGTCAACCCCATAGCCCACTAGAGATGAGGAATACAAATCCTTGTCCTGCAATCCTAGGTGTTGTTCCTCTCCCCAGAAAACAAGCCAGAAATTGAAATGTGAACACCTCCTGTTGGGGCTTTGGTGATTTGTTTTTTCTAGTTAATGAAAGAAAGGGGAAAAAAAACAGCCCAGGTCTCATCTGTTCAGTGTGTTGATGGATTGAAGAACAGCAGACCCATGACTGTTTTTCTGCAATCAGCAATTAGCTTTATATTTTTTCCTCCTCCCATCCCTTTGAGAAAGGAATGATGGAAGGCTCCACTTCAGAACAAATTGGGTTTTTATGAAGGGAGGGAGCTTTGCAGGTGGCTTTGTGTCATGCTTCTGGTAGGACTCTGGAGGACACAGTCCTCTACCCTTGACTTCCCATCCTAAAGATGTCCTCCTATTCTGGACGCTTGGAAGAGTGACTTCACCTCTACCTTCTCTGAAAACAAGCTGTTAAATATGTGAATTCCCTCTACTTATCTTTAAATTTCAGCATCAATTCTAACCAAATATTTGCCTCGCGAATGCTGGGAAGATGTAGTTTTATTTGCAGGAATTACAGTACAACTTAAGCTACAAGTAACATAGACTAAGCATGGTGGTAGGTATGGGCTGGAGAGTAAAGAAGAGCCACGAATTAAAATGTGAGGTTCATTCATGTGCCTTGATTTTTTACTTTTATTTGGAAGACCCCAAATGAATGCTCTATCTTCAGGCAGCCTGTTAGAATCATGCTTGTATTTTCTTGCAGCCTCACTGTGGGTCACTCAATGCAGGAGCAGGTTTTTGGCAGCCCTTGTGCATCACTCCAAGGGGCTCTGGCTTTGTCCCCATGCCAAAACCCTCCTGAGCTTCCCTGCTAAATTACTGAAGCCACATTGTGAATGTCATAGTAGCAACATACAATTCCAGAGATTTGTAATTTTCAGTGCCTTCATTTTTCTGCTCCAAAGCTGGGTTCTGTTTAGCTAACAGAGTCCAAGGAAGCTGATTTCTGAAGCTGCTGAAACACATCTAATGACTGGTGTGAGCATGTTCTCTGTTATTTTAAAATTTAACTCACCCTAGTGCTCAGTGGTGCTTTAGTTACCCTTCTGTTGGCTAGGGCTTGCAGCAGAGGGAAGGACTCTACTAAAAATATAATTTTTACAGGGCAGTTTGGCAGAAACTGAGTATCAGGGGGGAGCAGTGCGATGCAGCTCTCTGCTCTGAGGAGAGAAGCAATCCTTCGCGCTGGGTGATGCTCAGCTGTGTTAAATGGAGCCTGCAGAAGTCCCATTCAAAGGAGATGCTTCTGCAGGGAAAAACGGGGTAAAGGAGAACATGTTAGTGTCTCTCTCTGTTTAAGGACAGTAGCTAAGCCCTAAAGCAAGTGATGGAAAGCAAGAATGATTCTGCAGTGCTGTGTCGATGGAGCAGGCTGTCATGTGGTTTTTGACAGAAATCCACTTATTTTATAATAAGAAAAAAAGAGTGTGGTCCTTCATGGGGCTGCACCTTTTACTGCAGATTTTTGTGAGTGACTCAATAGTGGCTGTGGCTGCACTGTAAAGCACGGCCATACCTCCCGGGACAGCCTCCTAAGTGAAACTGGGGACACATCCCTGTCTTTTCACACATTATGTTCTGCTAGGTATGTAAAATATTTGCTAACTTCTCATTAGATAATGCTGTGATGGTGGTCCCATAAATCCTTGCATGAATGGTTTCCCATTTGAATGCTGCTGAAGAGCCGCGGAAGCTCATTGTTCAGTCTGATAGGAGCGTGCATTACTTTCCAACAGGGGATGTGCTCATACGGAAAGCTGCAGATGCACTTAAAGGCATGCATGCTTCCCTTGCTGCCTTCCAGGACTGTAGCTGTTTGGGCTATTTCAGCTCTGTTCTTTTCTGCTGCATCACCAACGATTGGTATTTGTTTCAGGCAGGCTTCTGGTTGATTTGTACATCACGCTCAGATGCAGTGCTCGCCGCCTGGGGCTCCCATGCAGAGCTCTGACCCTCTGGATGGGATTCCTCTTCTCCTACAGCACTCCAGAAACATGGCGGTCAACAGGATTCACTGATACACAATCAAGTGGGGCTCAACTAGAGGAAGAAGTGCTGGTCCTTTTCCCCACACATGAAATCAGTGCTGCCAACCCCACACTGTCCACAGGGTTACTTGGTCACTGTGTGAGAGCCTGCAAATCCTGACTGGGGGAAAATGCTGGATTATCACACACATTAAATGCAGAGGAAGGAATGAAATCTTGGCTTAAAATTTAAGGAAACCACCTTTTTTTTTTTTCTTCTTTTTTTTTTCTTTTCTTTTTTTTTTTTTTTTTTGAGTCAGTGCCTCCAAATAGTTGAATTCTTCCTTAATTTCATCGTGCATAGACCTTGGGCCAAGCAAAGACCACAGTAGACACTGATTTTGCTCTTTCTTGCTAGGTCCTTTGGATCTCCAGGAGAAGGGCAGAGAAAAAGCACGTTAGCCTCCTAGTTTCCTGCAGCTTTGCTGCATTTCAAGCAGGCTCTTAGAGTTGGAGGAGGCTAAACTTGTGGTGTACGTTGCCCAGAGAGGTGGTGGAAGCCCTGTCCTTGGAGGCATTCAAAGTTAGGCTGGATGGGAGCACCTGATGGTTCTATAGGTGACCCTGTGCATTGCATAGGAGTTGGACTAGATGGCCTTTAACAGTCCCTTCCAACGCAAACGATTCCATGATTCTATGATTTTTCCCTCCCAGCTGTTGTTCCATGCACTGAACTTCTCAGAAGTTGAGGAGTGAAAACAAGATAACAACAAAAAGATACCACCCTGAAACTTGCACCAACCCAAGACAGGATATCTGTGATACAACAATGTATCACCCATGGGTTTTTAAACCAGTTTTGTCAAAATATGGAGGGGGTTGGCTAGCATCCTGGTTGGGAGGAGAAAGGAATTGCTGCTGTGTACTGGGACTGTTGGAGGAGTCTGTGTTGGAAGGGTTTGTGCTGGAGGAATCCTCTGGGCTGGGCACTGCGATGAGGACATCGAACCAAGCACTGGGGAACCCAAGTTATTGACCAACTGGCCTTTTTTTTCACCACAAAACATGCCATAATTTAAGCCTACGAGGTGGGTAGAAATGCCCAAGATTGCCGTATACTGACACAAAACTGCAACCATCTTTGCACCAAGCAGTAGGACTGCCCTTCTCCATGGTGCACCATCAGCACGACCTCTCGTGTGTCACCCACGCCAAGTCTTTCTCCCCCCCACCCTGCGAAGTGAAACTTTTTCAGAGTACGGCGCATAAAGGGGACAAACAATGGGAAATAAAGCGGCCCTGAGGGGTGACAGTTGGGCGGGAGCGGGTTCTCCTCAGGAAACCGCCCGTTACAGCCGCTCTCTTGGGGAGGCTGTGTGAGGAAAGCCGAGGGTCCAGGGACTCGCACGGGGCCCCTCAACCTTTGTTCGTAGCCCCTTGGTGTGAAGTGTCCCCCCGGGGGACTGTCAACGAGCCCCTGGGGACCGGCACAGGGCTCTGGGGAGGGGCAGAGCCCGCGAGAGGGCGAACGGCTGTCGAGGCAGTGAGGGGCACCCCCGAGGCTAGCGGGGGGGCGGTGGGAGGTGGGGGGGGGGGGCTCTGAGGGGACGGGATAGGGGGGCGGGGCCGCGCGCGGCGATTGGCCGACGGCGGCGAGCAGGGCCGGTCGCCATTGGTCGCCGCGGCGAAGCGAGCGGCGGAGCGGCGGGCGGCGATTGGCTGTGGACGAGGAAGCAGGAAGGAGGACGGAGGGGCTGGGCGGCTTGCGGGGAGTTCGCGGCGAGCGGCGGCGGTAGCGGCGGCGCCTCCTTCCCTCCCTCACCCACCCCCCTTCTCCCTTCCCTCAGCCCCCGCCCCCCCTCCCCTCCCTCCGGCCCCCGCCCCGCTCCCGGCCTCTGCGCGCCGCCCGCCCGGGCCGCGCCGGATCGCGACGCCCTGCGGCGAGGGCGGGCGGGCGGCGGCGGCGGCGGCGGGGGAGAGCGAGCGCCTCATCCCCATCCCGGTGCTGGCGGAGGAGGCGGCGCTGACGCAGCAGCGCGGAGCCCGGCGTTCGGGCGCCGCTGGATCCCGCCCCACCCGGGGTGAGTCCCCACGCGGTGAGGCGGGAGCAGGTGCCGGGCCGCGGAGCCCCGGGGAACTTTGGGCGGTGGGGGTGGGAAGCGGCAGGTGGGGGGCCGGGCCCGGGCGGGCAGGTGCGGGCGGCGGTTGGGAGCGGGGCCGGGCCTGCGGCGGGGCCGCTCCCCCGGGGCTCGGCGGGACAAAGGCGGCGGGGCCGGGGGGGGGGCGGCTCCTGAGGGGGAGCGGCTCCGCGTGGGTCAGCGCCGAGGCGGTCCTTGAGGAGGGGGAGCGGCCCCGCGTGGGTCTCCCTGAAGCGGTTCGTGAAGCGAACGTCCCCGCGTGGGTTTCTCCGAAGGGGGTCCTGGAGAGAACGGCCCTGCGTGGCTGCGCGAGGGAGAAGTTGGCATCGGGCGGCTGCGTTTTGTAGGACCCCAGTCCGAATCCCCAGCCCAGCACCCCTGCGGGCACCTTGATTTGCGGGGCTTTCTCCCCGTTTTGCCCCACGCCCGGTGCAGGTGCCTCAGGAGCCGAGCCCGAGTTTGGATTCACAGCCCCATCTCTTCACCCCTTCCTCTTCGCGCCGCACTTGCCCCTTTGCACATCTCTCCCCCGTTGGACCCATTGCTCTGTTTCCTCTTCTTCTTTTGTGTAGCGGAGCTCCTAATGGAGGCGGCTTCACTGGCTCCCTCTTTTCCAGCTGCTTCCACGAGACCGGCGCATGTGACCGGGCCGAGCTTTGAGAACTTGAGGGGGGGAAGAGGGGAAAAAAAAATCAGCATTTGTGGTCTATTCTCATCTTTGCCTCTTCCTTCCCATTCTCCTTGTGGAAGAGGGTTTGGTTGGATTTTAACACCCCACCCCCTCCCACCGGTCCGAAGTCAGAATTGTCGGGAGCTTTGGGATACTCGATCCATTCAGTGCTTAGGTGCAATTGAAGGCTCGAGCTCTTCGGTCCTGCTGATGAGCATTTGGTTTGGGGGTCTTCAGGTTCTCAGCTGAAGGCTTCCTGTTGTTGCGTGATGGACTGATGCTTTTGAAACGTGAATGTGGTTGAAGTAGCAGCGTGCCGCTGGTGGCTTTACCAGGAATATCCTGCTAACGTGTTCATCCTGAGCCATCCTTCGTGTGTGTGTCATCTCTGAGCTACCTCAGTCCTTCCTGAGTTCAGCTGGAGCTCTCTGAATACTTGCTTGTGATCGTCAAGTGTGCATTAGGCTGATTTAACAGCGCTTTAATTTTTTTTATTATTTATTTAAGCATTGATTTCTGTTTGTTTTCCTAATTAATTCAGTGCACCGATGGAGCAGCAGCGTGGGTTTCCTAACTGCTGTGTCTGTGATGACAAGTAGCGTTGCTCCTGGGTATAAAATCAGCTGGAAAACCCCAAACTTGTGGGTGAAATAACTTTGTGGGAGTGGAAAATCCTTCCTGGATGTGCTCTCTTTGGCATGGACTGACAGTGACGATTGAATGGCACAGTTTTGCTGAGAACTGTTGTGTTTGGGGGTAAAAACAATTGGAACCTTACTTTTGTAGTCCAAATGCTGTTGTTTTAGAAGCTGCTGGGTTCTTTTGACTAAGTTTGAGGTTGTGCTTTGTCTTTCTTTTAACCATCTGCAATGCCTTGTTGCCAGCCTGGTAACTTTATTATTTCTGTGGGATTTTTCCTCTTGCTGGGCAAATTGATACCGATTGTGTTGGTTGTTACTGTGTGGGGCTGTATGGACTGGGGGACTGGTGGATATCCTATTGAGCCAGCTTTTGGTCATTATTTTTGGGAAATCAAGCAGGAGAATCTGGTGCTGTGGAGGTATGCCCAGAAGTGCAAATGGTGTGGATTTTTGTGCCCCATCGGTTAACTGTAGCAACGCAGCCTGTGGCAGTAACAAACCACTGCTTCCTGCCCAAGCAGCCTAGCTAATGAAGTTACAGCTATCGTGTTGTTATAATACATGAAACAGCAGTTTGGATAACTGGGAAATACAAAATCTGGAAAATGAACACCCTAAAGAAGCTGTAAAATTAAAAATTGTGTGTGATGCCATGGGCTGGCACTATTCCGGATATCTCTGTATGTGATGGTGTGGGAAGTGTGGTGGCTTCTAGGGGCTTTCCTCCCAGCCCATAATGTTTTCTCATAATCTCTTTTGCTTTGCTTCACTTTCCAAGGTGTTTCTGTCATTTGAAGGCAGGTTACTGATGAGCTGCGTTAAATTTGTCTATTTTTGTGCCTGCGGATTTATGTCAATCTTCAGTATTTCCTCTAATGGTGAAGGTTGAGGACCATTGGCAACTTCTGGATGTAAAGTCTGGAAAGGGGAGAAAAGGAAGAAGGGAAGAGTTTTCTAGCTGGTACTCACAGGGAGCCATGCTCTTCCCAATTAATTCTGGAAGCATTCGGGGCAAAGGGTGATTCTTTGGAAAAGTTAGTAGCCCTCCAGCAGCAGTCTCTGCTCACTTTTAATGGAAAAAATGTATATAGATATATTAATGCATGGCCAGATTGCTGCTCTTGAATGAAGGTATTACCTCTAATGAGACTGTTGTGAAACCCTCTTCAAGTTTTTGCACTTGCAACCCCCTGTGCTGGTGAGTGGTGTCCTTTGAACAGGGAAGATGTGCTTAAATCTAAAACTGATGGATTTCTTTCTCAAGATAGAAAGAAATACAATTGGTTGGGAAAGTGCAATAGGCCTTCATCCACTCGCTGCCCAAACTTGATTGTTGGCATTTACTTTTACCGGAAAGAACTAAAATTAAGTAGGAAGTTGCAATGTTTCTGTGAAAGTGAAGAATCCTCTCTTGAAAGAATGAGGTGAAGGCAATACTGTGTAGTGTGGAATGAGGGAGTGATGTTGTCATTAAAGCAAAAGCATAGGGTATCATTAAGAAGAATAAATGCAAATCTGGTTTAAGATGAATTTGTTCTCTCACTTCTGTCAATATTTGGGAATTGGGATTTAATTACTCTCTTAAATGCTATTTTTTCTCTTGTGATGCAAGCAAAACCCCATAGAAGACAGGGCAGAAAATGAAGCTGGCTGGATGTACCAAATGTGGTCAGCTGTGAGAGGCAGGCAGCCTGAGCCTCTTTGTTAAATATTTTCTTTACACATTAAATCTCTGAATGAGCGTGGATGCATTAATATAAATCCCAAAGAATGTTTCAGGTGAATTCGTGGTGGAAGTCACTGAGCTGAGGGCATCCAGCCTCCAGCTGGGTGGGAGTAGCTGAAGTGAGGATAATGGGTTTGGAAACATGCTTATTTTTCCTATACTCAGCTCATCATTGATAAGAACTGGATTTCAGGAATATCTTCTGCAGGGGTGTGTGGTTGTTGACTGCAAGCAAGCTGAAAATGAGATGTGGGACACTTGTGCTCTTTGCCTGGTGTGCTGAAGCAGTGCCTGGGTTTGCTTGCGTTCAGCGGTGGGGACGGTTGGTCCTTCCTTGGCTGGTTAAAGAACCATGGAAACACGCGATGTAGTTTGCTGTGAGACTGGTGGCTCTGAGCAAACACACTTGGTGTGCGTAACTATACTGTTAGCAGCAGAGCATGGCAAATAAACACCTATTAAGACGGGAAAGGAATGTGCATCGGCTCACTGAGAGCACAGCACGACCAGGGTCTCACTTGAAGCTTTTCATGCAGGAGCACTCCTTCTACCACCTTCTAAAAACACTGCCTTGCAGATGCATCTTCATTAAGATGTTTGCTTTGCTTACTGCTAAGGGCTGCTTCCAGCTGTTCTTTTCACAATTCTTCATTTGCTGTTTGAGCGTCCCAGCTTGCAGTAAGGGATTTCATGAGGTGCTGACTGCAGCACTGGGACGAAGAACAGCCTCACAGTGATGGAGAGAGCAGGGCAGGGAGGCTTTGCACGTGTCGTGGCCATCTCCATCCCTGCAGAAGCAGAGTGGTGCAGCATTGTAGTTTGCTCTTGAGGTGCTCCTGGTGCTGTTCCACATGTTGGGAATTGCGCACAGAGCAGGTGGGCTTGGCATGGCTGAGACAGGATGCTTTTGGCACCCGGAGTCATGGGATTTGTTAAATTTGCTAAATTGCATCATGTTTGGGAATAAGACAGTGCTTTGCTTCAGAGCTGCAGGTTGCTGTGTTCCTTGTGTCCTGATTTTCTGGAACAAAGGTGTGACTAAAGAAGGAAACGATGATTTTCCCCCCTGCTTTGTAAGCCATATCACAGGAATGCTTTCTGGCACCCATTGTTCTTCAGGCAATTTTCTTGAAGGGCTTTCTCCTGCTTGGCTTTGAATGTGTGTGGCTTGCCCAGCTCGGCAGGCTTGGTTTGTATAAAAGATCTCATGTTTTAGTGTCTGTTTGCGTATCAATATTTCAAATTATTTATGATGCTTTCAGAAATAAAAAGGAGGTGCTTCCTTTCAATTGACTCGACTCAGATAGCTTTGCTGGCGTCTTGTTTCCAGTGCCTGAATGATCATCCTCAAAATAAAATCCCAGCTCTGGAGAAGCACCGAGCAGCACGAGCACTGCTGCCTTGTCCCCGCACCGCACACGGCCTTCTATTGTTCCTGGCTGTGGCCTGTGCAAAGCGCTGAAAATAGCCCGCTCCCGTCTGCCTTCATGCCGCACAGCGTTCTATCGTGTCCTCTTTGTGTCTTTGCCTGCTGAATACCTAGCCTGGGCTTACATCCGCAGCCAAGGAGCTGCGGGCACGCACGGAGGAGAGGCTGGAGCTGACTTTTGCAGGCTGGAGGGACAGACACTGCAGCGGGGAGCGCGGCTGAGCAGCGGCACCGCGGTGCTCACGGTGCTGCCTGAGTCGGAAAGTGCCCGCTCGGCACAGAGCCTTTGCTGGGGAACTTCTTCCAACTGGATTTTTTTTTTTTTAACGAGGCCCTAAAATGGAGGGGACTTGGTGAGGGAGACGGCGTTGTGCGAGCGTGATGGGGGAGCGAGTATGTTCTGGCTGATCTGGGAATAGCATGGAAAGGAAAAGGATTTGTGGAGGAGGGTATTAGTGCATCTCCCTCTGCAGAGGGAGGATGGAGGTGCAGTGTGGAAGCAAACAGCAATAATCATATTGATAAACAGCGATGATTTGGAGGAATGGGTAAAGTGAAGGATGATGAGGGAGACCTGTGGGAGGCACACAGGTTTTTTTTGTTTAGCAAAATGACATACAGATATGCAAGAAGCATGTTTGATTTTGTTTCTTTGTCTAGCTCAGAATCAGTGCAGGAAACCAAAACTGGAGATGGTTTGGATCTTTCCAGTGTGAGGAAGATAGCAGAGGAAAGAGGTTTGTCTGCTGTAATCATGTGCAGACCAAGAGGAAGAGGGTTTTTCTTTAGGACACCTGGCTAAATGGCAGGTGACATCCTGGACAGGTGAATCTCAAATTGGGAATTCTTTAGATTTCAGCCAACTGCACGAGGAGCAGAGGTGAACTTAGCTTTTGTGGGTTTGTGCCCTGAATCTCAAACTTAGTAAACTCAATTCTCCTACATATCCCTAACTATTTAGCGAATGATTTGCAACCTTAGAATCATAGAATTGCTCAGGTTGGAAAAGACCTTCAAGATCATCAAGTCCAACCGCAACCTAACCATGCTACCCTAACTCTAACAACCCTCTGCTAAATCATGTCCCTGAGCACCACATCCAAGCAGTTTTTAAGCACATCCAGGGATGGTGACTCAACCACCTCCTTGGGGAGCCTATTCCAGTGCTTAAAAACCCTTTCTGTAAGGAAGTTTTTCCTGATATCCAACCTAAACCTCCCCTGGTGTAACTTGAGGCCATTTCTCCTCATCCTGTCACCAGTGAGAAGAGACCAACCCCGCTCTCACTGCAATCATCTTTCAGGTATTTGAAGAGAGCAGTAAGGTCTGCCCTCAGCCTCCTCTTCTGCTGACCGAACAGCCCCAGTTCCTTCAGTCTCCTTGGAGAATGTGCTCTACAAGTCCTTCACAAGCCTTGTTGCCCTTCTTTGGACCTGCTCCAGCACCTCAATGTCCCTTCTGGACTGAGGTGCCCAGAACTGAATACAGTACTTGAGGTGAGGCCACACCAGTGCCAAGTACAGGGGCAGGATTACTTCCCTAGTCCTGCTCATCACAACTCCCGATACAAGCCAGAATGCTATTGGCTTTATTGGCCACCTGGGCACACTGCTGACTCATATTCAGCTGGCTGTCTATCAGTACACCAAGGTCCCTTTCCATCAGGCAGCTTTCCAGCCACTCCTTCCCAAGCCTATAGGGTTGCTTGGGGTTGTTGTGACCAAAATGCAGGACCCAACACTTGGCCCTACTGAAGCTTGTGCAGTTTACCTTGGCGCATCGATCCAGTCTGTCCAGGTCCCTCTGTAGTGCCTTCCTATCCTCTGAGAGATCAATACTTCCTCCCATCTTGGTGTTGCCTGCAAGCTTACTGAGTGTGCACTCAGTCCCCTCATTGAGATCATCAATAAAGATGTTGAAAAGAAGCAGCCCCAATACTGAGCTGTGGGGAATGGGGGACCTTGTATCAGTGGAGGCAGGATGTCTGTGCCCCTTCTCCCTCTCTCATGTTCTTAGGTGCTTTATTTAAAGGATGGTATCTAGGAATGTAATGAGGATTTCTACCATCTTCCTTGTGTTCTGGTTGCAAAGAGGCAAAACGTTTCAAAGCTGGGAGAGGACAAACAGCCCAATTGGGGACGGACTGTTTATTCAGCCTTAAAATAGAAATTAAAGAAGTCATTTCCGTTTGTTCCAATATCCATTTCTTTTCAGGTAGTGGAAGAAGAGCCAGAGAATAACTGTTTCAGAATAAACTGCCAGCTTTTCTGAAACTGTTGTTCTGAGATCTCTGTAAAGATATGGTTTTAAGATCCTGTACCTTGTGATGCTGAGCAACAAGGAGGATGCAGCTCTGCTTACGGGCTGTAGATCAGTATCTGAGCATTAGATCTGCTCCAAAGCAGTTGTTAGGAATACACTTCAGCCTGACACTGAGTTTCTTGGTGCAAGCATGCGGTGCAGACTCATTGCTACCTGTGAACTGTCTGTGCTGAGCCTATGTGTGATTTCCATCACTTGTCCTGCCTGAAACCACTAACAAGCTGAAGAACTTTTCTGTGTTCTCGGTGTTTAACAAAAATGAAATGCTTCCCTCCAAAGAAAAATGTTTCTTTTGTGTTAATACAGCAAATAATTGCTGACCTTGCCTAGGGTTCTGCTGCAAAGCTTGTTACCAAATAATTAGGTGATTCTTGAGCTTTCCACAAAGAATGGAGGGCTTTGGGGGTGGTTTTTGCACTGATATTGTGACTTATCCTGAGAGTTGGCCTTGAATTTCAGGCTGCTCAAAACTCCATCTGTCCACTAAGTGAATGTCAATCCAATTTAGGCTTGCATATGTTTCCAAGGAAACCATTGGAGGCAATGGTGAGAAATGGACCATGGAGGGGCAGGAAGGTGAGCACACCAGAGACATTTCTGCTTTTCAGTATTCCAACATGATTAAAACCTGGTTAGCTATAAACCCTGTACGGAACGGTGTGTGGAATACTTCCTTCTTTGACAAGGCTGTGTTGGGTGAAGATAAAACACAGTCAATTAAAATAAAAAGTGGCTTAGGTGCTGCCCCCAAAATCCCATTCCAGCTCTTAGAACTTAATGTTTCCCCATTGCGTTGCATACTGCCGTCCCAATTTTCCTGTATAAAAACCTGTCTATCCTCCTTTGGACTGAGAGCAGTAAATGTTTGCTCTCTCCTACCCAAAGGAGTCTCTGTTTTTATTTGTTTTCTGTTTTTTGTTTTTTAAAGGCAAGTTGAAAATTTAGGCAAATCAAGGATCAGTATCCTGATTGTGTTAATAGAGAGCAACAAAGCATCTCAAGTGCTGTATGCAGAGTATTTCTGTGCTGTTTCAGTAGTGTGATAGGTGCTGCTGAAAGAATTGGAGAAGCAGGTGAGTATCTAGCTCTTGGCTCCTGCTTGCTTATACCTCTGGAAATGCTGCAGTACCTTGAGGGTCATCTCCCACCCAAGGCAAAAGGAAACCTGAAAAATTACCCTGAGCAGAAAGTTATGTGGTTTGTTGCTCTCTTATTTTGCAACCCCCTCAGCCTGCTATGTGGACCATCACAGAGAACTCATGGGACTTTTACATCCATGGGGCTTTGAAAAGCTTCTCTGCTCTTTGTTCCGCAGTTGTATGGAGACTTAGACAAAATTTGCACTTGGTTTCTGTTCAGAATAAATGAATTTTCCCCTGTTAATAGGAATTTCCCTTTAATTGAGAGCTTAAATTCTCTAGCAGCCAGAATTGCCTTGCTTTCCAGAGAGAGGTGTATTTCTGCTTGTTAACACAGCCATTAAATAAAATGTTTATCTTAGTTATTGGAATGAAAAGAGAAGTTCTCACTTTAGAGCTCTAAACCTGATTGCTGTCTGTCATTTAGTTTAAAGAATGCTGCTAGCTTGCTCAGATTTAAAAAGGTTTTCTGTGACAAATAGCTGAAGCAGAAGCTGAAATCCTGGTATCTGGGGATATCCTGCATGGGTATATTGTATCCTTGTGTATTGTAACTGTAGGCTGAAGCTGAAGCTCCTCAGCTCAAAGCTCCTTGCAGCTGTCGTCCGGCATCAGATCAGATCCTCTTTGGATCAAATCTCTGGATATTTGGACTGCCAGCAGCAAAACTGGCTCCGGTAGTCTTGGGCTCTGGGACAATGTGGTGGTGCAGGGTGGGGGGGCTTTGCATTGCATGCTTTTTTATCAGCTGCTTACCCATCTGTGTCTGCGTGTACTATGGGTAAGCCAAGCCTGCTGCATGCAGCTTTCTTCTCTCTTCCAGCAGCTCCTGGAAACTTTCTGCCGGTTCTTCCACCATTCAGTCGGGAGCTGTGAGTGTCTCCTGCTGCCGCTTTGGCTCAATGTCAGCTGGCAGCTCCTCCAGCTGCAGGCATCTCTCTCTGGTCAGATTTACAGCAATTCAGTTCAGGATTTTGTCTGCTGGAGGCTGTACCTCTGAACTGCTCCTGTCTTCTACAGTGGTGCTCTTGTGCAGGCTACTTGGATATATGAGGGTGTTTCTTTTTCCCAACCCTCTGCCCCATGTGTTGGGTACTTGGTGTGTTCTGGTTTTGCAGCTCAGCCAGCATTCTCAAATTCCAGAGCTGATGATCAAGGAGCAATGCTGTTTAGTTTCTCCATTTGCCAGTACTCAGAGTTCATCAAAAGTTTTGTTCTTTTCTGCACTGTACTCTCCTTGAAGCCAGAGCTGGAGGAAGCACAGGGTGTCTGTGAACTGTGAAGTTGTTGTTTGTGAGGAGCACCTTGTATAGCACTTAAAGGGTTTTGTTCCATCTAATGCATTTGGATATTTTGAAGTCACAGCCTGACTTCAAGGGACCTTCCTGAAAATCCAGTTGGAGGCACCTGTGATGCTTCCATAAAACTAAGCTGAATTGCTCAAAAGCTTTGTGGTTCTAAAGAGGACATCTTAATTACACTTTTTTTGTCAGCAGTCAGATGTCGGCTTGTCCTCTGGAGCTCAAGCTTGCTTCATGGTGACCTGCTCTGGTGTGAAAATTGAAGTGTTCAAAGACCTGAGGTTGCTGGCTTCTCTTTGGGATGAAATGGTTCAAGGCAAATGCTGAAATAGGCCCTTCTCATGGCTGCAAGGCTGCAAGCAAAATGTCTGGTGTGAAAGGTGTTGGTTGTAGATGAGGTATTCACTATTCTAGCCTGGAAGCAAGCTGTAAATTTTGGTGCTCAGGAGTTTATCTGCACCAGAAAATATCTGTACTGTATTTGAGCTTCTGCAATTACATGGTATGGAGCTGTCCCGTCACTTGTTTCTGTTAACTAGCCTATTTTTTTCCGTGATATCTTTTGGGAAGTGCTGTTAGCCTGAGATTTTGATGCTAGATGGATGTAGGAATCAAGAGGAAGATGCATTGCTGAACATGTGTGCTCTTAAAACCAGGCAGTGAAAAATCACCGGCGAGTTTCCCAGCTCCTCCTGTGCTAACTGTATTGCCATTGCCATGTACCTGTTGGCAGCATAGGATGTAAAAAAGGACCTTGGAGTGGTTGTAATGAACCCTGCTGTGGGGCAGAGGATGAGCTGTACCAAAACATTGCTGACAGCTGTTCTTCCAACCTTTTATGTTTAACCTCGACTTCTTGAGGCAGCCTGATGCTTGTTCTAGCCCAGCGGGAGGGAAGGATGCAGGCAGAATCTTTTAAAATCTCCCTTAGTGCAGTGTAAGCCCTTCTCATCCCCTGGAGAATGCCATATTGCCAGTTTATACATCACAGACTTTTTTCCTCCACCCTTTTAATTGCATGACTTCAGCCCCTACGCCCTCTCCTTGCTGGTTTCTCTCACTCCCTAGCTGCTCTCTGGCTTGTTCTGCATTGGATGCAGCACAGATACATGAGCTGGAGCCTGTTCCCCACTCCTTCCATCCAGCATTTTAGGAAGTTCACCCTAGAATGATGTTTGTTTGTTTCTTCCTGACAGTTGGCTGTTCAACTTGTACTCCTTAATAAACCCTGGCCCCCTTCTGTGGGGTGCCGCTTTGCTGACCAGTTGCATTTATGCCACTGATTATTCCTGCCTGTCCAGGATGGCAATCTTGAATTTGTTCCTGTTGATGGACACTTTTAAACTTTTATTAGATGCTCCTTAGGTCCCTCAAGATGATACTGTGAACCCTGGGGAATGTTCCAGGAGCAGCCTGAGAATAACTGAGGAGCAAAACCCAGCACTTTGCTCCTCCTGCTCAGCATTAATCAGATCAAGTGGCAGCAGCCAGACAAATTAAATAGATGACTCCCAAATATTTGCCATTAGCAGGACCTGCTCATGTGTAGTTCTTAGGGTGTGTTTTCTGAGTAAGGTTGTATAGCATAACCTTACAGAGTTCCTCTCTACGGAGCACCTTCATTGACCAGAATAATGAATATTCAATCCAAAGCTCTTGAGGCTGAATGTATAATTTATTCACTGTTCTTGATTCTTCCTGATTTTTTTTGTCTGTCTAACCTTCCAGCTGTGCGAGATCCAATGGAACTTGAAAACAGTGTCATTAAATGGCTCACCATACTGAGTGCACCTTATTGTACCTATTGCTCTGAAAGCCAGGCATGTTTAGTCACTCCCTCTCTAAATGGTCAAATAGTGTCATGCACTTGTAGGTATATAAATGCAAGTTAATGAGTGGATATAAAACAAATCACTCCCAGCCCAGATCTGGAAACCCTGTCTGGTCCATTTAAAGGGAATATGTGTTGCCATGACTGATCAAACCTGGGTGCCAGCAAATGTGTGTAAGTATATACCTCTAATGATGTGGGTAAAGGATGAAGGAGCTGGGCCAGCTTCTAATGGGAGTTAAATGGGCTTCAGTGGAAGTGATGTTCCAGCAACTGGGCTTTGAGTTTCAAAAGTGGCTGGGGTCTGAATTACCTCTGTTTGGCTTGTGGTTTCTGTCAGTTTAACACCTATGAACAGTTCTGGAGTTATGTAGCATCCAACTGTCTTGCCTCTGGGAGTCTGCTCCCATGTCATTTTTGCTAGGTTAGAATCTTAGAAATGCTCCTGAAGCTCCTCTCCTCTGCTCAGGACCCACGGCTACGTAGGCATTGAGTCCCTCTGCTTTCCTGGGCTCAAACGATCAAAATTAGGTTGGCATTGGGTTGGAACTGCTGTCCCTTCTGCAAAGTCCACTTGACAGTGTTGCGTGGTTCCTGTGAGATACTCAGGTTTCCCAGCCCACCCCAGGCCCCTAATAATCCGGCAAAGAGCCAATGCCGGGTACTTAAAAACCTTGAAGGGCTAATTGCTTGGTAATGAAAAGTGTAATGACCAAGCAATTAACTTTAATCGCCGAGTGGCTGGTGGAGGTTCAGTCTGTTGTGATAAAGACATTAGTAATGTTAGGTTCAAAAGTAAAACCTGTTTCTTCTACCAGTGCAGCTGTGATTTAGGATTTCCTGCAAGTTGAGCTCTTGAATCTGCAACCCTCTCCCATCTTTCTACCTGCTGCATGTGTTTCAATGTCTAATTGCCTTAATGGAGAGCCAGCTAGAGAGCCCTTTCAAAAAACACCAGCTCCAGAAAACTCTTGGTGCTCACTTGCACAGCTGAAGTGAGGCAAACAGAGGAATGAAGAAGCTTTTTCCCCTTTGAGATATCAGGAGGTGTTGCAGCACCATTCAGTTGTGCTTTTTTTTTTTTTTTTTTTTTTTTTGACTTGACCGAGTGCATTAAACAGTTGAGCTGTGAAATTTGAAGAGGAATCTATAACTTTTCCCTTCTTGAAGCTGCAAGTTTCTAGTTTTGTCTGATGTGATGAGGATATCCCAGTTGCGGGCACGTGTGAACTGCTTCTCTAACGCGAAGTTGAAATGCAGCAGGGTCAGCTTCAGGCATAAGATCTGCTCAGTGTTCAGTGTGGCTTATGAGATATGGGGAAGGAGAGTGATTGGTGAATTCTGATGGTAACTAAGAAGCTTTCTGACTTGAATTCTGGATTGGGAATGATGTTCCCGAATGGAGAAGTGCACAGCTTAGGTCTTCTGTTGCTTGTGTTCTTGGGCTGGGGAGGTGTGGGAAGGATGCTGTTATTTCAAGTGGTGGTAGGAGAGTGAGGGTAGAGAGATTAAAAAAAAAAAAAAAGAAGAAAATCTTTTCTTTTGAAGTGTCTGTTGCACTTTGACTATAAAGTAGAATTAAATCCAGTTTCTCACCTGCACCTCTCTCAGGGATTATAACTGAGAAAGTCAGTACCTGGAGCCACACTTCTGAGGATTCAAGTGTGGAGATGGGGCTCTGTATTTTGGTGGATGTGCTGAAGTTACAGAAATTAGATGAAATTACTTAGGGGGAGATAACAGTGTTCTTGGAGTTACATTTTTTGGATCAGATGTAAAGGTAGTTGAGTAGGTGCCAACCAAGTTGAAGGAATGCCCTGAATTTACTGCATTGTTTTTTCTCCTCTAAGACTTTTGAACTTGTTGAGGACGAGCATGTTATCTTTGGATCTCAAGGGTGCTGTGCTGACAGTTTTCAGCAAAAAGAGTTAAGAGGGCTTGCAGAGACCTTTGTGGAGGCACTTACCTGAAAGAGGAGGAGAGAAGTCCAGACCCAGAGACAGGACAGCAGTGACAGCTTTGCAAAGTGGAGAGGAGCTGGCAGGGATGCACCTGCTGCTGGAATCCCCAAAGGTGGCACAGTTTCATGTGTCATCCATGAAATTACAGCACACCTTGAATTATTCAAGCTGAGTAGTTGGAGAAAATTGCTGAAGTAGTTGTGGAAGAGGGTGATGATATTATGTAGAAGAGCTTTAATGTTAAGTGTAGAAAAATCTTGCAGCTTGCTCTTCAAAACCATGTCTTGGAAATAATTTGTTACTCCATCTTGGTCATGTAAGCAGGAACCGTGCCAGGGCTATCTGAGCAAAGTGATGTGTTACTGATATTTCACCAGACTCAGCCTTTTGCTGTGTAGGAATTTAGTTTGAGTTTTGCATATGTGAAAAATCAGGAGCAGGCTTTTTTTTTTTTTTTTTAAACCTTCATTAATTTGCTTGGCGAAGTTTGTGCTCCTTCTAAAAACGTGACTGTCAAAGCTGGAGAATTATTTTTGACTTAGTTTTTCAGACTACTTATAGGTGTCTCACTGGGTGCTGTTAGCATAGCTGTCATGGAGGCAGCTTTGCACTGAACTGATTTAAAGTCTTAGTAGGCAATTCCTTGTAAACAGGAGGTACTAAACAGGTCTGGTGTTTTATATATGGTGGTGGTTGCTGCTGATGATCTTGGGTATTTCATAAGAATTGCAAAATATTGTGTTGGGGCGGGAGAGGTTGGACATCTGATGTTTCTTAGTATCAGAGCACTGTGAAGGGAGAGATCAAATTATGATTTCTCAAATGCAAATGTCTCAGGCTGGGCTTGCAACTGAAAATTTTCCTTTAGTAATCCGTAAATCTTGTTTTCTGTTTCTCAGGTGGTGCACATACCTCTATCTTGGTGCTATCCTTGCTTAATCTCTGAACTTTGCCTTCATTATTAAAAGGAATCTGTTACGAATGATGTGCTGGGGAGTGGTACAGAGAAGGCTGAGTGTCAAAATATCTCTGAAGCTTGAGTGCTTGCTACAAAGTTTTTAGCCTTGAGGTGAGCTGAGGCTGATCTCTCCGACCAGGGGCTGATGTCCTGGTATTTGCAAGCACAGGGATTTCCTCTGCCGTATCTGGGCTTTCATCACAGGGCGTGCTTGGGGCTTGGTTAGTCACACTTGCTACTTTTTGCTTTTTTAAAGGTTGGTTTTGAGAGGTGAGAAGCCAATAGTGGGCTTGCTGGGGGAATAATTACAGTGTTTGCATTGGAAAAGAAATTGTTTCTCTTTGGGCAGGGGGTTGGCATTCTATTTGTTTCTTTGCTTGTGTCTAATGACGCGGCTGGCTGTTATTTTTCCCCAGGGTCACTGAATTGCTCCGCACAAGCGGGCAGTTTGGAAAAGACGTGCAAAGCCAGTGGCTCCTGGCCCTGAGGTTTGGGGTGGCCATGGGTTCCTGCTGGTGCTGCTGAGAGGCTCCATGGATGACTGCAGGATGGAAGGAAATGGGTTTTGCAAATGATGATCGTTTTTATTCAGACAGGTTTTCAGCGCAGTCTTTGCCTTCAGAAACATTGCTCTATAGTGTAGGTATGTGACTGTGAGGCTTGGTCTGGTTCTGGTGACTGATGTTTGAGTTGCTCAAGTCATGCATTTCTTTCTGTACTTACAGCAGATACTTTCTTCGCTCTAGCAGATACTGAATATTCAGCCTGAGCAGTAGCTTGTTGCTGAAAAGGTGACACAGTAATGCAGCATCGTAGCATTGGTAATGGGGGAAGGGAGAAGCTGGTGCTTTTTCTGAAAAGGAATGTGTCTTTTCCAGATATCATGGTAGTTCCACAAATAATGCACTTTGTCATCAATTACAAGAAAGCATCTTACCAGTTTCCTCCTAACTTGTAGATAATTCCTTTCCACTTGTGTAGAAAGAGTTGGCTCTTCCCAGCTAGATGTGATGAACTGTTTAGTTCAGTGTGCAAGTGATAAAACTTCTTTAGTGAATGAAGATGGTTAGTTGAGCAGCTCTTGATACCCTCTCCTCTCTGAAAGCAGGCACCTTTCTTTGCCAAAGGATGTACAGGGTGCATCTAACCCTCCCTTAGGATGTATCTGTGGGACCAGTACAGCTCTGGCAGCATGCGTATTGCTGCAACTATTAGCAGTGGCAGGGGAGATGAAGCAGACATGAAATGCTTTCCCTACCAGTAAAGGGTACTGGCTTAGGCTTCCCACATCGCTTTGCCTGGGGAATTTAGAATTGCACTTGTTGAGTCTGAGTACTTAAAAGGGCTGCACTGCCCAGGGAAGATGAGCTGTGTCATGGTGCTGATAATGAAATGCCTTTCTGCTCCAGGTGCTGGAAAGGCTGTGGTTTGTTTGACTCTCGTGCGTTGAGGTCAGGCTTCAGTGGTGCAGCAGTGATTTCTCTTTTTTCTTATTTCCTTTTTCTGTTTTTTTTTTTCTTCTTTTTCCTTCCCCTTGCAAGTGCTGCTCACTGGGGCTGTGGAGAGTGTGAGAACAGCCAGAGAAATTTAATTCTGGCTTCCCTGCAAAGTGGCTTCACAGCACTGCGAGTAGGCAAGATGTGAGAGCAGATAACCAAGGACAGGACAGGCTCTCCCAGGAAATCAGCTGTGCAACTTCTCTGCTGGGGTGTTAACAGGTCTAGCTCCTGTTTATGCAAGTGGTCAGCTGGCAAGCAGGGAGTGCACCCCAGCATGTTTTGTTCTCAGTGTACCATTGCCTTCAGATAGGCACAGCACTTCAGTTTTAAAGCATCCGATGATAATTGCTGTTGCTTCAGCATGGCAATTTATCATGGATCACGTGTTATTCAGTACTTGCAGCAACGTGGCTGAGGCACGGGCTTTCACAACTGAGCTGTAATTGCTAGTGTAGGACCAGGGAGCAGAGCAGGCAGTCCATACACTTGTAGAGAGCCTCTCTTAATGGTGCAAGAGTTGGAGCAAACCCCAGATCCCTTGTTGCTTGCCTTTTTGAAACTAAAGAGGCATGGACTTGAGTATTCACCTCATTTTCAAGAGGTGCTGGCAGATGACAAGGATTACGTTGATGGGGGAGGAAAAAAAGCCTTTTCTGCAGTACGTGCCCTGCCTAACAGTTTTCTCTGGAGCATGAGGATGATGAAGCATTCAGTGAGCCTCCAAAGAGAAATCAAAGCTGGACCCTGCGAAGATGAATTGCAGTGCGTAACAATTTTAATTTTTCTGTGTGTCTAAGGTTGAGGTGATGCTCCTGAGACTTGCACTGCATTTAGGCAATTCAGCCTGGGATACCTGACAGTTCTGTGCTTTACTCAGATTTCCAAGAGATCCTGGGAGGCTTCCTTCATGCAGCATATCCTTTATAGTGCTGAGAATGATCTGACTTTAAAAGCAGCAAGGAGAAAGGAGCCAATCCTCCCAGCATTTACAGTAATGGGGCTGTTGTCACAGTGTAAGCTGCACCAGTTCAAAAGCACATAACTTCTTCCAGTGGACAAGGACTGAAAGTCAGCAAAGCAATGCTGTGTGTGGAGAGTAAGATTTGTGTTGTTGTAACTCTTTATGTTATTGAAGTGCCAAATGGATTAGAAGCTTGAAAAGCTTTACATTTCTGTTCTTTTTGGCATTGTCTCCTTGGAACCAGCGCATCTCCATAGCAAAGCTTAGGAAGGGAAGTAGTACTTGAATGGGTAGTCCCAGACTGATGTCTTTTAATTTCACTTGCAATCAAGTGATGGAGAGGGAGAGACAGATGCTGCAGCTGCATGATTACAGAAAATGCAGCTGTTAAGACACTTGCTTATTTTCCTGCTAATGAGGCATCATCTCTCTTCAGACTTTGCTGTTTGGGTAGTGGTTTTACTATAGCAGAAAATTAGACCAGTGCATTTTGATTTGCATTTCTTCAGTCTGATGTGGTCTACAGTTCTCAATGTAATTCTGTCAAACCGGTCCAGTTTGAGGAAGGGGATAGCAGCTTCATCTGTGAGAATGCTCAGTGGGTTTGGGATGCAGAGGACTAGGCCAAGCTGCTTTGTCAAAGTTGTTTCACTTCTGAAGTAAATTATTAGTGTCTCCCCACCTCCAGTCCAGTTCCTTTGCTGCACACAGGAGATGGGTGGTTCTGCCATAATTATTTTCACTTTCAGTTCTTCTGATTATGTTGTGATTTCTTTGAGGCTTCTGGGTATAGTTAGTTTTTCCTCCTTGCTTTGTGAAGCCCTACGAAGGTGGCAAGGAGGTGAAGAGCCCTGACACTTCCTTCCCGGTGAAAGGAATGCGGCACTCCCTGTAAATAGCTGGTCTTGGTAAGCTCTGCATGACTCTGATTTCTAAAGAATCATACCCTGTCAGATATTTAAGGTTTTAAGCAGCATTCAGAACTGCTTGTGTCTTATGCTGGGGAAAGAGAAGGGGTTAATGGATCTTGGGTAAGGGGAGCAATTTGGTAAGATTGCTGGGTGCCTATTTCTGGATGTACGCTCATAATGTGAATAAATTGCTGATTTAGTTGTTTGTTATCTTGGTGCCTGTGTCTGTATACAGCCTCCAAAACTTGTAGTGGCATCTCTGCAGCACTCTGTAGCAGAAGGCTCAGAGTGGCTCTTTCTGTACCTGTGTACGAACACAGAACTGAGAAATGCAGCAGATCCTCAGGGCTTAGAGTGCTTTCAGGGAAAGGTTGAGTGTCTTTATCTGTAAGAGATGCTAAAGATCAGATCTAACATCTAAAATGTTACAGTTGGCTTCAGGAGGGGTATGAATCCCCTCCCTCACCCCTAGCCGGTCTCGTGATAAATTCACATTGTATACTGCTTTGAAATAACAGGAGTCATTATAGTTGCTAAACCTGATTGTTCCCACCTCTACTAGTGAGTTGTGTCAGAAAAGGGAGAGAAACAACACTCCAGCTTCAACTGGGTTGGGGCAGTTGTTTTATTGCAGCAATATCATGGTGAACTTCCCTTTGTAGAGACTGAACCTTTCAGCCATGCTTTGTAAGTGACCACTTACAGGCTTAAAATCAGTTTATTTCTACTACTAATTCTAAGATACTGCAGAGTAAAGGAGATGTGTTTTGAGTGCTTTTGAAAACAAAGAAAACATCACTTCTAATTTGAGGTTTTTAGTGGGGTTTGATGTGTAAAAACAACCTTCTCTTGATCTCCAAACTGAACACTTGAGCAGGTCAGGAAGAAACTTGGCTGATTTTGTTTGTTTATCCAAGGATCTTGTGGAAGTTCTTGAGGGAACAAAGAACTCAGTTTTACTTAACTTTGATTGCATTTCAGTAGCTTTTGTATAGAGCTGCATTTCAGAGGGTTTACAATCACGGGGAAGCTGTTTTCTTTGCTGGCACTTAAAGGATTTGCATGGCTATCCAAAACATATGGGGTTTGCTTATTTTGTCTTTGCACGAATTTTCAGATATTTAGTTCTTCCTTTGCAGAGAAGTGCTTTATAGTGTTCAAGCAGCTGAGCTCTGAGTGGAGGGGGAGAACTTGAAGACCAGGCGAGGAGGAGATCTATGCAGACATATCCTCATTTTACTGACAGATAATTAGTAAAAGCCTGTCATTGCTTGATTAGTCTTGTATCAAAAGAGCTTGTGCAACTGAGACTCTAAAATGCACTGTGTTGAATCTTGGTGCTTTTCCCACTTTAGTGTGATTTTTGACTACCTCTAATGTCATCTTTGCAAGTCCAACTCAAGTGTTTCTCTCCACGTTCCCAGTTGCAGTTGTCAGTGATGAAAGCTGGTGTGGAGTATTACCTGTAAATGTGCCATGGTGCGCAAGATGAGGCTATGTGTGCTGCACCAGAATACAGATCTTGCTTCTGGGCTTTGGGCAGAGAGGTGGTTTTATGGCAGTGGGAGGAAATGTATGTATTAAAAATTCGCTTTCATGTGGAATACTGTAACAGAAAGCATTCCTATGCTTATGTTCCAGCAAAGATACTTAATTTAAGCTATTGTTTGTCTTGACCCTCCGCATGGGGTCAAACAGGGAAGACTACCGGTCTTGCTGTTAATGATTTTCCCCTTCATTGTTGGAAAAATTCCTTCAATCTATCCCAGTCTTCTTTATATCTTTTGAGCAGGTCTGGTATGATCAAGGTCATGTCTAAAGTACTCAGTTTTTAATAGATCTCTTCCTCGTTCAAACAGTGATGGACTATAAAGCCCCAGCACGTGACAAATGAGTAGTGGTAAGGAGATGTAAGGAGATGAGTGCTGCTCACAGAAGATTGGTGAGAGCTAGAGGAGACAGAGGTAACCGTTGCTGGTTTTTAAGGCAAGTCATACTTGTTTCTTCTGGGTTTCTCCCATCTCTGCTAACCATTTCTGCTGGAGGCTCCATCTTTTGTTGGGGGCAACAGAAAATAGGTTTAGAGGTGTGAAACGAACCACAGGCCTGTATGGGAGATGTAATCTTCCCTAGGGCATCATTCTGTAGGATGCTTGGTCTACCACTTTCAAACTTAGGTTTGCATGCTTTAAATGGAAATTCTCTTGCCACCTCCAAAGGTTGTATGTGGTTAATGTGTCCGCTTGTGCAGGAAGTACTTTGATTTGTGGGGAACTTGTCAGTTTGAATTGATAACCATCCTCCTAATTTCCAGAACTGGTGTTGCTTATTGGAAACAACATGGGTGTATATATATATATATGTTTGCTCATGACAGAGCACTGCAGTTTAGGCACAGGCTATAGGAGTTATCCCATGTGTAATGGGGCATAAGGGTTCCATTTCCCTGAGACACCTTGGAAAGAGTTTGACGTCTGCAAAATATTGTGCAAGCCACAGTAGCTTTCAATTCCTAGTTTTCTTTTAGTTAATGCATATATAAGCAAGTCAGTTAAAACACATTGGGTCTATTTCAAATAGATAATCTAATTATCAGCTTGATTAAACCATATCAAATGAACAGTTCTTGTAATTTGGTAGCTTTGTTCTCTTCGCTACAGATGCAGTAGCTTTAATTAGCAGCCTCAGAAGTAGCAGACCTGTGCTGATTGTGTCAATTGAGATGTCTTACAGCTGGATACTTGATGTGGGGGTAATCAGATTTCTCCTATATCGGTGCTAATCTGAAGGCTGGCATTTTGGTGGTGATAATGGGAATCTGACTACTTTATAAATACCATTGCATGCAAGAAATAGCCCTTTTCTGCTGTTTCCTGTGCTCAGGTACAGGCTTAATTAAATTGATTTCTGTATTAGTCAATTAGACTTTCTTTTTAAAATGTTTGTAGATATCGCCTACCGTATCCCTTCTTACCTTTAAACTCTTCTGTGAATACATGTTCTTTTGGACTGCAGCATCACTTAATCCCTCAAATATTTGACACAAGCCTACCGCAGGTCACTTGCTGAAGTTGAGATGCAAAAGTACAAAGGCACAGTAACTATTCTGCTAGAAAGGAAACAGGGGAAACGAAAAATCAGGTTTAGCTTGCTGTATAGCTCTGAAGCCAGCACCTGGCCAAACAAACTACTGGGATGAAGTTATTCCTCTAATGTTGCTTGCCAGCTGCTCAGAGCCCACTCAGCAGCAAGGTGCTGCTCTTGGTGTACCCAGAAAGCCTAGAGCATGATGAAAGGTGAGCAACCAACCTCTGCTACTGATACCAGATAAAGGCACTTGGGGCTTGTGCCCGCCTTTCTTTGGTGCTTCCTCTCTGTGCAAACCTCTCCCAGTTCAAAGAGTCTTATCTCTTCCTTTTTATATTTCAGACATTTGTGTCTGTTTTAAGGATGTCTTGACATACCATCTAAATGAAAAATCAGGAATGTTATGCCACTGAGTAATTATTTTCCTTCAATAAATGTGTTTTGAAAGCATGTGATATTTGTTCAAGCTTCTCTGCCAAACATGATAATTTGATTGAACAGTGTCCACAGATTTTGTAAAATGCAACTAAGGAAGAGACAACAGCAACAGGTAGACAGGTTCTAACCTGTGCAGGAATTTGCATGTATTTAATTTATTAATGTTGACAGGTCTGTTTAATAGATGAAGTTTACTTTTTATGTGAGTAGGTGGACTCTGTTTTTCTTCTAATTGTTTCAGATGACAATGAAACCACCTGCCTGTAACAACGTGCAAGCAGTCAAATACCTGGGATTTATCTCTATTGTGTGCCCCGGACCAGGATTCAGATGATCTTTACTAGATATGAGTTTGTAGCATGTTCAAGACAGCGTTGCTTTAGTAGGGAACTTACTTGGACTGGGAGCTGGGTAAAGCTGGCTATATCCTGGTTTTCCTGGCTCCTATACTACCTCACCTTTAATTACTATCATGTTCTGTAGCTTAATATTAACCCACATCTCACTACATCCTGCCTCCTAATTGGCTTAACTGCCTGTCACCCAAAAAGGCTTGACTGTGTATAGCAACACAGTTCCCCAAGTATTTCCTAATCTTCACTTGGTGTGTTGTGAGGAGATGAGTCCCTCTCGTCTGTATTAATAGGTATGCTTTCTTCTCTTTGTTCTCAGGACTGGACATTGATCCTATGACGCATGCCCGGAAGAAACAACTTTTCCTTCTGAAGCATCCAGCTGGTTCTGCTGGCCAGGTTTCATCACCCACAGGCAACGGGAGGATGGACAGGACTCAGGCGGAGAGCAGTGAGCAAAGGGACGGGGATGCCACGGAGGGTGCCAGCAGTTTGAGTGGGCTTGTGGGGACAAGCAAAAGCAAGAATTTGCAGGAAGTCCGAAAGACATACCCGCTGCGGAGACGTCTGCTCCCTTCAGTGAACAAAAAGACCTGCAAAGTGCTTCTCACCAGGCTGGAGGATGTGGCTGGATCTCTGTCAAAAGAGACCCAGAGCTGCAATAAAAAGGACCTTCCCAGCTGGGTGGAAGAGTTGGGGCCCACCTTTTTTGCTGAACAAGTTAAACCTGTGGGAGCGGGCAAGAGTGATTCAGCTGGGGAAAAGTGCACAATAACTTATCCAGGGACAGAGGAAGACCTTGATACTGCTCCTTCAGAGCCCAGGAAACGCAGACTGGCCTCTCTGAATGCAGAGGCTGTGAACAATCTGCTCTTTGAGCGGGACGATGGCTTGTTGTCTGGCAGGCGCTTTCGGAGGGACCCTGCCAAAGCCAGTGGAGACTGTACTGCCAAGAGCTTGCATTGCAAGGCAGGTGACAGCTGGCCTGCCTTGGAAAAGACAGCTGTGAAAACAGGTAAAGGCAAAAATCGGCATGAGCCCAGTCAGAAATATAATAGCTGTGACCATTCGCTGGATGAGGTCTTTGATGATGGGTTAAGGAGAGAGGATAGTGCCATCTCCTATCATCCCACCCCAAAGAGACTGGCCAGCCTGAACGCTGTGGCTTTCTTGAAGCTGACCCACGAGAAAGACCAGCCCCTGAAGCAGAGGAGTAAGTCAGATGGGGAGGGGAAGTCTGAGAACCACTGTTCAAAGTCTACGCTCAAATGGGCCAAAACCAATAGGAAGAATTGTGTCAAGTCCAAAAAAGAAGCGGCCAGCTTAAAAATGGAAGGTCAGCACAGCTGGCGAGGGCTCACGCTGGGTGCTTTTGGGAAAGCAGATCAGCGGGACTCCTCTAGGCTCTACAGGACAGCCCAACCTGTCCCTTATGAATCGCAGTCTAGTACAGAGGGTTTCTACCATAGACTGCCTTTGCTCATGGGTGGGCAAGCTTCCATGAAGCCAGAGTATGGAAGACCTGGAGAGAAATCCCCGACTCCCAAACAGGAATTTCATCAGCCTTCCTTTCCTGTGCAGCAGTTCCCTCCTTTGCCCGTTCCTGGGAATCACACAGATTGTGGCTGTCTCTATGAATCCTCAGATCTGACTCCGTTGAACGGGTTTTATGTTTGTTATGGCCAAAGTGGATACCGTGGCTACTCTCACTGCTCAGTTTACCCCAAGGACGAACTTTCACAGCCTGCTACCTGTGAAGGGCTCTTGGTATCGCCTGGTTCCTTGCCATCAGGCACTCATTTCCAGCCACTCCACTGGTGCAGCTCCCCATACTGCTGTGGAGAAGGAACAGCCATCAACAGCTACAGTGTCTGCGGTGTTGTACATGTGCCGGATGGCAGGATCAGCAGTGTGCACACAGGACGGAACAGCTACCCCTACAAAATGCCTTTTGCAGCAGGTAAGGTACAAAGCACGAGGCTGTTTTCCTAGGAATACTGAGCAAGATGTGGGCTTCTCTGGGGCAGTGGTGATTATCTTGTGGCTTATCGAAGTTTGAGATCTCTGCCATGGATCAAAAAGAAGCCGCGTTTTACCTCCCCCTATTTTTAGCCCACAGGGTTTCTCTCCATTGAAAACTCCTATTGGTGTGGAAAGCATGGAATTGCTGAAAGACTTGAGGCAGTGAGGAGATGACTCATGACTTGTTACACTGGAACTAGCTGCTTTGATCTGTGCAAAATGAGTGGTTTCAGTTCCTAGATGCTCCGCAAGGCTTCTCTCTATCCTGTTGCACTGTGGTGTCATTCTGTTCCCAAAAGCTTGCTCTTGGTACTGAATCATCCCTGCAGAGCAGTGTGGGGAAGCAGGCAGTGCCTCTGTTGTTAAGACTCTTGATGTTGAAAGCTGTGTAGGGGATGCAGTCCTGTAAGGACGCAGTCTTGTAAGGCTCTATAGATCTGATCTGGCAGGGCTGTGCAGTGATTCAGTTTGAGTCTGCTGGTTGAACTGATGCTTGAGTTTCTTTGTAGTGATGTAAGTGCTGGTACATTGTTAGCTTGGTGGACAGCAGTCCTATACTTAATCTTTAACAACACTGGAAAATCAGGCACTGAAGTGGGGGCAAGCAGTGGTGTAAGATGTAGTGTACTTGTTTGCCTAGCTTATTTCAGTCCTGTTTGTTTGGATTTTATTTTCTAACTTTGTACATTGTCGGCACTCTGCCCTTGCTATTAAAACCCATCTTTTTGAAATATTTAAAGCTGAATTATTGTGCTGTGGTTACCAGACACCAGTGCTTTGTGTAAAAGCTATCAAGCTAGGCGCTGCCGCTTGCAAGCGCTGCAGTCTGTAGACAAAGCTGCTGCTTCAGCTGCTGGGAGTGTAAACATTGGTGTCTCAGTTAACTACACGCACGTGTTCGAGTCAAAGGAAGGCATGACTTAGCTACTCCAAACAGATTTTCAGGTAGGCGGATGGAGTTTTGGTTCAGCTCTCAGTTTAAGTAAGGCTTTGTCATCTTCCATTATGGGAGACTGCTGAAACTTGGGAGCATTTGGTTGAGGTATAATTTCTGTATTCCTGAAATATCTCTGCTGTCATGGTGCTGCTTCCTACAGCAGGAGTTAGGCAGTGTTAGTGTCTTTTAAAGCTTGCAAGACAACAGGCTCAGCAGTGCGTTCTTGTCTGACACTCTTCTGCATAGTTCCCTGAGGTCATGTCAGAATACTTAGTTCCTGAAATTTTTCATGTCACTGCCTCCAGCTTTGTACAACCAGCTTCACGAAGGACTCAGGCAGTGCAGATGAGTTTTGTTGAGAGCTCAGCCCTCCCTGCAAACAGGGTGATTCCTTCTGGTGCTGGCAGCAATAGTTCAGGTGTATACAGTCTTTCTCTTTGTGGAGGAGAAAGTGGCAGAATAGTTTCCTTTCCTAGCAGGTGTTTGGATGCAGTGCATTTTGAGTTAAAGCTGACTTTATTTATATATATGTGTATATATACATATATCAAATATATATATTTGATTTTTTTATTTCCTTCCCATGAGCAACTTGGATTTAAAAGCTTTCAATATCTGAATAATTTAGACTTTGTTTTTCAGACTGAAGGAGGTTTGCCCACATGTTAACAGGTTCATACTTAAGATTTGGCTTTTACATATGTGTGTGCCTCTGAATTCTCATCCTTCCCTCGAATGGGTTATTTTAAGGAATTAAAGGATTAGTCTAACTGGGAGCAACGGGCTCCCATCTGACATCCCACCCTGATATGCAGGATCCAGTGTTATGTACAAAGTGGTTTGCTTTTCTGTCTTGGTACACTCAAGGTGTTCAATTTCCAATCTAAAAGGGCTTTTGTGAGTGAAACAGGCACAACATGATTCTCTGCCCCACAGATCCTGTGCCTGCTGAGGCCAGGCAGATGATCTTTCTTACCTTTTTCTATTTTCTAATAGTTCTGTGTTGTGCAGAAGCATTCTCCCACAGAGGTGCCATGTTGTGTTCCTGTCTGGAGGCATCTCCAGGTTGATGAAAGCTGCCCTTGGGTCACCCCAACAAAGCATGTGTTCAGATTTAGGGATGCATTTTAGATCAGTTGGGAATTCTCTTTCTGCTGACACCAGGTAATTCTGATCTAACATGCTCTTTTCTTAGCCACGACTTGGTTTGAGGGCTTGTCTTGTGCCTTCTGGAGTAGCATGAGGTGTTTTAGATGCCTTTGAGAGGCAGCGTCAGCCAGATTGCTTACCTGTTGTGGTTACTAATGTGTTTTGGGGACATGGTTTTGCTGAAGCCAGCAACTTGCATGATTTTATATAGTTTTGATCTATTATTTTTTCATGTTTCTGGAGTTAATTTGGAGAATCTTCTCAATTTGCCCTTGATTACTTGAGTTCAACTTTTGGAAAGAAGCTGGCTTCTTCTGCTAGTGTGGTTTAATCCTTCCTATCATTTTGATAAGCCTTTCATTTCTTTTATATGTATTGACAGTCTGGAGCTGCTTTGGACTCTGGCCAGCCTTATGTGTATTACTGGCTGGCATGACTCTGGGGGATTTCAGCTGGGTTTGCTGTAGTGCAGTGTCATCAGCAGCAACGTGTTGGAAGCTTAGAAATAAAGATACATGCTTTTAGAATCCCTTACAGTGCAAAATGAAATTACAATGTGAAGGGCCTTTATGTCTGTAATGCAGTTAAGAGAATTTCAGGGGAAAGTGGCGGTACTCTGGGGCAGTCTTGACTGTGTAGTAGTCTTAAATTTCAAACAAGATAACTGCCTCTTTTTCTTCCCTTCTCTTAGAAGGCTGCAAGTCTCTGGACCAGCTGAACCTCACAATTCCGGTGGCAGGGCACCCTGCGTCGCCTGCCCACCCGCTCTCAGGATGTCCTGTACCCAGCGTGCCGCCAGCTGCAGAACCTGTTCCTCATCTGCAGACCCCCAACTCTGACCCTCAGACAATGGCCCGTGAATGTCCCCAGAGCTCAAAGCCTCCCAGTGGCTCCAAATCTGGTCTCAGAAATACGCCAGGCTGTCTGCATGCCTCTGACAGCAAAACAGTGGGGGGCCATTCCCATCCAAAGCAGCAGCGCATCAGCAGGCGAAGGGCCACCAATGGCTGGATACCTGTTGGCACAGCCTGCGAAAAGGCTGTTTATGTTGTGGTAGGTGTCTGGAGTGCTGTTGTGTTTTTGGTTTTTTGTTTTGTTGTGGGTTTTTTTGGTGTACCCATATCCATATGAGCATCTTCAGAGATAGAAGATGATGGATGGAGGTTTGTTTTTCTCATATTACATTGCACAGCATGATGGGCAGTTTGGAGAGGATGAAAAACCTGCCACTCCTCTGCTATCATCAGCTGAAATGCTGTCATGATGAATAATTTGGCGTTTACAAGGGTGGCACCTACTGCACCTGTGAGTCCATCTTACACGGAGATCATCCTTCAGCTTCTTCCTCCTGGGCTATGTCAAACCTGTTTTGAGGAGAGGGATGTTTTAGCTTTGCTGTAATCAGCTGTCCGAGGGTAGCTCTTGTAAGCTTGTTCTTCTCACTGATAGTGTCCATAGTCCAGCAGAGATCTCCCAGAATACACAGAGGACTGGAAAAGTTTCCTGACTCCCAGATGAAATTTTTTTCCTAGCACTCAGTAGCCTCTGATTTGTAGCTTACACGTTGGCATGGACAGTCACTCCTTTGAAGTCTTAACTGCACTTACCCATTTGTTGCATTGAGGTACAGAGACTAGCTGCTGTAAGATGGGAGACTTCCTGCCAGAAAATGTAATTACTGTAGTAACACAGTAAAGTCTGCTTGCTTCTAGTAACTAGATTGAAGGAAAAGTTAATATCCTTCATCTTATAATGTAAGATCTGTGGGCATGAAGGTCAAAACCCACTTGCTGTCTGGGAAGGTGGGATAAGGCATGTGTTTTGTCTTTGGCTTTGAGAATGATAGTTCCATATAGCTTACATATGTTTGGATGCTATTCCATGATGAACTTTCTTTACATATGAATGCCTACCCATAGAAGAAGTAATAATTTTGACCCAAACTTTGCTTTTATGAGCCAACAAAGTGGAAATAGGAATGCTCTGAGTGGCCTTACACTGTATTATTTCTCTTGGAACTCTCCTGGATTGGAAAGGCTTGGCTCTGAGCAGGCTTAGGCAAGTTTTTAATTCACAGCAGGACCAAAGGAATCTTGGATTGGGCTAGCAAACAGTAAACTAACTTTTTGCCTGTATGCTTCAGTTGCTCTTTCTTTTGTGTGCCAATGCTGTAGAATGAACCTGAACCAGCTGTTCGCAAGAGCTATCAGGCTGTGGAGAGAGATGGAGAGATTATCCGGGTACGAGATACTGTCCTCTTGAAATCAGGACCCAGGAAGAAAACTATGCCGTATGTTGCGAAGATATCGGCACTGTGGGAAGACCCCAAAACAGGTACTGTGACAAAAGGGTCCATTTAGCCTCTGCGTTAGGCAGATGAGAGCAAGCTGGAACCAGGGAAGTGATGTATCTTGGAGAGCTGCAAGGTTTTTGGTGCACTCTGCTGCTGCCAGATTGGGTGGCAAAGGGGAAGAGATGAGTTCCATGGTTTTAGTTTGAGTTGTTCTAGGATCTCTTTAATGACTGGCCTGGAACTGGTAATTAAAATCTTCCTGGTCATGAAAGCACGTAATATCTGCCAACTGCGATCTTAGCAATGATTTTCTTTATAATTCCATAGAAGTAGGCATCTCAGGAGCTTTTGTTTTATTCAGATGCTCTAGCCAACTTTTGGGCTGAGGGTTGGTATGGGGCGTGGGCACATCTGCAGAAGTTCTTGGTGGGCCCTGAAAAGAATCATTTGAGTGTTTGGTTTTGATGTTAAGGTCCTGTATCTGATTAGCAATGGTTGAGTCAAGAATGCTGTGCCAAATATTTCAAGGTACAGTTCTAGCTTAAATGGAAGAAGGGAATTTATTTTTTGTAGAAAGTGGCAGTGGTGTTAATGTGGGAATTAATACCACAAGCACCAAGCTTTGGATGAGCATTTTTTCAGACCATGAGCTGAAGTGGAGATTTTTTCAAGGGAAACATTTGATTTTTGTGCATAACTCACCTCTGTGATGATGTAACGGGTGAAGGTGCAGTGGAACAGCAGTGTGACTGACTTAATACAGCTCCTTGCTGTAAGAAAAGGATACCTAGTTCAGTATGAAATATTTATCACAGCACAGCTGTCTGTACGTGAGAGCTATGGAAATGATGAAGCGGGAGGAGGAAGCAAGATGTTGGTGGGAAAACACTGCAACAAAACCAAGCCTTGACGTCTTGCAATAAATCTTCTTGTAGGGGAGCTGATGATGAGCCTCCTGTGGTATTACAGACCAGAGCACACTCAGGGAGGCCGCAATCCCAGTATGCACCAGGTGAGACATCCAAATGTGGAACTCAAGGCAAGGGTCTCCTGGTACATCCCACATTTTTGCAAGAAATGGGGAGTAGCCTGAGTATCTTCCTGCATTCTTGGTTGGCCTCAAACTCAGGAGGCTTAGCTTCTGATTTGAGTGAAATTGAGCTGTCTCTTGGCTGCAGTGCAGCTGTTGCCAGATTTGTGAAGCAGTGGTGTCCTGTATGTGGGCTTCCCCCAATCTACTGCCATGTGTAACAGGAGTTCTGCATTTTTCATATGGCCAACTGTGTTAGGTCTTAATGTTTCTACCTTCAATCTGAGAAAATCCTGAGCATCAAGTGAAAACTTCTTTTGTCTGCCACCTTAAGAGTAAAGAGAATTGAGTTTACACTGAATCAAGATCAGATGCTTTTCCAAAAAGAGTATTCTGATCCTTGCAGAAACAGAGCTTGATGCAAAAGCCCCCAGTGAAATTCCACAATTTTTATTATGCAGTATGTTGGAGAAGCTCTGTCACGTGCTGCCTTTCTACAGTAAAAACCTCCAAATCTGCTGCTTCAGTTCTAGAAATCTGTACAGAATTGCAGATCCGTCATCCGCCCCCTGTGTAGACTTATTAGGCTTTAGTTCTCATCATTTGAGGATGTTGTGCTGGCGTAAAGGAATTCACTTTTAAAAAGAAAAATCTGTGAGTCACTGTGACTTCACACCTTACTCAACTTTGCTTGGACTTGCTTTGAGTGGCAGAACAGCTGTTTCCAAGCTAGAAAATGAGTATTGCTGTTTTCAACCCCCCATAATCCTTGATGCCTTTTTTTTTCCCTTCTACTTAAGAGGAAAGAAGCATGGGAGTATAGGTCTGGGGAGCAGCCAGGGAATTGTAC
The DNA here is from genome assembly GCF_987193195.1 of Phasianus colchicus. Classification (NCBI taxonomy): domain Eukaryota; kingdom Metazoa; phylum Chordata; class Aves; order Galliformes; family Phasianidae; genus Phasianus; species Phasianus colchicus. The sequence goes on along the minus strand of NC_143440.1, from coordinate 7,019,853 downwards.
CAGTCTGATTTGCAGAGCACAGATGAGTTCCTAAATCAAAATGTGGTATCTTGTATTTTTCTGGTCCATAATTAAAAGCATGACTAGTTGTATTTTAATGCAGAGAAAGCACCAGTATTCAGCTCAGGAGGAACTGAACCACTTTTTTTGCACACCTGCTTAATTACACAAGACTTCAAATGAGAGATTGCCTTGTAGGCTGAGTAGTTGCAACAGGCTTGCCAAAGATGACTCAGATAGTTTTGAAGTAAGGAGTAGAGCAAAACCTCAATGTGCAGAAGTAGGGTGTGGCATTTTCAGTTTCTCTGATTAAGCTTGTCCCCAAACAGTGGCCCTGTTTAGAGTCTTTGCTTTTAACTGTTTCCTCAGGGCTGTCAGCAGAAGTACAGCCTGCAGGTAACACTTCCAGACTTGTGCAAAACATCCTTATTGCCTCAGATCATCTTTGCTGATCTAACTACATCTGAAATTCTTTAAAACTGTTCCATCTGGGTTGCCCCATATCTAACCAGAGCCAAGTTTCCTAAACTGCCCTGGGAGAAAAATGACTATTACTACTTCCCTTACTAAAACAGTCTTTTAAATTGAATTGGGATGAAAAAATAGGCAGAAAAGAACAGGTTGTTTTATCTTTGATATTAAAAATAAATTAGGAAGGCCCTAATACTGTGTGACAGGCAGTTAAGATGACAAAGTGCCATTCAACCTCTGTTTCTACTCTTAGCTTTACAAATGACCGGGAAGGGTTTCCAGCACAGGAAAGGGAAAATGAATGAAGAACTTCCCTGGGAGCTCAGAGGAATGTGAGGGAGGGTAGTGCTCCAACCTCCTGCTTGCAGAAGCATCACTCACTGGGTTTTCTGGATGTAGTCTGATGGCTCCACCCACATGAACTCTGTACAAAGTCAGGTTTAGGATAATTTGAAGCAAAAAAAGTTCATGTAGGAGTTCTCTTCTTTAGCTTCCTGTGCTCTCTGTAAGACAGGAGGGTGTGGATACTTGGGCTCGCAGAGAGTGTCAGGGATGTTAAATTATGGGTGGCTGGAAAAAATTCTGGTAGTCACAAGACACCTGCGAAGTGTCAGTATTATTGGAAATACTGGCTCTAAAGAATATCTGCTTTGAGCATCTTTTGTCACCTCCCCTTTGAGGTAATGGTGTAGAGCTGCCTTTACCTCGCTGGGGCTCCTGGCCAGCTAGGTGACCTCCTTTCTTTTGCAGAATGAGATCTTTGCATCCCGACATCAGGACGAAAACAGTGTTGCCTGCATAGAGGAGAAGTGCTACGTGCTGACCTTTGCAGAGTACTGCAGGTAGGTGGTGCTCTTAACTTGCTGCTGTTCCCGAGACCCACATCTGTCTCCAGCACTTGTCATTCTTTCTTTTTCCAGCCATTACCCAGCAGAATAATCCCTGCCCTACAGACTTCAGTCTAAGTATAATTGGATGAATTACACTCACTCTATGTACAGGTTTAGTACTGTAACCTGGGAGTGCTTCCTCCATGTTAGACTTGTTACATATCCCATTGTTTTGTATATGATATATGCTTTAAAGGGTTTACAAATGCTTGTGAATGGATGATCTTGGTATCTTGACATGTAGACATTAATGGAGGACAGTGCAGGAAAACCTGCAATGCTGGGGCTTATCTCAGTGGTAAATTAAAGCTGAGCAAGTCTGGAAGTCACCTTATACATCCATCCCCAATGATACACAGATGCTGTGGCTAGCTAGAATGTCTTCTGATATCTCAGTATTGCTACTGGATCCTTGTATATGTGCTTGCAAATGTGAGTGTTTTCAACAAAAGGATTGGTCAGATTAATGACGAGAGCACTTACAGATAACCTTTGGCTGATTACATTTAAACTTGGTTTATACAAATATCAGAGCGTTCAAATTTAAGAGTTCCAGCCTTAGATGTATGAATCTCTCAGAAAATGAGGGTTGAATGGGCACACAAGTCTGTAACATAAAATAGTGCTTGAAATGTCTTCAGTTTTACTGGGCATATCTGGTTGACTTTTGAGTCTTACTGCAGAGGGAGTGTTTAAGTCTTGCTGCTCGCTGCTTTGCTTCTAACCTAGGGCTCCACTATTTGAATTTCTAAGAACAAACTTTTCCAGCTCGTTTTAAAATGGATCTTGCTCTTTCTGAAAACTAAAAAACAAACTAGGCTTTGGATTCAGACAACTCATTTCCTTTCTAACAATTTCTGCCAATTTCCTGCCAATTGGCAGGAATTCTTTTTGTGTTGTTGTGGATAAGGTCACCTTTGAGAAAAGTTTCCTGAAGGCCTCCTGAATTTATCCTTTGCTTATACTGGAAGTCCTACAAGGAGATAAAGGTTTTTAGAGGCTGCTTTGTTATTTAGGAATTGTAGTTGGAGCTGACTGTCATCAACTCTCAGAGATGGTTTTTGTCCTTGGTCAGTTTTGCCAAAGGGTTTACTAATGTAGGATGCAAAGTCAGCTGGCCACAAAATCTGTCTGTACCACAGGCTCCTGCAGAAGGGTTGTTAAAGTGTCCTGCACCCAGAATACAGATATCTTTTTTTCCCACTAGTTCATTAATCTTAGAAGTGCTAGTACAGTTGATAAAATGAAGCTTTTTTCCTGTTGCTCTTAGCCTGGTGTAGAGAACAGGTTTATCCCTTACCTAGAGCTACTTGATAGGCCATGCTGCAACCTGCTTTTTTTTCAACAGGATAGTTGGTGTTGAAAACCTGATTGTGAGGGAAATGTGTGTATACAGTGTGATGTGAAGCTGACTTGAGTGTTTACAAAACTGATGTTCTTTTTAGCTTGACTCAGGAGTCATCTGTAGCCTGACTTTGACTCCAGCTCTTCCAGGATCACCCCTGTAGGCATACAGCATTTGGTCAGCAGGACCTGAAGCCAATATGTGCTACAAGATCTTGCTCTAACAGCAAGGAGTGGCTTTTATCATGAGCTTTGGATGAGAAAATTGTATTTGACCCTCCAGCTTAAATGCTTTGTCACAGTCTTGCATGAAGGTAGCTGGAAGAAAACACAGTATCTGTTGTACCCAGTTCACTTGCATCTAACTAATGGCCTGATGTGCCAGACTTTGGGGGAGGTAATTAACAAAAACAAGGCTGAAGTAGTAAAGGTGAAGTGTGGATTGCTGGAGCATCTTTCCTATTGGATGGAGTCTGTCAGTATAGAAAGCAAGACCATTTTGCTACTTTGTATGGCTCAGTGTGGGATCAAAAGCAATCCTGCTATTGAGCAAAGGTTAACTCTCCTACATGTACCATTCCCCTGTGCCCTTTATCTTGGGTAACCATGATCATGAGAAAGGCAGACACAAACAGCAGAAGTTGTGTGATGAAAGATGATGTGAATCCATACTAACTCTTCTGATGTGTTTGCTTTGCAGATTCTGTGCCTTGGCAAAGCGTCGAGTCGAAGGGATCCCTGGCAGGAAAGCCATCATGGTTCCTCCCTCGGAAGAGTACTCCACACCTCTGCACCGCAAGGTGCCTGAAGACACTGACCCTGAGCTGGTTTTCCTCTGTCGTCATGTCTATGATTTCAGACACGGGCGCATCTTGAAGAACCCACAGTAGCGTGGCTCTGCATTAGGACTGTGGTGAGGATGAGCAGCACTGGGGAGCTGATGGCAGGCCGGCAGGCTGGGACATCTGTGTGCTCCCACCCACTTATCTTGTGCTGCTCGCAGCCAAGAGCTCTCAGTGCTCTTTCCTCGGACTGAACGGCGTTGCATAGGAGCAGATCCCTGTGGAGGAAGGCAGTGGTTGAAAGCACAGCACTTCGTTAAAAGCATAAATGAAAATATATACGTTAAAATAAATATATGTATATAGATATAGGTACTTGCATATGTAAATCTATATCTATATATGTATCTAGAGATGCATATATTGGGAAGGGTTTGTAAGGGATAAAAGCCAGTAAGCTGAATCAGAGCCATTGTTGGTGGGAGTGGTGGGAAGATGCAGGAGGGATGCGGTGGTGTGTTACGTGAGTCAAGCTGTGATAGTCCTTGTGGTTCTCGTGTCCTCGTGTGAAGTGGGAGGACTGAGACCGGTTCCTTGGCAGACCGTAGGAGCCTCCTCTGTCCAAAAGGAAAGAGAGAGGATTCCTGGTGAGCGAGAGCTCCTTTGAAATACAGCGGTTGCTTTTGAAGCTACCTGAATGCGGAGTGGCCTTGAGTCACACTTGAGTAGGTTTTGCAGGGAAGAGCTATTCCCTTTTTTTCTTCCTCATCTTTCTCTTCCTCTCACCTTCTTAAGAGCTGTTCTGCAACTCACTGCTTGGACTGGGGCTTGGCAGTCAGCCTTGGAAATCTGCTCCAGCTCAGAGGCAGAGAAGGACCTGGCAGGATCGATGGCTTTATGTCCTGGCATGAAGTTGTGGAGAGCTGTACCCACACCCACAGGATTGCAGCAGATGTGCATTGCCCTAAAGCTGGGAGCACACCAAGTGGGCTCCGTTGGTGGAAACCAGGTTTTCTTTTCTGAGCACTGCTTGCTCATATAATATAGAAAGCTTTAGTGATAGAAGTGGGTTCACTCTTTTGTCCAATTCTTTCGTCTGTAATGTCCTTTAACACCATCTTCTCACTGTGAAGAAGCTAGATGACAAACACTTTAAGTGTTGCTTATAGCTTTTTTTTTAATTTAACCCCCCTTTATGTCTCTGTTCTGACCCTGAGTTGAAGCCACCAGCAGAGCTGTCTCAGTGCTGCCCTGCAGCTTTCTCCCCATCTCCAAACTCATCCTGTCATCTGAGCAAGCTCACCAAAGTGGCTTTGTGGCTCCTGAAAGGAACTGAGTATTGGGGAAGGATTTGCATTGAAAAATGCAACCTGAGCCTCGTAGATATTTCTTTGCCTCTTGCCTTACATGTATAGATCCTAAGTAGACTTTAGCTTATCTCAATGCAAACTATTGAAGTTGATTCTAAAGCAAACCAAAGGACAGTGTAACAGAGTCCGTTGAGTCAGCCACACCAAGCTGGGAATCCACATTTAGATTGCACTAATGTAAAGAATGAGAAACAGCACTGCATTAGCCCGTGTGCCTGCTGGCTGGAGCCACTCATTGGAACGTAGGGATTTGCATTTTTCTGCTTTCTGGGGGGCTTCTGAACTCATGTGAAACAGTGGAAGTATTGAAACTGCTTTAACGTTGTCCTGTCAGTGGAAGTGGGAGGGAACAGCATTGGCTTGCTCCAACAGCTGCAGGCCTGGTCTGGAAAGAAAACCCCATGGCATCAAATCTGTTACATGGAAATAGCTTGTTAATGCCGTAGATCTCCAGAATTGCTCTACATACCAAAGAGGGGAAAGTGTCTAGAAGAAGAGGACATAAAAAGAGAGGATGAGAACTGGCACTCACTGCAGTGGGACAGCAGGGCATGCGTCTCTTTGCTGCTGGGGGACAATTTCTGCTCAGTGTTGGAGAAGATGCTGGAAAAGCCCTGTTGTCCTTACCCAAGGGAGAATGCCCAGCTTCAGGAGGCTTGATGCTAGGTGCATGAGCAGGAATTCATGGGCTAAGCATCTTATCTCATTTATACCTCGAGATACTGTTAGTGTCGAAGTAATTGCTCAGATTTCTCCTTAACAATTAGCTTGGGCACTGATGGTCTCTTGGAATGATTTAGTTGGGCTGCATGGTGCAGTATGTCCCAATGGGAGTTGGGAGTTCTTTTGGGTGGATGAAAATAGCATGGGGAAGGGGGAAGCATGGAAATGCTGGAGGATGGGGTCCCTGCTGAGAGGAAGGACACTGGAGAAACAGAGCCATTCCTGCCCGCCCGTGATAGGGGCTGATGGGGGAACAGAGTGGCTGTGCCCTGGGGCCATGGGCATGTGGTAACAGCATGGAAGGTGACTGGCAGTCTTAAATACACACATTTGACTTGGTAGGGATTCCTGACACCTAGCCTGAAGCGGGTGAGCTGCCTGCAGCTGCCTTCCTCTAACCTAAGTGCCATCCGATGAAGGATTCATCAAGACCCACTGGCCAGGCAACCCTGAGCATTCCTGCACAGTCAGAGAAGGATTTGAAACTCAGCCTTGGAAACCACAGTAACACGCTGAAATTCCTCCTTCTGACCCCTCTCCCCCTCTGCTCCCACCTTTGTCCTGGCTTCTCCCCAAGTAAAAGAAATTGCGCTTGCCCTGGGCATAGAATGGGCTCTGTTGTGTCCAGAGAGGACAAATCCCAACTTGTCACGTTATAATCTGCTTCAGGCCAAGAACATTGTTTTGAGATTCACGTGGTTGCTTATGCTGTTGTGCAAACAGCATGTAAATGAATTGAAATGTTTTATCCATAATGAAAATATTTCATGCTTTTTTAATCTATTAGATATGGAAATATTTTTTGAAACTGAAAATGCAGTCGGTAGAATTTAAATTGAAACGTAATACATGTAAAATATATTTTAGTTGATAATTTTGTAAAATGCACTTTTTTTGTGTCTCTACCCTGGTTTCCCAGATCTGTATTTCAGTGTTTACAGATGGAATGAAAACATTCCCTATACCCTTCTTCTGTGAGAAAGATATATTAGAAGTAATTCTTAAAAAATAAATTTGAAAAATTGTATTGATTTAGAAAACAAATCAGTGTAACTCTGTTCTTCTCTTCCATTCCTGGGTTGTCACAAGAGGAGTCAAAGTTCTTAAATGCTTGGAGGGTACCAGTGTGGGGCTGAATTCTGGGGCTTGGGTACTTGGGGAGTGATTCCAATGCTTTTCCACCCCAATCCTTGCTGGGATGCAGCCCTCAGATGAACGAAGAAAGGAATGATCAGTTAAGGGGATGAATTTTACCTTTTATTTTTCCAATCTTTTCTCAGCTGCTGCTGTCATAGGGATAGTTTTTAAGCATCTGCCTTTTAGAGAGGGAAGGTGCTAGTGGCAAAGGTTGTCTCCGGAAGGCTTGATGTATCAATCTGTACTTTAGAAACACTGTAAAGGAGTGTTTTGAAGTCTTCTCTTGCGAAAAGCATCTCATAAAGAGCATCAGTATGCTTGGTGTCTTTTCACTTGGTATCATCACCATCAGCTTTTGCCAGCACAGGAGCATCCCAGCCCCACAGCTCCCAGCTCTGCCCATCCTTCCAAGAATGGAACTGACAGCTATGTGGTCTCCGTGGATGTGCCCATAAGGCAAGGAAGAACCCAAATGGGAGCAAAAGCTGCAGCAAATAATAGCCTGCCTGAAATCGCACAACTGGATCAGGACCTCTATGAGAATAGGATCTGCTGGAAAACACCCTGAATGCAGGTGAGTGTGGTCTGAAGATGGTAAGCGTAAGTTTTTACAGTGCTGGGGAGCAGCTCTGCAAGCAAAAACCTGCTGCCAAAGCTGCTTACCCCAAGGCTGCAGTGACTTTGAGGGTTTGGTGCCCTCTGCAGTGAGACTGTGCTTAGATCTGAGTAGGAAGCAGTCGGGAGATGTGATTTAGTTCTTGGCTGGGCAGCTTGCCCTTGGTGTGGGTTATTTCTGTAAATAACCATGTGTACTAATTAGGGCTGGACCTTTGCATGCTTGGGAAGGGGGGAAATGAATTCTGGGAACAAAATGAGGAGGGGATGAGATGGTTTTTAGAGATGTTGAGTTGTCTCCTAATTAGAACATCCATACAGCCCAGGGAGCAGGGCAGCACAGGTCTGGGCTCTGGAGCATCTTTGGTCCCTGGGTTGTTTCCATCAGGAGATCTTGATGTTATCCCATGAAGTTTCTAGTGTGACTTCTTATGGTGCAGTGGCTTCTGGCCAAGCAAACCCACAGCAGCTTGTGGTGCCTGCTCTGGTTGCTGCTCAGTGCTGATGGAGGTAATTAATAAGGGGAAATACCCCTGAGATTTCCCATTCTGGATAATATGGAGCTGAGGAGCTGCCAGGGAAGCGAACACGGTGTTTGTGTCCCTCGTTGCTATAGGGATGAGATGGCTTTTCTGTCAGAGCCTCCAGTGAGAGCAGCTAATCCATTTATCAGAGGAAAGGCTATTTAATAAAGGAAACAATTTAAACTGGATTTACACAATCTGCTGTGTGGAAGCACTGTTTACTCTGCCGCTTCATATTTAATTTTTCTATCTCTGTGAACCTCTTTGGAGTGCTCTATGGAAACAAGCTGCAGTTGGAGGGTCTTTTGGATGCCCAATAATTCTTAAAAACAAATCTGTTCAGTGATGCTAAACCAAGACGGCAGCAGATGAGTATTTTCCACTGTGTTGTGTCTCAGGGCACTGTATGCAGTATTAGAAAACAGACAAGTTATTATAATGGGGGGGAGGGGGAAGAGGAAAGGTATTTTTAAAAGAATATCGAGCAAAAGCTTGGCAGAGCAGGGTTCTGAGAGCCTGCTTTCTGCAAACTTTGTCCTCCCTTTGCTCAAGGACAGCGGGAGGGAGTTCTGCTTTCAGCTTATAGGTTTCTGCTTATCCAACAATGGAAGTGACCCCATATGATCCCAGGCTGGGATATGGAGTGGTAAGGATGTTTTCCTTTTGCAACCACAGCTCCAAAATCCTCTCTCTGTCATGCTAGCATGCAGCTAATGAGTAGGGCTGAGTTAATACCATGCTGTACAATTACAGTCTATAAAAAGGGATTTATATGGCACGTTAGTGCCATTTATTTTACCATATTAGCTGCTGCTGTGCACACAAATAAGCAAGGTTGGCTTTTGTTCTGGCCTCCCTGCAAGATGAAAGCCAAACACCTGCTGGGAGCGGATTTCCCAGAGGGATTGGGAATGCTGGGAACTGCTGCAGTGCCCACTGCCGGCAGCCCCACAGGCATGTGCATAGGGAAACATAGTCCTGGGACAGCAGCAGGGCCTGCCTGCAGCACCAGCCCTCATCCAGCAACAAGAGGAGATGCTCCTGACATGGAATTTTTTTTTCCTGATATTTGAGGAAATTTGCTCCCAACTTAAATTTCCTCCTTTGCAAGGGATGTTGCCATCTAAGATGGATTTCTTTGGTATAAGAGTCAAAACCCTACTCCTCTGTCTTCACATGTGAGAACTGCAAAACCTGTGTCAGATTTCCAATTGTTTTTTTTCTCCTCTGAAATGTGGGAGAAAACATGCCATTTCTATTATTTACAGATGAAGGAGAGGGAAATGCTTTCTAGTGCTCTTCTCCAGAAAGGCTCATTTTCCCATGGTAAGGAAGCAAGAGGAGACAGACTTATGTACTTTACTGCTTTTTGAGGCTGAACCGATTGAGACAAATGGAAGCGTTGAGTTCTTGTGAAGTCGCCTTGTCTAAGTAAAACAGCACACTTCCCATCACAGTTCATTTTTCAGGACATGAAGCTTTCTCTTTTCTTGTTCCCATTCTCCAGATCCTGAGTTTCCTTCTTATTGTTCCACTCTTGAATGCTCCTTTCCTAATCCATCTTCATGCTGATACATGTGCAAGGAGCAACCCAAGCACCCAGAGACACAACCCAGCTTTCAGCCCTCTGGTGAGGACCACCCAACTGTGTTGGGGCCATTTCAGATGTCCCCATCAAGTTGAACACTGTCTGCATCATCCCCTGCTCATCCAGAGCTGACTCAGGGCGATATTCATTGAGTGCCAGCAGCACCCTGTGTTTAATGGTAATAAGTCTTGGTGAAATAAGTTTGGGGACTCATTTCTTTTCCATTTTCTTCTGAAGCAGCTGAGCAGGGCAGTGTGCATCTCATTGTGTTTGGGGATCCCAAAAGCCTTGATTACAATCATTTTGCACTTTCATCTGGGAAAGAAATTGCTATTTCTTTCTTTGACATTCAGGTTGGATTTTGTTTTATGGAAAGATGTGAACAATTTCTTCCTTCTCTGAGATGCCAGACCCAGAAAAGCGTGATTAGGTGCTGTGTAGCATTGCTTTTCTTTATCGGATATTTCTGCCTTTCAGCTGAGGCATGGGAGGAAAATGTGTAATGAAGGAGGAGGGTTCCTAACCATCTATCAACTTTGCATTAGTGAGAACAAGGTATTTTTATGAGATGGTTAACCCCTCTGATGCTGTTTTCCCCACTGGAAATAATGTCTGGCACATTTGTATGGGATCTCTTACCAAAGCCATGTAGAATTTAACGTGCAATACTGAAAATTGATGATAAGGCCACATGTAGCTACAGACATGAGTGTTGTCTGATGTGGGTGAAACTGGGAAGCAGAGAGAGCCCTGGTCTGGAAAGGGCTGAGAGGGGTTTGAAATGGAACAGAGGATGATGAAGTGTTGAAAAAGAGAGTTTAGGGGCTCTGCTGACTTCTGAAATTGAGCATGTCTTCTACTAATCATGTCTGGTAGTAGTTTTCTTGGACAAGGGAACCAGAAACAGCTTTCCTGAAAAGCCTCAGTTCATAATTACAACAGGATGGGAAAGAGAGCATTAAACCCAGCGTAAGGTCCTTGCAAGTTCAGCCAGCTGCTTATCAATTAATTTGCAGTTGCAAGATAAGCAGATCTCCAGCACTACATTTCCTGGAAAATAGTGATTTCTGTTCTGAGCAAGACAGACCTAGCCCCTCATAACCATTTTCTCTGAATTATTTAGCATATTCATCCAGCGTGTTTGACATGTCTTAAAATGAGTTTTTCAGTTGGAAAGGTGCTATCAGTTCACGTTGGGAGAATAAAGCAGATTCTGACACTTTATAAAAGTTAAAGCAGAGACGGTTTATTGGAAAAAATACAACTCTTGTATAACACAAAGCATGCTTTTGGTTGCAGGCGTGAAATACGTGCAATGCCTCTACAGTTCTAGCATGCAGTTAGCATGAGGTGATCATGCACCCAAGCTGCTTCTCTGATTTGTTGGCAACAGGCAGCTTTCTTAGCTAACCTCACTTTGTAACTTCTTTACTTTTCCTAGTACAGCTCTTTTTCTGCTTATGCATCTCCTTTCTCTTGCTGACTTTGTCAAAGACTGTGACTGCCCGGAGTCAGCAGCATTTGCACCAAAGCACACAGCCTTAGTCTAGACTCACCTAGTCATGTCCTCTGCTAACCAAGTATGTCTCTATAACTTTGTGTTTACTGATGAGAGAGGTCGAACCAAAAAAGCAGCCCTTGTACGGCAGTACGATGGTTCATGGCAGGAACAAGTGTTGTGCTGCATGGGATTGGTGCAATAACTTGAATTACACAGTGTCACAGAATGGCCAGGGTTGGAAGGGACCTCAAGGATCATGAATCTCCAACCCCCCTGCCACATGCAGGGCCACCAACCTCCTCATTTAATACCAGCCCAGGCTGCCCAGGGCCCCATCCAATCTGGCCTTGAACACCTCCAGGGACGGGGCATCCACAACCTCTCTGGGCAGCTGTTCCAGCACCTCACCACTCTCTCTGTAAAGAATTTCCCTCTGACATCCAACCTAAATCTCCCCTCCCTTAACTTAAAACCATTTCCCCTCGTCCTGCAGTTATCATCCCTTTCAAAGAGTTGATTCCCCTCCTCTCTGTAGGCTCCCTTTAGGTACTGAAATGCTGCAATAACATCACCCTGCAGCCTTCTTTTCTCCAGGCTGAACAAGCCCAGCTCCCTCAGCCTGTCCTCACAGGGGAGGTGCTCCAGTCCCCTGATCATCTTCATGGCCCTCCTCTGGACCCTCTCCAACAGCTCCCTGTCTTTTTTATACTGGGGGCTCCAGACCTGGATGCAGTACTGCAGATGGGGCCTCACAAGAGCAGAGTAGAGGGGAACAATCACCTCCCTGTCCCTGCTGGCCACCCCTCTTCTGATGGAGCCCAGGATACCATTTGCCTTCCGAGCCGCAAGGGCACACTGCTGGCTCATATTAAGTTTTTCATCTATCAAGACCCCCAGGTCTTTCTCCACAGGCCCGCTCCTTCCAGTCTGTATGGATGCCTGGGATTCCTCCAGCCCAAGTGCAAAACTCTGCACTTTGCCATGTTGAACCTCATCAGGTTCACCCGGGCCCACCTTTCCAGCCTCTCGAGGTCCCTCTGAATGGCATCCCTTCCTTCAACCGTGTCAACCGCACCACTCAGCTTGGTGTCATCAGCAAACTTGCTGAGGGTGCACTGGATTCCATCATCGATGTCATTGATAAAGATGTTAAAAGCACCGATCCCAAGACAAACCCCTGGGGGACGCTGCTCGTTACCAGCCTTCACCTGGACATGGAGCCATTGATGACCACCCTCTGTCTGCGGCCTTTCAACCAGTTTCTTATCCATCAAGTGGTCCACCCATCAAATCCACATCCCTCCAGTTTGGAGAGAAGGATGTGGTGGGGGACCATGTCAAAGGCCTTGCTCAAGTCCAGGTAAATGACATCGGTCGCCTTTCCCTTGTCCACCGATGCCGTCACTCCAACATAGAAGGCCACCATATTGTTCAAGCATGACCTTCCTCTGGTGAAGCCGTGCTGGCTGTCACAGATCACACGTCCATTCCTCGTGTGATCAAGCATGTCATCCAGGATGATCTGTTCCATGGTCTTCCCAGGCACAGAGGTGAGACTCACTGGCCCGTAGTTCCTGGGGTCCTCCTTGTCCTTGCTCCCTTTCTTGTGAATAGGAGTGAGGTGATCCTTCCTCCAGTCATCCAAGGAATTACAAGCAGCTCTTGTAATTTTTAAGAAACGAACTGATGTTCCTGTGAATATTGTGACTGATTCATCTTCAATCTGCTCTCATGGTGCTTGGCGTTCCTGGATTAATCAAAATTGATAATGGGCTCGGGTATGTCAGTAAGGCAACACAAACTGTCCTGGCCCTTTTGGGTGTGGCCCATACAACAGGAATCCCTCCACTCACCTACAGGCTAGTTGCTAGTAGAGCAAGCACACAGTGTTGAAAGAGCAGAAAAAGGGGAGGCAGTGCAACATCATTAGCCTTAAGTGGTTTGTTGTTAGTTGTTGATTCAGTACAGCATGCAACATTGCAGAATTGTGCTGCAATAGATTTTTTTGCTTCTAGCACGTGGTCATGGCTGTGAAGATATTGACAGTATGTATTGTATGAATCTTTCAGATCATTACAATCTGGCCATAAAGCCATACAAGACCTACAAAAGCTATCCCAAAAGCTAGTTGTGGAGAATTCCTCCTTAGGGCAATGACTGGCAAGTTTAGGCATTACAGGATGGGTGAAAGACTTAGTGATACATGGAATGGTAATCATGATAGTAATTTTAATCATGCTCGCAATTATCCCATGCATTCTTAGTTGTGTTCAGAAGGCACTGCTCAGGGCTGTTTCTGCAGTCTTTTTGGTTCATACAGAGAAAGGGGGGATTACAGAGACATACTTGGTTAGCGAAGGACATGACTACATACTTACCCAAATCATAGTATTGCTAAGGTTGAAGAGACCACCGAGATCCCCAAGTCCAGTTGTCAGCCCACCCCATCATGCCCACTATGTCCAAGCAGAGGCATGTGGCAATGCTTGTGCTGGCAGTCAGGGTCCAGCCTCTCTCTGAGCTGGAAGGACATGGATGGCTTTCAGTTTTTCTCTCCAATAAGAATGAGCACTTTTCTTCATTTTTGATAGCCAGGCTGAATTCTACAGCCTGCTTTAAACCTGTGCATGCTCACCATAAACAATGCTGGGACAGCAGCTCACTATAACGCTGTGTGCTCAAACGAATTTACTGTGACTTGAGGCTGGTGAATGTGTCTCTCTTCTACACCATTTATAGGGACTTTGGGATTCCTATGGATTAAAGGTGCAATTTAAGAGCAGGCCCCAATTTACCCATATATAGGAATGACAGCTGGCCTTTGTTAATGCATTGGGCATGCAGTAAAGCCTGTGTGTTTTCCCAGGCTCTCACAGTGGGAGTGGATTGAGAAGGTTGTGCAGTTGAGTATGGGGGACAAACAGTCTGAGTTACAGCAGACGTGGATTTTTATGGTGTCTGGATGTCCCTTTTTTTTTTTTTTTAATGTGAAATAGCAAAGGAATAGAGTTTTATTTCAGGCAGCATTGAATGTCATTTCTTAACGCAATGCTCTGCATGCTCCAGCAAGCTCCACTGATAATATCAGTTAGTTGTGGCTTGTCAGTATGCACCAGCTGGGTGGTAAGGCTGCAGAAATAGCTACCTGCAGTGGGGAAACAAGCATCAACATTGGTCCAAGATCACCACGAGGTCAGCAGAGCAGTTGGGTGAAGCAGCACATCTGCAAAATGCTATTCTTCCTGATTTCTGATTAGGATTGTTGAGGAGCTTCCAACTCAAGTCATCGCTATACATATCTACAAGCAAACTAAATTCTGTCACTTGTGTTTTGCAGTGTAAGTTTACAGCTAACCCCAGTAGCCCAAGCTTGGACTTTCTCAGAGCCATTTTGTGTTCTAAATGCATCTTTTCTGCAGAAAAAAATAAAAAAAAAAAGGATCTCTGACATATATCCCCATAGTTCTGCACACTTCTGAATATGAGGCTTCCTCTTCAGTTATCATATGAAACCACACCAGCCCTATAGATATAGGTCCCATCCAGCCTGGGACGGATGGAGCTATGAACAACCTGCTCTAGAGGGAGGTGTCCCTGCTTACAGCAGGGGGTTGGAACTAGGTGATCTTAAAGGTCCTAACCTAAACCATTCTATGATTCTATATCACCAATGAATAGAAACAAAGGAAAACAAGCAATGCCAGCCCAGCCTATCTTCTAAGTAATAAAAATTTCCCTCGGCTGCTTTGAAAATAGCATAATGCCTTTACCAGAGTTAAATCTGATCAGTCTTCCTGCTTTCCATTCGGGGCTGATTTGCATCTCTGTGCCACAGGTAACTCAGTGACACAGCTTCAGTTTATGCTGGAATTGAGATCAGAATTGAGATCCTTGGACCTGCTCTCTGAAATCACATCAGGAACCTGATTACAGATAGCACAGATTTACTGGTGCCCTGCTCGCTGCAATGTGGAATATATGTTATCTTCCTAAAGCCAATGCTATGTTTACGTCGAGATAAAACTAAAATGTAAAAATAATCTACCTTCAGGCTCTCACGCTTTGCTACAAATGCTTTGTCTGCCTCGGCTGACAAAATGCTCTTGGCTTCTGATCAAAGAAAACTAAGCTTTCTCTTGATGTTAAGAAAGCTTTTGACAAGAGAGAGTCCCTGGAAGCCTTGGTAAGCAGTGCAAGCATGGTGGTGTGCTCTGAAAGCACTCTGAAGGAAAATATGCTGAACAACGCACCTATGCTGTGACCTCTCCTCCAGAAAGGGCAGTGTTCAGACCAGCTACAACGGTGCATTCTCTACTGTTACCTGCTGTCAGGGCTGCCTGTGTGGCTCTTACTGCTCCTCTCTGGTGACAGCCTGCCTGCGTTAGGGCTTAGGCAGGGGTTGTGTAAGGAGAACTTCAGCTCGACAGGCTCAGCCGAAGTCAGGGATGAGGCTCTGAGGAATTACTTGCAGAAGTCTGCTGGCATCCAGTTTGCGGGCGGTGGCACGTCTGTTCTCAGCCATGACTCACGGGGCGCTGCGCTCAGAACGCGAGGTATTAAATCACTTTCCCCCTTTAGCTGCTGAAACCGTGCAGATCACAACGCATTAAAGGGCTAAACAAAGTGCGGCGTAACAATTAATGGAATCGTAGCACCATCGAGGCTGGGAAGGGCCTCCAAGACCACTGCGTGCACCCCCACCCCCGACGCGGCCTTCGGTGCCGCTTCTCCACGCGCCGGCGGTGGGCCGGCAGAGCGGCGCACCTAGGGCCGCTCCGCACGACGCACCACAGCCACCCGGCCGGCGGAGCCCGACCCGCCCCGGCAGGGAGAGGAGAGGGAGAAGGATGAGGGCGGGCGGCGGGGCGGGGACGCCGCGAAATGGCCGCCAGCCCCCAGCCCGCCCCTGCGGCCGTCACTGCCGGCCGCCGCCCCGCCTCGCCCTCCCTCCCCGCCGCCGGCTGCCGGCCCGTCTCCCCGGCATGCGGAGCGGCGGCGGCTGAGGCCCGGCGCCTCCGAGGCCATGTCGCCGCGGGCCGCCTTCCCCGGGGAGGTGCGGCGGGCGGCCGCTTCGGCGTGCAGCCGGTCCCGCCTGCGGAGCGGCAGCACGGTGCTGCTGCCCTCCATGCTGATGTTCGGCGTCATCCTGGCCTCCAGCGGTCTGCTCTTGATGATCGAGAAGGGCATCCTGGCCGAGGTGAAGCCGCTCCCGCTGCACCCGGCGGCCGGGGAGGTTTCCCGGCGGGTGGAGACGCGCGGA
The DNA here is from genome assembly GCF_987193195.1 of Phasianus colchicus. NCBI lineage: Eukaryota > Metazoa > Chordata > Aves > Galliformes > Phasianidae > Phasianus > Phasianus colchicus. The sequence continues at coordinate 7,003,648 of NC_143440.1, read as the reverse complement.
GGCGATCTGGAGCGCGAGCTGCTGCGGGACATCCGCAACCGCACCATCCGCTCGGTGTGCGGGCAGCGGGCCATGCCCCGCAGCGTCTGGGAGCTGCCGGCCGGGCAGCGGCGCACGGTGCTCCGTCACCTCCTGGTCAGCGATAAGTACCGCTTCCTCTACTGCTACGTGCCCAAGGTGGCCTGCTCCAACTGGAAGCGCATCCTGAAGGTGCTGGACGGGGCGCTGGAGAGCGTCGACGTCAAGCTGAAGATGGACCACAAGAGCGACCTGGTGTTCCTGGGGGACATGACGCCCGATGAGATCAATTACCGCCTGAAGAACTACTACAAGTTCGTCTTCGTGAGGAACCCGGCCGAGAGGCTGCTGTCGGCCTACAGGAACAAGTTTGGGGAGATCAAGGAGTACCAGCAGAAGTACGGGGTGGAGATAGTCAGGCGGTATCGAAAGAATGGGGGGAAGTCGGCGGGCGACGACGTGACCTTTTCCGAGTTTCTCCGCTACTTGCTGGACGAAGAGGTGGAGAGGATGAATGAGCACTGGATGCCCATCTACAACCTGTGCCAGCCCTGTGCCGTGCGATATGACTTCATCGGCTCCTACGAGCGGCTGAACGAGGACGCGAACCGTGTCCTGGAGGAAGTTCAGGCTCCGTCCTTCATCCACTTCCCAGAAAGGCAGTCATGGTACAAGCCGGTGACAGCGGAAACGCTCCATTACTACCTGTGCAACACCCAGCGCAGGCTGATAAAAGAGCTGCTCCCAAAGTACATCCTGGATTTCACTCTCTTTGCCTATCCCCTTCCAAACATCACCAGCGAGTTCTGCAGGCAGTGAGGTGGTTTTTTGCTTCCGGATCTGGAGTAAATTCTGCGAGGTTTAGCTAAGACAGCGGTGAAGTGTTGCTGCAGGGCAGGGGAACTTCAGGTTGGAAACCAGGAGACATTTCTTCTCCAGAAGAGCGGTCAGACGCTGGAACAGGCTGCCCAGGGAGGTGGTGGAGTCACCATCCCTGGAGGTGTCCAAGAGACATTTAGGTGTTATCCTAAGGAGCATGGTTTAGTGGGGAAATACTGGTGCTAAGTAGACAGTTGGACCAGATGAACTTGGTGGTCTCTTCCAACCTTGATGATTCTATGATTCTATGCATAATTTCATAACTTTATAATTCTAAAACACTCTTCATATAATTTTATATATTGCCTTTTCTACTAGGATACTTTTTGTATTTTTCCAATTCAAAGATGTACATACGCCGCTGACTTGAGCACAACAGCTTTTGTAAATCTATTTTTACTGCAAATTCTTTTTACGACGCAACGCAGAAAACTTCCATAAGGAAATCAAGAAGTAGACATATTTTAATATTCTTCTTCCCTTTTTTGTATCTTTAGTACTACATGGTGCACAGCTGAATCAGTCATTGTGTAGTTGCTGATGCACTGAAAGTTAGCGCTGTTAAATGTGGTCTTAGGTTAGACAGGAGGTGGTTTTTCAGGTAGAAGTAGAAGAAAAGACTTTCAAGCTTGGGCCTACTTCTCTTTTATTTTTTCATCTGTAGATGATGGTTAGATGAGGCTGGCTTTTTTTGTTGCTTTTTTTTTTTCCTAGTGACAGCAATAATTCTTGTTCTTTTTTTTTTTTTAATTATTAACCATTGAAATAGAACTAGCATTAAAAAAACCTCATTTTGCATAACTTGAGATATGAAAATGCAGGGTATTCACCCAGCGTGACGTTATCAGGTGAGACATCAAGCCATAACGGTTTGTTCTTTCTTTCTCTTCGAAATAAAGCAATGCAGGGTTCCAACAATATCAAAACCTATCGTGGCACTTAGAGCAGAAAAGAACAAAGACTGACCCAAGTTGTGGCAGCTCACAGCCTCAGTCACTGCCTGTGTGCCCACATGCATTGCAAACCACCGTGGAAGATCTCCAGCCATGTTTGAAACAGCGGCGATTTGGGGTTTAGTCCCCCTTTTCTGGATGTGCACATCATTTGTATTTAATTATGATTGTTGACTTTTAGAAATTTGAGAGGTACTGGGGAATGTTGTTCTGGGGGGCTGTGTCCTCCTTTTTAATAAAGTTTTTATATGAATGAGTCTGTTGCTTTGTGCTTTTTTTTGTCAACGTTAATCTTTATTTTCATTCTCAGCAGAGAAGTATGGCGAATAGGCAATTCCTGCCTTGGAAGGAAACTCATCCAATCCAAAGGGTGAAACAATTCCATGACACAGGCAATGAGATGAAACGCAGCAGCAGCAGAATAAACCTCTAATTGCTGTGGAGTTGGAAGATGGATTACAGCAGGGACTTAGTGAAGTGATCTCCCAAAAAGGTGGAAGGAAAGTGTAGAGGTTTCTGTCTTTTTTTATAAAAGCTTGCTGAAATTGCCTGAAAGGAGGGCATGGAGACACATCCAAGTGAACTCAAGGTGGAGGGATGGAAAATCCTGCCAAGGGCAATTGACCAAAGTAAATTAATGGATTTATTCCTGCTGAAGCTACCACCGCCTTTGCTGAAGTGAATTCAGTCTGACCTCCAGGTCTGTCTAACTAGGAGTAAGTTGGTTGGACTTCAGTGTCTTTGTGAGGATGAGGGAGTGTTTCCTATTTGTTTCGCAGCTGGGCTTTTAATTAAAAGCTTATTTATCAGTAATATTAAAGGCTTGGGCTGCTTGTTTATCTGCTGCACTTTGTGTTCCCTGTATTCATATTTTTAGTCTCCTGTCTCCTTAATCTAATGTATTGCATTCAGGCTTTTCATGGAGCCTTTATGTCATTAATTGCCTTTTTCTCTTCAAAGAAGAGCAGACAGCCTTCCCCCAGCTCCTTATACTCTCCCATGAGAAAGATTTTAACGAGGGCAAAATCTGCAGAACCTCTTTGGTTGAGCAGAGATTTGTCCCATACCTGGGAAAGCGTGGCCTCTTGCAGGCTGCTGAATGCAAATATGACAAATCAGTTAGGTTTCCATTAGAGATAATTCATTTTATCCATGGCCAAAAATTTCCAGAGGTCTTTTTTTAATTTAAAAAAAAAAAAAATCTCAGCAGCAGTGCCATTTCTTTTTATCAGGTGTTTCTCTGGTGTGGATTAAGTCCTGAGCAAATTCCACAAGGACCCAGAGAATGAAAATGCATGCAAAAGCAGCAAGAAGGGCTTCAGCTCAAGTACACAGTCAGAAGGTAATTGTAAACCCAGGAGTTGTCTTTGATTGAATGTGTTTTCCACTTTTTCTACTTTGTCATGTTTGCAGTCACCCAGCAGAATAAAAAGACTGAAAAGATGATGACTTTACCTTTTGAGTTTTTCTTGTTATTGTTGTTGTTCTTTATTAATCCCCAACACTGTATGGAATGTCCCCCAACTTTCCCAGATCTACAGTTGGAGGTTTTGGCCACTGGCATTTTGGCACTGCATTTCTCTCTGTTGATTTTCCTGATTTCATATTGAACTCTGGTGACTCTTGCACCCGCTGATCCAGTCCTGTCTCTGTAAGTCTTCAGGAAATGTGGATGTGTGGCACTGAGGGACATGGTTAGTGGGAATGGTGGGGATGGATTCAGGTTGGACTTGATGATCTTAGAGGTCTTTTCCAACCTTAATGGTTCTTTATGATTCTTTTAGGCACATGGGTTAGTGGGCATGGTGGTCATGGGTTGACTGATGGCCTTAGAGGTCTTCTCCAACCTTAACAATTCTATGATTTCTACCAAACTTCAGAGAAGAGTGCTGGAAGGAAAAAGACCCCACAGCAAAGAAGTGACATGTTGCAAAGCTAATGACCAGCTTCACAAACTGGTGTAGCTCACCCTTGCCAGGTCTCATCTTTGCTATTGCTCTCTTGGACTGAGTACCTTCAGTCCCTGGTCATTTCATGGAAGAATCTGAACCATGCAGTTTGGACTGAGGTTGAAAGAAGAGAAATACTGGTGCTCTCATTCATCCATTTTTAATAACATAAGGTAAACATATGTGAATGATACTGCTCAGCTTGAAGTCACAGAATTCCCCGTTCATACAGGCAAGTGTTTATGCTCTGTTAATTTGTATGATAGTTTTCTGCTTTAGGAATTCACTGTAGGTCAAGACTTACACATACAACACTGTGTGTCTACACACAACCTAAAAGAGCATCATGTTCCCCTGCACAAAGTACTAAAACTGGTCCATTGCAGCCTGTCATGGTGATATTTTGTATTGGTTTGCTGGGTTATTTCTCATAGTTAAGAACACTCAACATCGACTTGCTTGCTTGTGGAAAAATCTGATTTAAGTTTCTGTGAAACGAGACTCGTGTATCCTGTTGCTTCGTGGAAGAAGACCTCAATGTCTGCATTGATGGGAGAAGGAAGGGCCCTGCTTTCCAGTGCTTCATCAGCTGAGAGCTGTGAGAAGTTCATCCCTGCTCCATGTTGTTTAAATAATAACTGAGTGTCACTGAGCCAACTTTTTGAATACTTTCCACGTTGCACTAGGACTGCAGCAAGGAGGAAGAAGTAAGCTGCCTGGTTTTAGCATTCAGAGCTGCTGCTTTGACTTCCCCTTGGAGAAGGGCAGGTCACGATCCCCCATTATTTCAAAGTCTCGTTTCACATAATGTCTTGCTTGCTGATTCCAGCCCTAGGAGGTCTGGAAAGCCTCATTTCAGCATAGCTAAAGCTGTTTGCTAAAGCTCGAGGATTTCTCATCAGGCAGAAGAAATGGCTTTGGCCCCGATGACCTGGGGAGGATGCAACAGCACTGCAGAGCCAGCACTGGTGATGGGGAGCACTTGCTGAGCCAACAGTTGGCAGCTGCAGCCTGGGCACTTGTATTTCTAAACCAACTGCACTGCAGCCGGCCACTTGCAAAAGAAAAGGGTTTTATTGTATTCCTTCTGGTCGCTGCAGCTGAGCTCCAGTGCACACGTCAGATTTTTTCCTCTTTCCTGTTGGCTTTTACTCCTGTTGCTTTTGCAGAAATAAATAACTTCCTTGACAGGCTCTGGTGGTGAAATAAGTGCACGAACACTGCCAGTCTCCTTGCTGGCTGCTAGCCATACCCCTGTGTCTAACAGGAATAAATCTGTGGATGATTGTTTCAGCATCTGCACAAGGCAGAAAAACAGATTTACTTCTTCTCCTCTTTGTTTTCATTCATTTATTATTATTTGTTGTTGTAATAATATTAATAATAATATGAATCTGAGGTATATCCTAGCCTTGTAATAATATTCCGAATCCTTCAGGTTCACCAGTTGAGCCTATTAGGTGTGTGTCTTATTTCAGGGAATCCAAATTCTATTGAAAGAGCTCCTTATAATCAGAGATTCCCATGATACAGAGGGTCACACCTATGGTCTCATGGAATTTTGGAGGGGCTTATTCAGTTGCACGTATTTTGGTAGCAGGGACAGAAGCTCAAGTCAAACTGATCAAGTCAAACTTGGATGCTATCATCCTTTGGGAGGAGAAATACCTGTCTTACAGTAGGAAGCAGGGAAAAACTGCTTCAGGTGAGGCCTTGGGGACAAAAGTTCGAGATGAGGCCATTGGGATCCTCTAGGCTGAGATTTGCAGGGGGCTTACAGTATTCCCATTAGCGAATGAACCAGGTGTGAGCTGGTGTCCTCATATCCCATCAAAGAGCTAGGGAGGGCAGGACAGCTAATTCGCACAAAATGTTTATCATTTATCAGTAATGACAGCTCATGCTAGGCAGAAGCAATGAGCTTCATACCCTCAGGCTGTGTTTTTCATTTCACCAAGTGTTCAGCATCACCCTACATGCATTCCTCTGGATGGGGCTTGAATAGGTGGATTCACTCAAAAGCAGCCTTACAATGAAACATCTGCCCAACAATGCACCCATTGTTTGAGAAATTATATGGAGCAGTTGGGAAATGACAAGTTTGTGGCTCAAACTCTTCCTCACTGTCTATCCATTGAGTTTGGTGGTAGACCAAGCCCTGAGGTTTTGCCCTCGCTTTCTCATTGAGTCACTGCAGTCCTTAAAATCAAACAATGAGCTCCAAAGAGGAAGTTTTTGGGAGTGACTATCCCACATTATAAAATCTGTGAGAGTGCTAGGATTTTCAAGAGCAACCACTGGATGTTCTGGATTTCAGTATTTGTGTGTTTTACAGGGAACTTGGTCTTCCCCAGGTTGGCATTAAGTAATGAATGAGCATCCTGGTTTCAAGTGAAATGCAGCCATTTTGTGGCCTTGTGAGGGCAAAGGATGGAGTAAAGCTCTTTTATCTCCTGTGATATTCCTGAGGGTGGAAGAGGGAACGGGAATGGGGACTGCAGTCATGCTCTCCTTGATGCTGGAAGGAAGGCAGTAACAAAGTCCCCATAAAAATGTTAATGGCAAGGAGAGAATCTCAGCTCTGGGAGAGAGAAATGTCCCACGGTAATGGCAAGAACAGGAGAGGGGATTCACATTGCATGGAGAATAGTGTGCACTCCAAGGTAGCTGCATTACATTGCTTTTTTGGGGCCATCTCCTGTTGACAGAAACCTCACAGCAAGAAATTAAGGGCATTTTTGTTTAAAAAAATAAATCCCACTGATTGTAATCATGCCTGCCTTTCCTTTGCAGCTAGTTCTGATGGCCTGCTGACATCATTGATTAGCATTTGGGTATCAGTGGCCAGATGAGACAATTAGAAAAGAGTAGAAGTGTAAGAGCTCCGGCTTTCTCCCTGCTAAATGGCAGATGCAGAGCATTTAATGGGGACAAGTGGATGGGTCTGTGCACGGGGATGGCTGGCTCTGAGCTGTGAGCAGTCCCCACCGGATGCTGGAGTTGTGCCTGGCTTCCCAGCCCTTAATGAGCTCCTTGCTCCCAGCAGGAGGGATCAGTGCAGCCCCACGTGAGGCTCTTGGTTAGGATTGCATCATGTCCCGTGGCGAAGGGCTTTTAATCAGCGCTGGAAAGGGATTTAGAGAAGCAATGTCGGGCAGGTCAGGCATGGGGCAGCCCGGGGAGTCGGTCTGTTTCAACTCCTCAGAAAAAAAATTCTTTGGATTTCCTTCCAATCCTTCAGATAAAACAACTTGAGGGCAGATTTTGGCCAAGAGCTGTGCTGATGGATGAGCCGTTTTGTCAAGAAACAAGACTGACTTCAGCAGCTGCTCACTCCAGCAGCTACAACCCTGGTGTTCACACATGGAAGGGATTTGGGAGCAAAAATGTCGTTTTTATGACCTTGCTTTCCTGAATGTTGTCCTGGTTTTGCAGAATGAAACAAGCAGGTCCCCAGGCTCGGCTCCAACATGAAGCCACGCATTAACACAGCTCTCAATGGGAATGACCCAACCGTTCCAGCTCCCAGCGGGAGGCTGCATGAGGTAGGATGTGCTGGTGCAGCCTCCTCTCAAAAGCAAACAAAAAGGGGTTAAACAACAACAGAGGGAGGAATATTTCCCCAGGAAGCATTTTGTAGGGTCAATCCGCTGCAATGGCTCTCAGCCCACCTCCTTAACTCCTGGTTTTTCTCATCTCCTTATGCTAGAGAATGAGACAGGATGGGGATGTTTTCCATCCCTTCCAACCTCCCCAGTGCTGCCAGTGTATGCTTTCTATTACAGCTCCATTCAGCAAATGGCTTCAGCGTGCAACCATGGCGTCACAGGCTATTAAAAAGAATAATAGAGAACAACCGTGGGAAAAGGGCTGTCATATTTCCAGCTCTCCTGGTGAGGAGCACTGAGCCAGGCAGCAGCAAACCCTGAGCACTTCCCTCACTCTTTTTCTTGTTGTACTGTCATGTCCCTGTCTGCAGGCTGGTTTTTATGGCTTAATCCCAGAGAGGTTTTTTCCTTTTTCTCATTGTAATGTGTGTGGATTGTAACCCAGAGATCTCCGTCACCGGTTTGGGCAGCTGCTCAGCACTGTGTGACTCCTGACCAGAGCCCCCAAATGCTCTCTTTCTCCCCAAAACAGAGCCCATAAATCAGTGCAGCTCAATCCTAGTACCTCTGCCCCCCTGCTGTTGGATTTTTCTGCTTCATCATCAGCTTCTTTGGTGATGCATGAGCCCAAAATCTCTGCTCACCCTCATACTGGCTACAGAACTCATAAATTGGGAGTGCTGGAAAGCTAAGCTGGAAAGCACCCAAAGTCTTCCCAAAGAGTTTTGCCAGAGTGTGAGGAGGAATTTAAGGCAGCCCAGGTTCTTCTGGCAGTAAATAAGCTCTGTTCCTATGAGGAAGGCATGGGGTGATGACACTCAGCATTTGTGCATGTATTTTGACTGCAGGGCGATGGGGAAAAGAAAAAAAAAAAAAGAATCAATTCATATAGCAGGAAAAATATTTGGCAACTGAAATGAAGCAGTGCTTGGGGCTATTTGCATCTCACTGAGCGTGGGCTTCAAACACTCACCAGCAGCCCCAGTGCTTGGCAGCTGCTAGGAAAAACAAGAGGTTTATGCACAAAGGGGTGATGTCTGCCTGCACATGAGAGGCAGCTGTTAGAAATTGCAGGGTGCAAAAGATGGGGAAAAAGATTGTTCTATCATACTGTTGTATGGCATCTGTGTGAAAAGCCATGGGTGAGCATGCGAGAGCTAGCAGGATTTATAGAATGAGAGGTATGGCCTTCATTAGCACCAGTGGCTGTCCTGGTTGGATATTAGGGAATATTTCTTCTCAGAAAGGGTTGTCAGACATTGGAATGGGCTGCCAAGAGAGGTAGTGGGGTCACTGTCCCTGGAGGTGTTCACAAGTTGTAGCACTGAGGGACGTGGTCACTGGGCACTGTGGGGGTGAGTTGGGGCTGGACTTGATGGTCTTATAGGTCTTTTCCACATCTCCATGGCTCTGGAACTTCTCCAGGGACAGTGGCACCACCACCTCCCTAGGCAGCCTGTGCCAATGCATCACCACTCTTTCTGAGAAGTGTTTCTTGATACCCAACCTGAACCTCCCTTTGTGCAATTTGAGGCCATCACATCTCATCCTAAAGTAACTGCAATCAGCACGTGATTCCAGGTCCTTTCAGCCAAGTTCTTCCCCCTCTCCTGTTGAGGATGCTGAGTCTAGAAAATAGGAACATGCAAAGGGCAGCAGCAACACGAATGTCCACCACAACAATCTTGCTGAAGCTGTTGCTGCTGTTCCATAGACTTTGTTAAGATGCTTGAATTATAAATGGATGAGTAAAGCATGAATAGCTAAATAGGAGGGTGATGGGCTGCTTTTCTGCCAGCAAAGGAGCAGAATTGATTTAGAGCTGAGGAGCACTTTGGGACTGCAACCTGTTGGTAGCAGGGAGGTGGAAATGCTGGGGGCAGCTGTGAAAATTTGGTTCACTGCAAAATAAAGCTCTTTGTGCTGGGCAGGAGGGCGTATTTGTGTTGCTTTTCCCTGCTGTGAGTTCACAAAGAAATGCAGGAGCTGAGAGGAAGTTTGGCAGCAGCTGCAGTGCTGCAATGGGATAATGCCCCAGGTTTTCTGCCCCTATTAAGCTCCCATTTCTCAGCACTAACACACCCTCCCTGTATCTCTGTGATATTTGAGTTGTGCCCTGGAGTTTCCCATACCCAGGCTCTTCCCTGGGGCAAATCTCTCCCTTCTCCCCCTCTCCTCTCTGCAACGGTGTTAATGGGATGTGATCTAAGAGAAGAGATGGGGATAGGAGTGGGGACATCCACTGAAATAAAACTTGTTTGCTTTTGGGCCCGTTGCAGGTTTTACAGGGTCTTTGCATGGTTTCATACTCATCCTGTCTTTTTTCAGCTCGCTGTTGTTCCTGCATGATTTTTGTTGTTTTTTTCTTTTTTCTTTTTTTCTGAAGCTCTGGCATGTTTTTCCAGGCTTCATGCATCTAATTTAGTGAAGGGTTAATGCACATTTTGCCAGGATTTATTGTACACTTTTCTGAATTGCTTCATGGACTAGGGAACATTCTGCTGGGATTGATGCACACTTTCCTGGGATTTCTAGGATTTGTGGGCTCTGCCAGCTGCTCCCTCCCTTACACACGGCCCCATAGGGGGGTAACAGCATTTCCCACCCTGCAGCAATGGATGGCAGGAAGCAATCTGGCACACAACATGTTTAGAGGAGACCGATGTCTTAGAGCCACCGAACCATTTAATTGCCAATAAATACAGCCCACATGTAAATAATTATGGAGATCTGGAAAACAGCGTCGTTTTCTGTGAGCTGGCAGCCTGCAGAATCCCTGTGGCAAGTGGATAGATGAAGATCTCTTGTCATAAGGAGGAAGGAACAGCAATGAGCCAGCCTGGAGACCTGCTGGTGTTGCTCTGGGAGGTGATGATCACGGCTGTGGTGCAAAGGGTGAGTTGTGCCGTTGGCTGAATGTAGGGGAACAAGTCCTAAAATTCATCCCTTCTCACCAATGGCCATATCAGGCTTTGTCCATCTCATCGGGATTGTTGCCATACGTTCTTTGGCCATGTCTCTCGGAAGGAAGAGCTGAAAGGATCGACCCCAAGGTTTGGACATTTATAAGCATTATTTTTCTGCCACAGCAAGTTTTCTTTTGCCATTTTCCCTTAAAGCTGCAGTATGTTTGCTGAATTGAGCTTGACTATATGATGCAAACTGTTTCCTCCATTAGCCTCTTCACGCTTTATCGGTTCCATTAAGCTTTAGCCTCACTTCCTGTGAACTCAGTTTATCTCCTTATCCCATTTTCCTTTATTCTGGCACTGAAGCTAACTGGACAATATTAGCACATTGCTGCTTACAAAACATTTTTGTGAGAAGTCACCACTCAGCAGCTAAAATTTACCCTTAAACTTACGTGTGCTCTCTAGGTAAGCAATGCATTACCCATCTTCTAAAAGAAACCACGTTGACTTCATGGACTTCTTCATGCTGACTTCTTCATGCTGACTTCTTCATGCTGAATTCTTCATGGTCTGATTTTTGGGTGGTCCTTTGTGGAGCCAGGAGTGATCCTTATTGGATCCTTCCAACTTGGGATATTCTCTGATTCTATGGGGCTTGCAAGGTAGCATGCAACAAGTTGGTGAGGTAACTAGGATAAGAGCAGGGTGGAGGGATGGGAATCAGAGCCCTGGGGAAGGGAAAAGTGGATGCTGGAGACTGGAACAGATGTCACAGAAATTTCAGTGGTTATAAGAGACAGAGACATCTGAATGGGGTCTCCTCATGGGCAGCAGAAGGAATAGAGTCCACTGATGTACATCTGGACAGGTTTGGGCAGCCTCTGCTCATCAGAGACCACTTCCAGCTGTGTATATGAAAGCTCAGAGCCAAGCATCTGCACCAGAGAGACCAAATTTTGGAGGAAATTATTGACTCAGAAGATGGTGAGGGCCTGGCTCAGGCTGCTTAGAGGAGTTGTGGGTGCCCCATCCCTGGAGGTGCCCAAGGCCTGGCTGGATGGGGCCCTGGGACATCTGAGCTGGTGTGGGGCAACCAGCCCACAGTAGGGGTTGGGGCAAGGGGGCTTTATGGTCTCTTCCAACCCAACCATTCTGTGGCTCTATGAATTTTGAGAACCAACCGTTCTGTGGTTCTTGGGGTTGGAGTGGCTTTAAGGTCCCTTCCAACCCAACCATTCTATAGTTCTATGAAATTTTTTGATAGAGAAATTGCAGGATGGTGCATTTATCACTGCATAGTCACAGCAGAGCACATCTGGATAATATCCACACCACACTTGGCAACCTGAAATTGCCCTGATACCCTACTTGGACAAGGAGCTGTATCATAAGGAAGGGACCCCAAATCCCCATTCCCATCTCAGAAGGACCGACATCAACCCAGCAGTTTGGCATTTCCCTGGGGTTTAGGGGGTTCCTATAGCAACAGAGCACTGCTTGTGGTAGCTCTTACCTTTATGACAATAAAAGAGTGCTCATGCACATTTTCTGAAATTAGTGCCAGTCACCCTGCACAGTGCGTGTTGTCAACATGGTTATACTAATCAGCAGCCAGTACACTAGCTGAGGCAAAACAAGGGCTGAAACCATTTTTCTTTGCCTGTGCCCACAGCTGGGGGATGCATGGAGTGGGATCTGCCCTCAAAATGTTGCTTCCATGTACAACAAAACAGGGTTGCAGGATGACCCCATCCCTACTGTGATAAAATCCTGAAGGCTTTGCTTGTCACCCTCCAGAATGTTAAAACTGCAATGGAAGTGATGCCTGGGCTGTGGGTTTTAGGGGCAGATCCCAGCCCTGCTCCATCCTTGGCTTGTGGCTGAGCCCCAGTGGTACCCAATGTACTGGGTGATGGGGATGCAGATTTCTGGGAGCAGGACTTGGTCACCAGCTCAGGGGAAAATGAAGGATTAAGTATGGTAAATGTCAGATTTTTCTCAGAGAGGATTTAGTAACTGTGGAGGATAACAAAGAAGCTTCTCACCATCTGGGAGCTGAATGAAGGGTAAACTGACTGAATGAAGGGTAAACCGGAGCTTAAGAAATCATCATTAATTTGCCACAGCAAGACCTTGCTATACTTAGAGAAGTTAAAATGCAAGCTCTCAAATTCATCCTACAAGTAGCTCAGCAAGAGAAGGTATCAGGGGAATGCATAATGGGATGGAAATGGGTCCATTCATAAATCACTCTCAGTAATTCACCACTGCTGAAGGATTTGACAGGTCATGGAGTGGAAACGTTGAGTGTGCCTGATCCAATGGGATCCAGGGCATTCCTCCATCTCACTTTCGATGCAGTGGGAGGGAAATGGGGTTCAGCTGGTCTCAGCTGAGCAATAACACAAATGGTGATGTCTGACAGCGCGTATGGACTGTGTGCCCTTTGGAAATTGTCACCTCTTGTGCTGCCAGTGGGAAGCTCATTTTCAGCCCTGGGGGGTTTGCCATTGCAGGCTCACGGCTGTGAGTGAAACAGATGTAAGCTTGAGTTAAGCAAAATAATTATCTTAGCTCTTCAGAAATCAGGCTTCTAATCCCTGGGAGAAGCAGCAGGGTTGGGATGGGGGAAGACCGTATAGAAAGGCAGCAGAAAAGTTCGAGGTGTAAAAATGGGATGTTTGATGTATTACTTTCAGTGGCATAAAACCAAGGTGAATATTTAGATTCTGAGATACTCCCTGCCTCAGATGGGGAGAAAAGCCCAGTGCTTTCTGGAGCTGGATACCCAAGGACTTTGGAGGACACCAAGAGCTCTTTGCACTCCAAGTGCAAATTGTGGAAATCCCAAGATCAGAGTTTCTGCCATTGAGCAATTTGATAACATTGCTCTGGCAGATCAGCATTATGGGATGCAGAAGGACAATCTTCATGCTCTTAGGGTACTAACTTCCATGGGTTGAGCTCAACGTTAAGGATTCACCAACTCAGGAAAGCCAGGCTGCTCTTGGTGGACTCAATGTGCCATCTCAGGGCTGTTACCCCCTGACAGAAATAGACTTGTCAGTGGTTTCCATTAGGTCTTCTAGACAGAAGGCAGCAAGAGGTGATGTGGTTAAATGTGAAAAGGCTTCCCTCCTATTTGGCCTGGTTATCTGTTCAACTTTTGGATGGGAAGAAATGGGAGATTTCTTAACAGATTGGCTTCAAACTCATGAACTGGGAAAAGCCAGGAGGGGAAAGGGCTCCTGTAGTGAAAATTCTTCAGTCTTGGCCTGTCTGCAATAGCCTGTTGTTGTCCTGGAGCTTTGTCTGAGTTCATCAGTTATGAACCACCATGGGTGATGCTATGTTTGGTGTGTCTGATTTATGACCATCTCTTGGATAAGAAAAACAGCAATAATGGATCATTAAGGTTTGTATGTGGTTGTAGTTGGTCATCCCATGTGTTGCCTGTCCCAGTTTTTCAAGGTCCCCTTTCCTTCTCAGCTGTTATCTCTCAGTTGCTGTACTGGGGCATTAGACACCACTGGAAGCTGCTATTATTATATTACTATAGGAAGCAGCACTGTCATAGCTTCCCCTCTCAGTGCAAGATGCTGAAAAGACAACACTGATAATATTGATGAGAGCTGAGAGGTACATTAGAATTGATTTGCTAAGTGCACTGCTCAGTCTGCAAGGTGTTCCTTGTCATCTTTAATAACCAAGGGAATGGGGAGCTAGATTGTGCTCTTTCTCTGTTGGTGTTTAACACATGTGAACTCCTAATTCTGTGGTTCCCAAAGGAATACTTGTGACCTCGAGCAGCTATGTGGCAGCTAAGGGGAGGAAAAATGCAGAGGTAGCATCCTTTGAGCAGGATCATTCCTCTTCTGCATCCTGCACCAAAATGAATGAGTCATGTTTTTTTTTTGTTTGTTTTGTCTTGTTTTGTTTTCCCACAGGCTAAATGACTCCTTATTCCTGTAGAAGCAGGAGCACTCAGGTCTGCCAAGGCCCACAGGCTCCAGTAGGGAACAAATTGCTGGAAGGGAGCTTGACAGCCTGAAGCAGTTCCATGCCAATTTGGCCGCTGATGTCAGCAAAGTAGAAATGGGGCCAGCTGGCTTCTATAGAGTTGATCTCCTGGAAGCTCCAACCCTTTTACTGTCTGAGCCTCGTGCTTAGGACCTTCAGAAAGTGCAAAGACCATAAAGAGAAGCAAGGCGTTATTGCTTATAGATCACAGTTCCCTCTTTACCTGTACTAGATGGGGAGAAAGGACACCAAGAAGTGCATGCCAAGAACCATGGAGATGTGGCACTGAGGGATGTAGTCAGTGGGCATGGTGGAGATGGATTGGGGTTGGACTTGGTGTGCTTAGAGGTCTTTTCCAACCTTCATGATTCTATAATTGTAAGATGGGCCCTTTGCTGGGCCTTGGCCATCTGTGGGCTCTCTGGGGTTCTGCTGCTGTTTCCACATTGAAATGTATTGAGGAAACAATATCACGAAATCAATGTATAGTGTCTAGGACCAGACCACTGAGAATGAAGGTTAGCCATGTTCATCCTTGCCTAACCAGCATCACAGGAGATGATTCGTCTTTAGATGGAAGCTATTACTCCTGATTTCAGCAGAAATTTCTCACCTCCACTATTCCCAGTGCTGCAGGAGCAAGGAAACCTCTGAGAGTCTGGCAGCACCCATGTTAACCAGATAGATACTTTGAGCCAGAACAAAATGCGGGCAGTTCACATTCATGTTGAGCCTCTTGTGGAAGAGTTCACCTCTATTTTCTGACTGTCTTGCAGCAATTCCAGCCTCTCTGATCACTTAATGAAGCAGAAATGGATTTATTTTTATATTTATTTATATATATCTTCTGAAAACAATGTAAAAGAGGCAAAATTATCTGAGCAGATTGTTAGCCCCCCCACCTTTTCCCCATCCTTAACTCCTTCTCATTCAAGCTGAAGTGTGAAGGGCTGTCTTGCTTCTCTACTTACTTCTGCTGAGCCCCAGGGACTTCAGCATCACCAGGAAATGTATGGCATTTGCTTTTAGGGCTTTGGGTTCCAGCCCAAGCTGAGGAGACGGGAGAGATGGAGTTGTACATGGGTGTTTGCTACCCTTCTGGGGCATCTCATCACCTCAAAATGTGCACACTCTGATTCACCCATCCCTTTGCCTCACTGTTTCAGTGCCTTCTGATCTCCTGCCTGGCCACCAGGCTGTTCTCCCACTGCTGTAATGGGCAGCAGAGTGAGGTAAATAGTGGCCTCTAGGAAAGACATTTCCAAAAAGTGTGACATGGAATGAGGGTGTCAATCTGCTGCCTGGCATGTACTGGGGAAGCCAGTGGTATATGGACAGGAGTGTCCATGACCTTTGTACAGGAGCTATTTCTGTAACATTTGTCACTCAGGGTTAATAAGAAAGCCAAGCTGGAGCTCATAACCACAAAAAGTCTTTTATATAAGACAACAGCTAAAGAAAAAGAAACACCAGAGAATGAAGCTTGGATAGGAAGGATAGGGGTCAGCACGTCTTTATATCAGTCTGGCTGCTAACACTTTCATGCAGACACTGGTTTTGAATGAAGGAGAAAGGTGATATTTCAATCTGGGCCCCAAAATGTTTAAATTCCCCTCTCTGTCCTCCAAACTTTGTATGACTTTTCCTAATTCCCTCATTACTTATTACCTCCAGCTGTGGATGGAAGTTCTCTTGTTCCCTCCTTGGGGGTCTACATGAATTTCCCTTTTGCTGTCATTTGCCTTAGTAATTGTTTTTAATTTCAAAATATTTGAGTCTGTTTGTGAATAAAAAGACCCGTCAAGAAGGTGGCTTCTTACCCATAAAAAACATGGAAATAAGCTTAGGTTACTCATCTATGTTTTGCAAACCTACCTCCCTCGCTGGAATCAAGACCTAAAATAAGGAGGTGGGCACAGTTTGTACAGCCTATGAAATCCACACATCCAACAAAACAGTTTGCAATCTGAAAGTTATATTCTAAGACATGCCAAGGAAATCAGAAAGGAAGAGTTCCCTGGTTGCTTGTGGAATATGTTATTCCTAACAAACCAGGAAAAGATAATAAGAAAACAAACCAAAATTTCCTATGCCAAGTTCCTCCATAACCAAAATTTGTCTGATGACTGCAGTTCAGCAGAGGGGGGTTCTCTTTTAATGGATGTCAGCTGCAATCACTGCTGATGACATCAAGACAGAACAAAAGTAGCAAGGTAAAAACGATTGGAAAATTATCAGGCTAATTTTATTTGCTTTACCTGATTGGAAGACAAAGGGGGAAATTTCCAACAGACGATTCAATAGATATGAAAAAGGAATCAGCAGTCTTTCATGTACATTTATAGATAATGCTCCTTCTCAATTTATTTTGAAAGGAAGGGGAAAGCATTTCATCATTTGCTGCTGTGGGAGAAGACTAAATGGTCATCAAATAATGGTAGTAATACTTTGCATGTATGTAAGCTCTTTCAAATGATAATATTCCAAGTGCTTTCTAAAGAGTGGTGCTGTAACAAATAAATGTTATCTTCCTCTTTCAAAAGAGGTTGTGTTGGAGGAAAAGGGGTGGAGTTTCAGGTGGTGGTCCTTGGAGCTGCCCTCAAAGAGCTGGGTCTGGGTTGCATCAGCATCCTGGACATTCAACAGTAAGGAAGAAGCCACCATGCTAATAGAGATGAAAAGGAGGTTGGGGGTGAGTAGGAAGGACAAGAATAGATTAGCTCAAAATAGCCTGGACTAACAGAATCACTAGATATAATCAATTTAAAGAGGATGACATAAGCAAAGGAACGTGGCAATCTATGTAACCACAGAATTACCAGTTTTCAAGTCAGCTGAAAACAAGTGGTCTTGAGCACTCTTGGGCCGTATTCTAGCAGACTGAAGAGTTGTAGACCACCAAATCTCAACTAAGAAGATAATCAGGTCTTTAAATACCTATACTTATGATGTTGGAAAAGACTGTGAGAGTTTCAGCCCAAGGAGCTTTTGTTTCAGGTCCCATTCTGCCAGTATCAAGACGTGTTGGGGATCACAGAGGACAACTTCATAAATCAAAAATACCTTCCTTGGCTGAGAAACAAATCACCTTATACCTCAGTCAAAAAGGCATTAATCTCAGAATTAGAAGTTATTTGTGGCTCAGATGCATGCAATGAAGAATCAATCGGACATTTTCAATGTGCACAGACCCCAACCTCGGCCTCTTCATTTGTTGAACCAGATCAACTGATAAAACATTTAAACAATGTGCAGATGGTTGCAGAAGGCTGCTGTTGAGCCTTTGTCCCAGAGGTCGTACCCTGCATTCAAGACTCATACTAATTAAAAATAAACCTTTTAGCTGTCTATACTTTGGATAATTTAGTATCTCTTCAGCTCCTGGCAACAGGAAGGCTATTGGCGGGTTGTTGCTGAGACCAAGAGCAATAACAAGCTGGCAAGAGCATTGGGTTCTGAGCCATATTTCAGCTGACAAAAGAGATTGCAAGGAGAAAACATGCTTAGGCAGAACATTCAGCAAAAATCTTCAGAACAGAGGATGGTTCAACAAAGTTACCCCATTTATAGCTGACGGTTCCTGGTAGAGCAAGCGAAGAGGATCTTGTTGAGAAAAGCAGCACAGAGTCATCCTTCAAACATATTTTATCTAATTTACTTTCATTAAGTGAACGAATTGTGTTCTTCTTTATGTGTACCAATTCCTTTGAATCAGGGACTGTGATGACTGGATTTGTGGAGTGATTTTGAATGTATTCTCAGAAGACACTTGGGTTTTAGCTCATTCTTACAAAACAGTGCTTTCCCATTTCCTGCATGTAATTTTGGAAGATGAACAAAACATCCCAGCCAGGAGGGAGAGATTGAAAGGGGGGGAGAATGAAATACGGAGAGGCAAACCTGCCCCCACCCCATGGGTGGTGAGACTCCCCTTTCAAAGCTGCCCTCCTCTACTCCTTTAAAACCCCTGATCCTCAGCTGAGGGGGGAAAAATGACAAGAGGAGCTAAAGAGGACAATTCGAGGAGTTTTAATTAAGAGTGAGGTAATATAGATTTTGATGGGAGGAAATTAAGAAAGAAAGAAAGGATAGATGCTGGATAACAGCCTGTGATTTCCTATGGTACCACTGGTTGGAGGGAGGACTGATAGCCCAAGGCAAGTTGTAAAAATGCCATCCTTTTTGATCAATTAAAGCTAAGTGGGACAAAATAATGGGAAGTACAGATGAACTCTGGGAAAGAGGAGCTGTGATACCGCCCCATTCTTTCCATTTACTAAACTCAGAGACACAACCTCAATTTTGTCTGTTTACTGCTTGCTATAGTACAGAACCTGCCAAATCTGCCCGTTCAGTAAATGCCTCTAATTCAACCTGGATTTTAGGAGAGGTTTAAGTTGGCTTTGAAACTGCAGAGAGTTGGTGACAAAAAAAAAAAAAAAAGAAAAGAAAAGAAAAAGAAAAAGCCAAGGGACTTGCAGGAGAGAGGCCTCTTCGTTTTATTTGTCTCATCTTGAGAAGAGAGGATTTTTAATTTTTTTTCTGTAAGAAACTTGAAAGAAATTGTCCTGTGTTTCTTAGCAGCCTTTGACGAGAAATGGGTTTACATCTTGGACCACATCCTCATCCCCTATAGATGACAGTAAATGGCATATAGGGGAGCCTACCCCATATAGCCTTCAAACACCATAAAAAAATGAGTTCTTCCATGCTGGATTTACCAGTATGGTAGATGGATAGACATCTCTATCTCTATGAGCTTATTCCTGTGTGAAAAAGAACGATCAAGCAATTTTTGTACCCCATTCTCTTTTTTTTTTTTTTTTCTCACAGTGGTTGAATCCATCACGCTCAATGGGGACAAGGATCTTTGGTGACATCATGGGGGACCATAAAACCATAGAATGTTTGAGTTGGAAGGGACCTTAAAAGTCATCCAGTTCCAGGCCCCTGTCATGGTCAGGATGGCTACCAAATAGATAAAGATGAGCTTCACATCACAGCATCCTATGGACCATGATTTTGTTAACCTGCAGATCTTCAGCAGGACCTTGAGGAGATCAAACCTATGCCACTGACACACAGACAGCCAGAAATCATCATTCCTATCACTTCTCACAATCCCATCTCTGTAGGAGATCCTTCTCCTTCCTTAGCCCCTTCCTCCTGGGTCTTTGCACACTGCTGAACCAGAACCTACATCTGCTGTCATTACTGCTCTTGTTCCTTTTTTGTGTTTCTTTTCTGTTGTGTTCAAGGAAAATACAATTGAAACCACTGGGTCAGCAGCAGCTACAGCGTGTCCCAGCTGTGTCTCTCCTTCCAGCTGGCTGAGAGTTAAAGAGGGAGAAGTTCCTACAGCTTTCCAGAGCAATAGGATAAGGAAACAAGAGATGATGCTGGAGTGAATTTGCTTATTTAAGACTTTATGTTGCATGTGTTCTCATTTTTTGGTTTGTCTTTCCTGCATCTTTAGCCAAAGGTCAAAAAGATTTTGCTTATGGATTTTGTTTGCTGTGAGAATAAGCAGGAGGAGAGCCTTCCTTGTAAAGCCCTGAGCAATTTTCAACACCATGCACAAATAATATTCACCAGACCGCTTCATCCCACAGGGGAAAAAATCTGTATAATGTCTGGAAATGCTTCCTTCTGCCTCAAAACACGTGCAACAGCAAGAGCAGTTGGCATCCCTCTCAGAAGGGCATCCCTCTTTGACATGGAGAATTTGCTGTGCCTTTGGCATGCAGGTCCTTCAACTCCAGTAGGACTCCAGACTTGTCCCCAGCATGATGAAATGGCCTCTTCTTCATGTGCTCATCGTGACAAGAGAGAAAATAAAATAAAATTGCCCGTGCCTGGGATTTGCTAGCTGGATTTTGACATCTGGACAACAGGGCAGCAGAGTTGTGAAGAACTTGAGCTGGGCACGGGGGAGAAAATCCTCCCTCTCCTCAGTTCTCAAGGCACGTAATGAGGTGGAAAGGTCCCGAAAGGTTTAGCTCTGCTTGTAAGTGAAAGGGGGATTTGGGGATTTCCGCACAGCATTTAGCAAGGGGAAGCTCTGCAAGCCAAGGCAGGTGGAGCCCATTCTCCCCTCTTCCCTCCTGGGAATATCCAGCTGACACAAAGCATCACTCCTAATGAGGACAGATCTCTGTTGTTTGGGATGCCTCTCTTATTTCAAACCCAAACCACATGCAAGCCCCATGGCACTCAAGTACTAACATTTATTACAAGGTGGGAGAAATAAATCCCTGGCTGTTTTAGCTCACTTCTGCAGCAACTCTGTAGGATTTTTTTTTTAATTGCTATTGGTTTGTTCACATTTTTATGGCTTTGTGTATCTTTTTCCCACCTAGGCTTTGAGTCCTTCCTCCCTTGGAGTAGCAGAAAACTCTCAAGCCACGCAGCAAAACAACATGATCCTTGCCACAGAGAACACCTCTGCTTGCAATGAGCTTTGCTGCACAGTCTGAAAATCTGAGATGAAAAGACCCATTTGCATTTCTATTTGTGTTGTTTGATGTTGCCTTTCAAGTGCAACTGGATCAAGCAGCACTTCAGTGCTAGAAAAACTATCCAGCATCCTGAGCACTCGTGTGGTTGGACTTGGCTTTGGGTGTTGATTCATAGGCAGTGCTCACTGTGCTGAGCGGAGGAACCATGGTTGCAGCATTACTAAAAGCTCAGAGGAGCAAAGCAGTGCTCACTGCCTGGAGAACACGAGCCCAGCAGTCAATCTGTCCTTCCATCCCTCCGTCCATCCCTCCATTCATCCCTCCGTCCATCCCTCCGTCCATCCATCCATCCATCCATCCATCCATCCATCCATCCATCCATCCATCCACTCATCTATTCATCCACCCACCCACCCATCTGTCTGTCCTCCCAGCTCCATACTTCTCTTCTGCCACCACATACTTGAAAGTGCAGCACAGTCAGAGTGCAAAATCCCAGGGAAAGTCTGTGATTATTTCAAAAAGCATTAATTTAAGAAAACGATCATGAGCTCTTTGCTGCTTCCCACCTGATTCATCCCCATCAGAGGCATCCTCTGTGCTCAGCAGCACAACGGGGCTGGGAAATGCAAGTGCTGGGTGGCTTAATCACTCTTCAATCTCCTTTTTTTTTTCCCCCAAGTTAATTAAATGTAGAACTAATCACATAAAACACAGTGTTGTTGCGAGCACCACATGCTCTCTGGCAGCGTGCAGGCAAATGGGATTCGGAGCACTATCTCACATTTGTGCAGAGTTCCTCAAGCAGAAGGCTATGGAGCAGCAGGCTACTGCACCCTAAATCTGAGCAGTGTGAAGTGGATACTGAGACCTATTATTCGCCATTGCAAAATTTCAGGTGAATCTGGGGCATGGGCAATGCTGTAGTGAGAAGTCCAAGTGAGAGAAAGCACACACTAAGTCCTGTAAATAAAAGAAAGAAAGGAACTGCCAAGCTGTGTCATAGCAAAGCTTCCTTGAAAATCTCAGAGCTCCAGCCCTGGTTGCCAGCTAGACTCCAAGCAGCTGCCTGTCACAGTGATGGATAAACACTTCCAGATTGATTGTTTTCCTGTGATGGGATCAAATTGCATGCAGGGGGAGTGACTGCAGGCCTTGTCTTTTTGGTTTGAATCAATACAAACACGCAGCCTGAGCTTTTTAAAGCCTTTATTAGCAGAAAGGACAAGCAGTGACGTGGGCTTTGCTCCTCCAGCACAAATACTTCAGCCTTGGTCCTAAGCACGACCCTATGTAGCTACAAGAAAGCTGCAAGAAGCCAACAGAGTGAGCAGTGTTGTGTTTGATGGGCTTCTGTCTCCTGTTCCAGAATGGCCATTGGGACCGTGAAGGTCTCAGCAGTAAGGTGAGCCAACAGCAGGTTGTTGCCTGAGGCTCTTAAGGTCCAACCAACATCTGGGGACACCAGAGTCCAACCCACAATTTATTCAGCAGTTTTGGGGTCAGAGTAGCCCATGAGCAGGATTCCCATCCCTGCCCAAGAAGAGCATATGACTTCTCTGCATATAAATCACTCTGAGTGGAGACTGGGACTTCTTCCTCAGCAAGCATACAGCTTGATACCTTTCTTATCACCTAGTGCATTACCTTGAGCCCTGTCTGCCCCATCTTGTTTGGCTGCACACTTCTGGCTGGAGAAACTGGGACTATCCTATGAAGTTATGCGGATGAGGTTACTCAGAAGGACAAGTAGATGATGGAAGTCCCACACTCAACACAAGCTGTGGCAGTGTGCCCTACATGCTAGCTGGCAGAAGAATGCACACTTCTGAATCTATATTGTCCTTACACCAATGGACTGCAATTTAAACAAAAAAATGGACAGCTCTTTAAGTGCTGCCTGGAAGAGCTGGTGTTCCTCCAGAGGCAGAAAATACTATCTGTTGCTTAGGAACAATCTTTATTCTACAAAATGACAACATGCACTCCAAAGACATCTTTAAATGCACCCAACATCTTGCCCACCCCTATATACACCACAAGGAGACGTCTTTGTGCTGCAAATACAGCACCAGTCCCCTGGCATAGTAAGCTGTGATTGGAAATCTAGTGTGTGTATATACCCCATCCCCAGCCTTGCTGCACAACCAGTGGTACAGCATGAGCACTTCTCCTTGCACACGAAGCGAGCACTCGTATTTTGGCAGATTTTGACTGTGTCATTGTGTGTAGGCATTTCTGAGAACTGAGGTTTATGGAACAATAATTGGTTACCATCACACCAATTATATACCCAGTTCTGAATCCAGATATATATACGTTGTTCTATTTCAACAAGGCAAGTGAAAACTGTTTCATTGGCACTGATTCTTGAGTCAGACCAGGTAGAAACACCCACTAGTGCCCATTGTGTCTCTATGGGGGCCAGCAGGTAAATCCTGCTCAAGATTATTCTATTTTCACATGGTTGTGGTATATGTTGTTGTTGTGCTGGTGTGCTCTGTGTCAAGGAATAAAATGTCCTTGTGCTGCTCAGAAGAGCTGCTACTTGAGGACAGACATCCCTTCACTTGGTTCCGTGGTGCTTGCTCTCCCTGCCAGGCACAAACATCTACATCCAGGCCCAAGAGCAAGCCTGTAGGGGAAGTTCAGCTAAGAGAATCTGGTTTGCAAAGCTATCTTATCTGAGAGTCCGGCTGGGGCATCTGCCAGGGTGGAGCAGGTGTTGAACCGAGATGCCTTGTAGGACACAGTGCTGGAGCTCTTCTTCTTGCGGTAGAAGTAACTGCTGAGGTGGAAGCGGAACTTGTCATGGAGAGAGGCGTAGATGAAGGGGTTGTAGCAGGTGGAGCTCATGGCAATCAGGTGGCATGAGACCTGGATGACGTTCACGTATCTCTTGTCCAGGATGGTGAACTCTTCGTCAATGTCTCTGATGAAGTTGACCACCTGGAGGGGCAGCCAGCAGACAGCAAAGCAAACCACCGAGATGGTGAGCACCCGGAAAGTCTTCTGCTTCGTTTTGCTCCACTTGTCTTGGCATGGGTAGGCAGCTCCCGGGATGCTCCTCTTCTGCAGGTGGTAGGAGATGGCACAGAAGGAGACTGATACTGCCAGCAGTGGGAGCATGTAGGACAAGAGGAGCATCAGACACGAGTACAGCAGCCGCTCCCTCTCCTTGTGCTTCCAAAACTCCTCGCAGATGATCATGTCATGGCCGATGGCGTTGAGATCCAAGTACTGTGTGTGCAGCGAGGTGGGAACAGAGGCCAGGATGGAGAGAAGCCAGATGCAGGCCACGATGCAGGCACAGGACTTGCGGCTTATCCTTCGGCGGATGGGGTAGGCCACGACGATGTAGCGGTCGATGGCGATGGCGGTGAGGGACAGCACTGAGACAAACACGGTGGTGGCCTGCATCAGAGTGACAAAGTAGCACATGAACATTCCAAAAAGCCAACCCCGCACCTCGAAGGCATAGGAGACAGTCAGAGGGACGCAGGCCAGGCACATGACAAAGTCAGCCGCTGCCAGGTTGCCAATGAGGAAATTGGTGGTGCAGTGCAGCTTTTTGGTGAGAGCGATGAGGAGAATGAGGAAGAGGTTCCCCATGCACGCCACAGCCACCAAGGTGGCGTAGAGAGGGATGAAGAGCGGCTTAAGCTCCAGCAAGAAGTCGAGGCCTGTGAAGAGAGGGGCTGAGGTGTTCTGCCAGGAGTCATTGGGGAGTGCCATGACAAGGGCTCAGAAAGGCAGGGGCCCGACGTTTGTCCCTGAAGAGGAGAGAGACTCACTGTGGTTGTGCTTCTGGACAGAAAGACCAGTCCCCAATGTCTAGTTCTGCAAGGTTTAGGTCCCTGTAGTTGCACGCTGAAGCTTTGGTGTGGAAAAAGCAGGGAGCATGGCTAGGAAGTGGTTAACTGAACAGTTCTCCTGCTGCTGTGAGCTGCCTGCTGGGAAAAGCAGCTCAGGATGTGGGATTGAAAGTAACCTGAGCTGACACGCAGCAGGGAAATAAAGGCACCCATATTTCTTCTTGCTCTCAGTGTCTCGCTGTCAGCCTCATTCCCTGCCTCTAGCCGCACAGCTGGGCAGGAGCGTTCAACACATCCCAGCCCACCCAACTTTTCCTCTCCCATTACTTCTCCACAATGCTTTCCAGAGGAAAACCTGTGCACTGTCTTCCCATCACTGAGCCAGCTCAGCACCCCATTCGCTCCCATTCTCATCCTCCCTCTCTCTCTTTACCCACCACTTTGGCTCCTTACCTGCAGCACTTGGTCCTTCTTGGAGTGTGTGGAAGCTGTCCTCAGAACAGTCACAGAGCTCCTGGCAGCAGCAGAACTGGGGGCAGATCTGTTTCGGTTGAAAGTGCAGGGAAAAGCAGAATTACTCCTGGGACCCCACGCTGTCTCATTTATCTTTTTGTTTCCCAGGCTGAACAGCCTCCTTACCCCTTATTAGTTAACTCCCAGAGTTTACTGAGAGATATTATAGTTTTCTGCTTTGTGCTATATTTAAAGTAGCTCCAGCTCTGTGCATCCAGCCCTGGAAAACAAAATCTGGATGGAAACTAGAAGCAAATCTGATCACTGAATTTCCATCTTTCAGTTTTTCCATCTTTCCATCCAGCATCAATACATATATATATATTTGTTTCCTTAAGGAAGCAGGACTCCCTCTGCAGAGCACACTCACCACCCGTAGTCTGCCTGAAGCTTGCCTGGTTCCGAGAGAGCTCCAAGATCCTTCTGCTCTCTGATTGTTTCAAAAGGATAGGGAAATGCATCTCATTCACCAGCTGTTGCTCACCGCAAGCCCTCTCGTTGCTGCAGTCCTCACTCTCACTCCTTATTGTTGCTGTGATGCCTGAGCGCTGTGATTAAAAGCTGGGGAGGAGCGTGGCATTCCCACCCGCAGGGTGGGTATTCCTGCTATGTGTGGGGATGGTCATGTTTGTCCTGCTGTTCTGCAGTGAAGTCTCTTCACTGAGCTGGGGAGAACAGAGAGTGTGGATGCAGGGACCACTCTGTCTGAGGGAGAGGATGATGAGGGTGGTTGTGGGGCAGGGGGGATGGATACCCAGCTCTGGGATAATGGACACTCAAACCTGGGGTGAGTGTGGTCCTGCCATGGGGTGATGGACAGCCAAACTGTAGGTCAATGGATGACCAAATATCAGGTGATGGAAACCCAACACCCAACCGTGATGTGAGGATGGTCCAGACATAGGGCAAAAGCAGCTATGGGGTAAGTGTAGCCCAGTTTGGGACAGCGGGCAGCCATGGGATGTTGAATGCATAGCCATGGGGTGAGGACAGCTATTGGATGATGGACAACCAACTACAGAGTAAGGATGGCACAGTCATGAGATGACAGCAGCCACGGGATGAGGGTGGCACAGCCACAGATTAGTGGATGCCCAACCAGGGGTCAATAAACACCCAACCATGGACCAATGGACATCAAACCATGGGGTGATGGACTCTCAACTGTGGGGTGAGGGTAGTCCTGACATGGGGCAATGGACACCCAACAGTGTAGTGAGCATTGCCTAGTCATAGGGAAAGAACAGCCATAGGGTGAGTATGGCCCAGTTGTGGAATGAGGGAGGCCATTGGATGAGAGTACCTATTGGGTGATAGCAGCCATGGGGTGACAGATGCCCAACCACTGGGCAAAGACAGCCCATCTGTAGGGACAACGATGTCACAACGATGGGCCAAGGACAGCCACAGGATGAGAGTAGGTCAATGGGCACCCAACCGTTGGATGAGCAAGGCCTGGCCAAGGGGACAAGAGTGGCCCAACTATGAGGTGATGGTAGTCCAGACAGTGGTGACCACCATTGAGAAGAATATGATACAGAGATATAAGGCACAACACGTACCCCACAGGGCTGAACCCTAGTGCACAGCAGCATCTGCGCTCAAAGAGTGAGATTGAAGACAGGGGAGCTGCAAGGAAGCAGGGGCAGAGGCTCCAGCTGTGCTGGAATCATGCAGAGGTGTTGAGGTGGATGGAGCCAATCCCTAGTTGGATGCAAAAGGTCACAGCAGGGCTTTATTTAGGAAAGGATGAGCCAAGCCAAACAACTTTTTTTTTTGCTGTGTCATTGTTGGGGCTTGGTAGGATGATTTTCTCATGCTAGAAATAGTGATTAAAGGGCTTTTTGAAAAAAGGGATTTACAGTTTACCTTCAAAAAGAGGGAGTAATTATGTTTTTGGTCTTTTTTGGTGTGATACAAGAGCTGCAGTTGGTGGTGAGAGGGTTCCCATGGCCTTGGGATTGTGGTGTGAAGAAGCTTACAGGCCAATGGAAGAAGTGATGGAGCTGCTCGTGAACTGTGTAAGGAGCAAAGAAAAATTATCTCCCCAAAAATGTGAGTACTGAGTGTGCTGGGGATTCACATAGGGGGGAACTAAACAAAGAAACAAAGAGAAACATATGTATTTTCTTCTGACTGGGAGTTATTTGCAGCCACTTTGTGGCTCTCCATCTGCTCCTCAAAGCTCAGTGCTGGAGAAGGTCCAGGGGGGAGATGGCAATGGGGAGGTTGCACTGTAAGGAAATCTTGATGAGAGGAGAACTGTGTGGCTAGAGCCACGTGCATACCTTTTGGCAGCTGGGCTTTGCTAAGGTTTTGCTTCAGAATGGTTGCAAACCCAACTGGTGCCCAAAAATGTAAGCTGAATGAGTAGAGGAACAGACCTCACAGAGCAAAGAGCAAGGCTTAAATCTCTACCATCCCATTTTTCTGCTTTTTTTTCTCCTGGACTTGCACTGGCAAAGACTGGAAAACTGTTTATTCTCCTCCCAAATCTCGTGTTTATGGGATAGATACTGTTGCACAAATGAGATCTCTGGGAAACCCTTTGTCCAGCTCAGTGCCCTTCCCATTGCACTGGGGCTAAGGTCAAGACCTTGTGGCGGTGCCATTGAGATCCAATGGTGTCATGAAATGCTACACAGCACCTGCAAAATACTAGTAACTGTTGAATGCTGAAGCACATGCAAGTGCTACTGTTTTGGGGCTGCATCTCTTTTAAAATCTCTCTTCATTTTTCCCATCCTTCTGGTCCCATCTTGTAGCAGCCAGAGAGGGCTTTCTCACTTGGAAATGGAAGTGGACTTTGAAAATGATTCCCAGAAGATTTCATCCTGGTGAACTGATGTGTGGACCAAGATTTTAGAAACATTTAGAGAGATTCTAGGGCTGGGGAAGAATTAATCTTAGTGGCTGTTGATCACTGCATTGTAGTTATGCCATACTATATTGATTTCAGTTACAAGATCAAGTTCATCACAAAGGAGTTCCAATGAGATCTGAGAGGCTGCCAAGTGGCAAAGAATCATATCGATTTCCATTCACTGCTGTAATTGTTTCCCTTTCCTTATGCAATAGCATTATGACCAACTTGGTGGTAATGAGCTGAAGTTAAGCCAGGGACCACTGAGCTGTTGATCCCAAGGGCTAGCTGATGTTTGGCTAGAGCTGATTGGTGGCCATGAGCTTTGGTTTCTTGCAGCATGGGGATCCCAAAGCGATAGACCAGGAAGGGGGAGGTTTGGGGAGCTCCAAATGTGCTCCAAAATCACTTCATTACACAGACACCAGTCTCTGTGCAGCCAACTGATTTCAGCAGCAAATTTGGATCAGAAGATCCAAGCGACTTGACTGACTTCTCTTGGGAATGGCAGGAAGAGTTGGCCAAGGGTATTTCTATTTGTGGCTTTGGATTTAAATCCTATTTGCAGCTGGGGTTGATTTTATAGCCTCCCAAACTGGACTAAAAGCGGAAAATATGTGGGAGTTCAGCCAAAACCTCAGTGGGTCTCCAATGGTTTTGATCACTTAGTGGAGATTGGGGGATTACGGAATGACACACCAATCTCCATGCACTCCACAATTAGGAAGCATAGGATATCAGAGCTGCTTGTTTAACATGGCTGGGTATCTGGGTGCCAGATCCTAAGCAGGTCACTGCCCAGCTCCCTCCCTGATTTCTTACAAAAGATCTTTTCACCTTTGCTTTATTTAATTAAGGGAAAACTAAGAATCATCATCTGCTGTTAGAAATATATATATATATATTTGTATCAGGAATGGTAATTCTCAGAGCAGTTCTAGAAGTTCAACAGAATTAGGACTTTTGGTGGGAGAAGGCTGTTAATTTGCCTCTGACTGATGAATGTGGATCGGTGCTATTGAAACTGGCTAAGAGCTGGCTGTAAAGAAGGGCGCTCATCCCACCAAACACTCAGCAGGAAGAAAATAATCTCTGCTTCTGTAGCCTGGCCGGGAGCAGCCATTAATTTTAAAGTGCAGAACATTCTGATAAGAAAAGCAGAAGGCTCTTAAAAGATCATTTTAGATGAGAGATGCACAGAATCACAGAATCACAGAATTGCCAGGGTTGGAAGGGACCTCAAGGATCATGAATCTCCAACCCCCCTGCCACACGCAGGGCCACCAAGCTCCCCACCTAATGCTAGACCAGACTGCCCAGGGCCCCCATCCAATCTGGCCTTGAACCCCTCCAGGGACGGGGCATCCACAACCTCTCTGGGCAGCTGTTCCAGTACCTCACCACTCTCTCTGTAAAGAATTTCCCCCTGACATCCAACCTATATCTCCCTTCCCTCAGCTTAAAACCATTTCCCCTTGTCCTGCTGTCACTCACCCTTTCAAAGAGTTGATTCCCCTCCTCTTTGTAGGCTCCCTTTAGGTACTGAAATGCTGCAATGAGGTCACCCCACAGCCTTCTTTTCTCCAGGCTGAACAAGCCCAGCTCCCTCACCCTGTCCTCATAGTGGAGGTGCTCCAGTCTCCTGATCATCTTCGTGGCCCTCCTCTGGACCCTCTCCAACAGCTCCCTGTCTTTCTTGTACTGGGGGCTCCAGACCTGGACGCAGTACTGCAGATGGGGCCTCACAAGAGCAGAGTAGAGGGGAACAATCACCTCTCTGTCCCTGCTGGCCACACAATAGAAAATAATGAATTACTGCTGGCTGGGATGGACACATCCACCCCAAGCTGGCCAAGGCTTCACCTCACACATCCTTACCCTGGAAGAGCCTTCTCTGACCTAATCCTTATTATTCCATAGAGCTGCAGGAGAAATCCCTTATCCCAAGTCTTGTATTGCCCCATGCCAGGAGTTTTTGGCTCTGATTAGATACAAGAGGTCAGGCTGGCGGGCTCAGAGATGAGTTTGGAAGCCACAGTCTTCATCCTCAATCCTCATCCACCAACCAATAATGCTTCTTGGAGCATCAATTTTGGGGTGTCTGCAATGACATCCCAATCTCTAACCTACTCTGCATGGTAGATGATAGGGAATGTGAGATTGCTGAGGTTTCCATCCCCTTTTTGGGATGAATGTTGGGGTCATCTCTTAGAAATATCTGTAGGTGCCAGGAGTTCAGCATCTGTTAGCAGAGATTACCCAAATTCACTTCTGGAAATGTCCATCCTGGCCACCTTTCCTGCAAAACGGCCATCACAGCGTGAACTTTCCTTCTGTAGTAGTTCTCTTAACTCAAAATCCTAGATGGTCTGTCAATTAAAGAGGAGCAGGATATCCTCAGCACTGCCAGCTCATGCTTTGGCTTTATGTCCTCTCTTTAAGCATATCGTGAACCACCTCTTTTCCCTGTATTGGTGCACAGGAGCTCTTGGGAAATTTTGGAGTTTAGAGAAATGCCGTTTCATGCTGAGAACTGTCATTAAAAGGCACAGATAAGAAAGACTTACACATTTGATTAGTGGCTTCTCACACCCTAACAATGACAATCCATTGCTCAACAGCTTTCTTTTCCTATTACAAAGTATAACAAGCTACAAGTAACGTCCTCACTAGCAAAATCACATGTAGCATCGACAAATGCACACATCACACCTTTTCCATATATTCTCAGTTTAAGCTGTATTATAAAAAACAGTCTTAAAGTATGAGTTTTTAAGTACAGATCAATCCCAAATCTGATTCCCTTTAGGTCAGTAGTTCCAAAGGGTGGTTTATCTGACAGATCCCAGCATGTGTTCTTCCAAACACTGTAGCGTAGTACCTTCAGTGGATGTTGTCTCTTTCCTTGAGCAATAAAGGATTTGGCTACTCAGGTGTCAATATTTATATGTAGTAGAAGTTTAAAACTAGATTGTTTGTGTACTTATAGAATCTTTAAACTCCTCATTTGTCTTTAGACTAATCGATTGTTTTTTTCAGTCCTAATGTTTACATCCCCATTGAGTCAGACAACCTTCAGAGCAAGCCTGCAGATTGATGGGGCTGGATCCACTGCTTGATTTGGATGCGGTCTCCAATTAAATGCCAATCTATTATCGCTTATGTTTTGGCAGGTCTAAGTCTCTGCTGAAAAGGCAATGCTGCACTGCTTCAGGACCTAATTTACTGTCTCGTGCTGACATTATCAATCAACAGCCACAAACAGAAAACTTGTGTTTCTTCCTGACCAGTGTTCAGCATGATAATGTAACAAAACCATACTGCATAGTCCTCTGCCAGCTTTCTTAGCCATGCCAAAGCTGGTGGGTGGAGCTGATATGACACTGCAGAGCCAGATTACATGGATCTGGGACTTTAAATGCTTTGGTACAGTTACTATGAACACATTTCTAGCTCAAATAACTTTAATGGCAATAGACAATGTAATATAAAGCATCTTCACTCACTGCTAATGGCAAGAAGGAAATGTATTGACGGCAAAATAGCCTGGGTTCAAAAAAAGAAATTGCATCTTTCTCTCTTAGCACATTCCATTTCTGATAAATGCTCGGACGTGCCTTCATTATAGCCTGACAGCACAGGTGAGAGATGGCATTTACAGCACTGTATCTGAATACAGCAAAGCAGACTTATTTTTAGAGATAAATGGAGGCATTTAAAAGATGACAAAGGAATCCTTTTCAACAACGCCAAAGCTTTGCGAGCCTTGTATCATTGACATTCAGGTGACTCACCGTGTTTCTCAAATGTTCACGTTTGTTCTAATGGAGAATTATGTGTGACTGCTTTAGAGAACAGTGAGGCTGCAGTGGGTGGTTACAGCACTAAGCTAATGGTGTGGGCAAACACCCAGTCACGACACCGAAGCAGCAGCAACAGAATAACAGCCAGCAGTGAATGAAACAACAGCACATTTATAACTAAACAGAGACAGGAAACAATGAAGGTGATAAGCTCTTTTTAAAAGTGTAATTTCATATATAATGAACAGTCTAATGTGCTTCAGCTACTAGAACTACCCCTCCAATTTCCGTCGCAAGAGCTTTATCTGACAGAAGATGTACACTGCTTCCCTCTATCGACCTTTAGCGTCAATGTCAAGACAAAGCACTGCTTAAAGAAGCATCGGTCTTACGATTCTTTCATTGACTAAAAATGGGAAACAACCCTCTGCAGAGTTAAACAGAACAAACAACAAAAATATATATGCTAGAATATTTTAACGTAGGTAATTTCGTGCTAGACTGTGATGAAAACAAACTATCTGTAGCCTCTCAGTTATCACCCTTTGTTCTCCTGATACAGGATCTCACCTGAGCCTCTTCGGGAGAGGCTGAAAAAAATGAGAACGGGTATAAAATGACCAACAATAAACATACTCCTCCTCCAGGCCACTCTGAAACAGAGTTTGAATGGCCAATCAAGTGGGATATTCTTGGAGGGAACATTACAAGGAGAAGAATGTTACCAAGCCGCCTTCTGCTACGATCTCAAGACTATGATCTATTTAACAATTGCAGTGACAGCTTCCCTTAGGATTCCAAATTTAGATAGGTGAACAACCTCTGTCCTCCTCTGGGTAAAGCTCAGGGACAACTCATAAATAATCATCTGATAAAAAAAAACAAAAAACTAACGACAACACAATGGACATCGCAAGAAACAAAAAAGACCAAGTTAGTAATAAAGAAGGTAGAAGACAAGAACAAAAACTGATTCAGTGGCTTGTTTTATCTGTTCTATTCTAGACCATTATGTTTTCTGATGCTTCCCAACAACTGCTTTTTTTTTCCCCCCTACAGTTCAATATGCCTCCTGATGAGTTACAAACAATTCACATTCACGCCAGAACGATTTGGTTGCTACACATTGGGACTACATCAAAAAAGGGTTTCAGTTCAGCATATTCTGTTCCACTCTTGTCTACAAAAAGATGCCAGTCAATATCCTTGGAGATCCAGCGCTGTTTTCTTGTTGGATTTCATTTCATTGTTTTTAAATGACTGACAATTGGCACTCATTACCCACCCCCACCCTCTTCCTAGCATTACTGCTGCTGCACACAGCTTCATCAGGGCTGGACAAGAGGCAGCTCTGTGGCATGGCTGCTGCATATCTCACTGCTCAGCAGCTGGATGCTCTTCTTCAGTCTCCTGTTTCTCCAGCTGTGATTCTGGAGGGATGAGGTACTGTACCTCTTCAGTATTGATGGCCACTTTATCAGGTTGCAGCCATCGCTTTAGATGCTCCAGGGTGCTGAGAGAAAGCAAAGACACAACAAAAGATAAGACAAGTAATAAAGCTTCACAAGATATGATTTAGACTGACAAGAGAAGGTTAAGGGAGAAATACAGGCAGTACACCTACATCCTAGAATGCTAAAATACTACAGAAGTACATAAATATATACTAATATACTTAATCTCCTACAGCCTAATTCACAATAGCTGGCATCATGGAAAAGATCTACTCTGTCTTTGTTTAAATGCTGACTAAGACTTAATATAACTCTGAAATGTGTGCATATGCTCATCTGCCAGGAAGTGACACAATTCATTCAATCCTTGCATAACAAAATTAACTTCCTCTTGCTCTTCTACAAGAGCAGAATTTTGCTTGGTAGTGTCCTTGAGATGACTTGTGCACTTAAAACTAAAGGTTTGCTTAATTACACTGCTGGACAAGCTTCAAATAGCTCAGTACCATTTAAGGGTGACCTCTAACTTCATTTAGTCTAAGTCTAGCAATGAAAACATTTTCATGGCTAATGTCCCCAGCCTTTAAAAACAGAGTAGAAAGAACACCTCTGTCTACAACTTGTTTTTAAATATAAATCAAGTTAACTATCAAATAAAGAATCTAAGACCTGTTATAAATTATTTTTCATACTTAAAATCCAAAATGAGCTTAAGTAGATTTTCCTTAAGGGAGAAAGATAATCTTTTTTTTTTTTTTTCCAAATAGAAGCAATCATGAAAAATGTCAGCTCAGAAAAGAGAAATATAGAGACCATTTTAAGTGATTGAGAATGTAGATTGCTTTAGCAGTCTAGGAAAGGACTCTCATCTTAATTCATACATCATCTACAAAAGAGTAATGGGTGAGAGAGGAAGCATTGTAAGAGAGGCACTGAACTGAAATCACTCATGAACTCAAATTTCAGGTCTGATACCAACCCTGGAAAGAACTTCAAATCCCACTTGTTTCTGAAGCAGTCTAGGCCCTAGCAGCTTGTCTAGGCCCTCACAAAGATGCAGGGAATGGTCTGAAGTTCACTGTTAAAAGCTAAGCCTTAAAAAAGGGAATTTGAGACCCATTAAGACGTTCCCTCCCTACTCCAAGAGTGACAAGGGAAAATGTCAAGTAGGTTACAGTTTCCTTACTGGTACGAGGAATGCAAAAAAAAAAATTCAGTAAACAGCTTTGAAAGTTCAGTCCATACATGTCCCACGTGTCCCTCTAATCTGACTCAACTGGCATTACCAAAATTGCTCAGAAAGCCTGTGTCAGTCTAGAAAAGTTGCAGTGAGACTTTCTGTTACAACGTCCTATTGCAAGTTGTAACAATCCCTTATTGACCTGCTTATTACCTCTCATCAGATTCGTGTCCCTCTATGTAAAATTCAGACTCAAACTTCTCCTGGAGGAACCTGTCCCAGCATTCCTTCTTAGCTTGTGACAGAGTACGCAGCATGTCCTTTGAGGTCACCTCTTGAGACAAACCTTTAATTCTCATCAGCTTTCTCTCTGTGAAGAGGCAAATCAGGGCTCTTTATTATATTTTTTTGAGGGAGAGGAGGAAAAAAAAACACAAGTGTCTGC
Organism: Phasianus colchicus; assembly: GCF_987193195.1. Classification (NCBI taxonomy): domain Eukaryota; kingdom Metazoa; phylum Chordata; class Aves; order Galliformes; family Phasianidae; genus Phasianus; species Phasianus colchicus. The sequence goes on along the minus strand of NC_143440.1, from coordinate 6,968,778 downwards.
ACTTCAATATCAAAAAGGTCAAATTTACACTTCAATACTTAGTCTTTATTAAGTAACTTTTTTCTTGCATTTGAAATCTGCATGACAGTATTTCCTTCATGTCATTTTAGGTGACTCTTCAGAAGGAAACAAGGTGTAAGCAATCAGTCCACTCTGCCCACTTCTTAGCTTTAATGACTTTTCCACTTACCACTGAGTTTTGATGAAATTGCACAGAAGGGTACAGATCTCAAATGCATTGCGTTCCCACAATTTCCACACAAATTGGCATGGAATAGAAATCACACTAACTGTAGTATGAAATCCAAATAATGCCCAAACTGAGGGGAAAAAACTGCAGTGAGCACAGCAGTATTATCAGTAGAATATCTCAGAACAGATTGTGATATTATGAGTTTCTCAGCCACAGGCTACAATGAAAATAGTGTTCTTACCAGACGCAGGGTAAGCCAGCTACAATGCACAAAGCTGCAAGTAAGCAAATTTTATGAGTTTCTCCAGTCACAAAATCTCTTTATAACAGATTCTTTCTTAAATTGGGCCAGTTATTAATTTGTACTCACACTTTTTACCAAAAGGTATATGACATGTTAGTTGAATTGCAATAGCTCACAACAGAGCAGTTCACCTGTGACTCTTTTTGGAGCTCATCTTGTGTTGCAGAATTGAGCTGTCACTGAAAGTATCTCGCTCTAACAATTCTTAAGACCTGAAATATCATTATCTGCCCAAATATATTGGCAGCCTGATGGTACTATTCTACAATTGCTAATCCTGGCCATGTGGAAACCCATAGCAACTTCATACTTCTGCTGGCTTAACCAGAATACACAAAAGAAAGTTTGTGCTAGAGTTATGCTTTCATCCTGACTGTATGAAAACAAGTACAAACCTAGTCTGAAGCCTGCTTGTAAAAATTTATCCATTAGCATTTTCTTAGCACATTAGAACTGCAGCAGCAATTAATACCAGAAGAGTAAATTCTGTCTCGTTGCTATGGCACCTTTGATCAGATACCAAAAGCTCTACTTAGACTGTTGTTTCACAGAAAGCTAAAACAGTAACAAAGGCAAAATGGAGGCTCTGGCAGAAATAAAAGCTTGAAACCCACTTCTGCCACACCATCCCCATTTCTCCTGGGGAGAAACGCAGAAACGTCATACATAAGCCAAGACATGTATGGCTGCGCTGAAAACCAGATTATAAACTGACCCAAGATAAAAATAATTCCACAGAAAGAAAAAAGCAGAAAGAAAAGAGCCATAACATTGAATATTTCACTATGACTGGATGAGTAGCAGCCCAACTGTCAGAGCACAGAGGAACCTCCAAGGCTTCTCCTAACAGGCAGAGGAGCATCCTTCCTGGTGCTGATTGCTGTTGTACAACACGAAGACATCAGGAAATATTTTAAACAGTGTGGCTAATCCATGGCCTTAGAGACAACGACTGCTGCTTTTAGCTGTGCTAGGATATTGACTCCAATAGTGGTTACCTTATCTTCCCCCATAGCATGTGTTTCTATTAGCTTTTACACAGCTAACAATCAATTTACGGTTTTATAGATTATGCAGGAATTAAGCAATAGCACTGAGATTATCTGTATAATCTGCTGTATGTTATGTTAGAACAAAGATTCCAGCATCTTTCCTGATTCCCTGTCTCCCCCCAAAAAACAGGTCACAGAATTATTTCACTTTTTTTCTTTACACTCAGAAACATCTCATTATTTCTTGGAGCCTCAGAAGACAAATGCTGGCAACACAGCAATACAAAGGCTTATAATGAGTTCAATTCAATACATTTCCCCTTCCCGAGTCAACAACAATGGAAATACATGCTATTTGAAGAAAGATACAGAAAAATATATATATATTTGGCTTATACTTAATGAAGAGTTCCTTCCCAGGGAAGAGCTGAAGAAATTTACAAAGAAAGGTTGAGTGAGCTGGGCTTGTTCAGCCTGAAGAAGAGCAAGCCTGGAGAGGCCTCACAGCAGCCTTCCAATACTTGAGGGGAACTTATGAGCAGGAGGGAGACCAACTCTTTACACAGTGAAATAGTGACAGGACAAGGAGGAATGGCTTTAAACTAAAAGAGCTAAGAGATGGGAGGCGTAGGTTAGATGTTAGGAAGGAATTCTTTACTCAGAGGGTGGTGTGGCCCTGACACATGCTGCCCAAAGAGGATCTGGATGTCCAATCCCATTCCCATCCATCATGCCATCCTGATCAAGATCTGATGGATGGCAATCCTGCCCATGGCAGGGCATTGGAACTAGATGGGCTTTAAGGTCTCTTCCAAGCTAATGCACTTGCAGTAACTGAGTGTGGAACTCTGTTGAGTACTTCCAAGCTGCAAAAACCAACCAGAGATGTGAGCACCGCCCCCTCTGATGCCACAGTTGTCAGCAGGCACCTCAGCCTACCAAAAGCCTTACTCAACACTCACCTAGGGATGCCAAATACACCTCTGAGTCGTTCAGGGGTGCCCAGGGCTTTGGGTTTGGTTGGGAAGGGACCCCACTGCCCTGGCCTCCTCTGTTTGTGTAGGAATCCAGGAATGAGTCGGTGAAGGCCTCGCTAGCATCCTTCTGGTCCGGATGTGGCAGACATGAGCAGATTTCAGCCCAGAGGTCCTCACTGGGCCTGGCAACCACGGAGTCAACGCTCTCAATCATTCTCATCATGAAGGCCTGCAGGGGGGTAAAGCGGCACACGGTGAGAACGACTCAGTGTCTCTCTGCCTCTCACCAGCCACTGCCTTTTGCCCAAACCACCCCAGTGGAGCACTGGGGGACATTTCATAGCTCCGGAGGAGCCTCCCCTCACAGCACAACACAGCACAACACAGCACAACACTTACACCCGTCAGGGCCCGAGGAGCCTCTCACAGTCTTAGGCCGCAGTGTTCCGGCACCCCCTGTCCCACCCAGCCCCGTTCCCGCACCCTCGACTCCTGTCACCACTGTTCTCCGGGATGCAGTTGTTCGGGTCACAGCAGGACCGCTCCAACCACCACCCTGCGCCTCAGCACCGCCAACACGGGAAGTCACAGCGACTTCTGGCAGAGCGTCGATTGGCACATGAGCTCAGCCAATCACTACGCTCCGACCTCTGATTTTAACCAGTCACCGCGCTTCGCCGGAATCAAGGGGGCGGGGAACAGGCGGGAGGCGTGAGGGTAGAGTGACGCTGCTTCGGCGCCATCTTGGAGAAGGGCGGAAGTTTTCCCGCTAACCAGTCACGGCCTGACAGCGAAGGGGCGGGGAACAGGCTGAAGGCTTGATGGGAGAGCGACGCCGCTGCGGCGCCATCTTGGCAAAGGGCGGAAGTTTTCTTGCGCAGCTCAGGCGAGGGAGCTGTTACACCTGGCAACGGGCAGCGGGGCCCGGTGCGGCTGCGCGGTGAGTGCTGGTACGGCGGGGAGCTGCGGGGGGTGGGGGCAGGAGTTTAAGATAAGACAGGGTTGAGCTGCGGGGTGCTCCTGTTGTTAGGCCGGCTGTGGGATGAGTCGCCTGCTGCTCTGCGTGACGTTGGCACTCATGGGACTGCTGTTCTCCAGAAGCATGGCCTGGACCTCCAGCGGGAAGACGCACCCCGAGCTGGTCAACAACCTGTACAGTGAGTGCGGAGCGTGCGCTCGGGGCTGTCTGTGGGTGTGCTGCGTGGGCTGCTGGATGGACTTCGACTTGCTCCTGTGCATTAAAGTCCTGTCTCTGTTTTCATCCGTATTCCAGAAAAAGGAATCATTAAATCCCAGCGAGTCTTTGACGTGTTGCTGGCAACTGACAGAGGGCACTACATCAAGTATTTCCCATACATGGATTCCCCTCAATCTATTGGTGAGCAGCTTACAGTATCACCGTTTGTATGGTGTTTGCACTGATTGCGCTGGGCACGGTGGCAGAGGGGCTTGAGGTCGCTCTGTGTGCTGGCAGCACTCTCATCAAAGGAGTGGGTGAGTTTTTAAGAAGAGCAGCTCTCATCTGTATTTCAGCAGTGGGATGATCCAGAGGAAAGAACGGTATAGGCTGTTCAAAATGTGTGTTCTGAATTTGTTCTGAATTTGAATTGTGGAATAGAAACAAGCGCAGCCTGTGATAGTTGCAGGGTGTTCTGATGAATGAGCCGTGGGCTAGAAGTTGGAATAGTTGAGAACTGAAGCAGTGGAAAGCTATCTTGGTCTCATTAGTTATCCTACAGATTATGAGCCAACGAGGTGCTTTAATAAGGCAAAAGGAAAATGTTTTCATGTTTTTAAGGAATGGGGAGAGAGATGTTAATTATTCTCACTGTTGCTTCTCTGTCACATAATTTTTGTCACGTGGCTTCCTTCTAGGATACAAGGCTACAATCAGTGCACCACATATGGTGAGATAAAACTTTCCACTTTTACTAGAAATTACGGAAATGGCTTGTACCTCCTCCTTTTTTCTTTCTTTCTTTCTTTTTTTTTTTTTTTTTTTAATTAATTACTAAAGCAGAAAGATGAAAAAGGTCCCGTGGGCATGGTTATCGAGACTGTTTCTTTAAGTACGATATATGTGAAATTTTTTAATACTGACTTAAAAGTATGGTCTGGTAGAAATTCCATGTAATTAAGGCTAACTGCTAATGTTTTCCAATTGTTGCATGAAGTTGTTCTTTCCGCTGCTTTGTGTATTATTGTTGAACATTTTCCTAAATGCTGTTCTGTAAAAAAGATGTCAAAGATGAAACATTTCACTCACTCAGCATGTGTCAGACAGAATTCTTGTTATGCTGTGTTTAAAGCAGAGCACCAAATGCATGAAACAACAACGTAATGAAAAATTATAGGAGGAAGAAAGTGGAATGGGATGTTTCACGCTCCTGTTTTTGTACCCATGCAGCATGCCCATGCACTGGAGCTGCTGAAGGATCAGCTTGTGGAAGGTGCAAAAGCACTGGATGTTGGATCTGGAAGTGGATATCTCACAGCTTGCTTTGCCAGGATGGTAAGCTCACAGGACTGCATTCCTAGCAAGCAAGGTGCTCCAGGACAGGTAGCTTGCCACAGCTGGAATGGAGAGCACAGAGGGAAGGGGTGAACTCTTCCCAAGCTAGCTTGTAGTAATGACAAATACAATAATTTCCAGAGTGGATATTGTATCTGCTAATGTAACTGGGACTACTCAGCCTTAAAACCAACGCGCCACAGTGTTTGCACCTTCTTGTTCTGAAACTGCTATTAAGTTTCTTTTTGGAAATACTCCAGTCCCTACAAGTAACTTGTCATATAAAATGTATCTCTGTACATACAGATATATTTTGTACATCCTGTATTTCTATGTATTGGGAGGTAAATAGGTGTATGTTTGCTGTTTCTTTTTTAGGTAGGTCCAACAGGGAAAGCTGTGGGCGTAGAACACATCAAAGAGCTGGTAAATGAATCCATCAGAAACGTCAAAGAAGATGATCCAACTTTGCTCAGCTCTGGCCGTGTAAAACTCGTGGGTGAGCTCTCTGGATGCTTGTCCTCTCCTGTGAATGTGCATTAGCTCTGGATGTCAGCAGAGCTCTGCTTGTTGAAGCAATTGTTTCAGTTCGTGCTGCTGCTTTCTACCTGTTGGTAGAAACCCTGGGCTAAGTAAACACAATGTAATAGTGACTTGAACTCTAGGATAGAAGCAAATAGCATTCACTGCTGTGGGCAGTCTATCTTCTAAATGTCTAGTGCCTATCTTATTTCAGAAAGAGATGTTCTTCAGAAGTGAGTGGTTGTACCACATCCAGGATTTATTTAAGCAGGTCTGCACACACTTTTTGTTTCCCTTTATTTGTTTTATTTTAACTTGAGTCAGCTCCTTCAGTGTCTGGGTTCTCAAGACTCCAAAAAACCACTGTGTTACTTAAAGGCCCTTCTGGCTTTGACAATTCTAGAAATCTCTCCTGTTTTTTTAAATGTAAACCCATGCTATGTTTTTAGCAGACAGGTCAGTGTTCTATTTGGGATTTCAGATTGCAGTCTTGCTACAAAGTTTTCCTACTCTAGATTTCAATGGAAAGAATTTAGATTTATTTTTGTGTGATGTCTGAACAAAAGTCATTTCTGCATGCTTGTTCCTTCTGCAGTTGGAGATGGCAGGCAGGGGTACCCTGAAGAGGCTCCTTACGATGCTATCCACGTTGGAGCAGCAGCACCAACAGTACCACAGGAGGTAAGAGCTAAGGATACAGCTGCATGCCTTCACCAGGAGCCACAATACAATTATTAATTAGGGAACCACTGGAACTTTCCTTTTCAGTCTGTTTAACCTACAGCTTGGTTGGCTTCTTTTGTTTTTATTTTTTTTGGCTCTGCTGATTCTGATTTTTCTGCTTTCCAGTTGCTGAATGAACTGAAGCCAGGAGGACGGCTAATACTGCCCGTCGGTCCTGAAGGTGCAAACCAAGTTCTGATGCAATACGACAAAACCAGCGATGGGCAGATAATTGAAACCCAGCTGATGGGTGTGATCTACGTTCCTCTCACAGATAAGGAAAAGCAGTGGCCTCGGTAAACATTTCTTCTCCCTTGAGCAGCGTTTCTCCTCCCAGCTCTCCTTGTGGGCTTGTTCTTCTTGATTGCTGGCTTTGCTGAGAGATCCTGGATTCCTGGCAGATGCTGTTTGTAAAAGTCAGAAGAAAGAGGCTTGGCTAGGAAAGCACAGCAGGAGAGTAGAATACATTTTCTATTAGATGGGATTGCAGACTGAAGACTTGAGCCCTGTTGAATTCTGTCACTGAACTGAAGGCAAATGCATGGCAGTAACTGTTGTTTTCTTTGCCTCAGGGATGAATTTTGACAGATGGAAGGATATCTCTAAAGTCATCTCAGAAAGTTCATGAGTGGGACTTATGGGACTTGTGGCTGTAGACGGTCTGTACAGTTTTGCTTTTTGAGTGGAAGCTGTATCAGTGGATGCATGTAGTGCTGCTTTAATGAGCTTGTTATGGAGGAATGGAGAAAAAGGATGTTTCTCCAGCACATGCTGTTGGAGGCAGTGTCTGGTTCCAGTGATTTGATCCAGATAATTCCAGATATGCTCTCTGTTAAGCTACAAATAACATCTATTCACAGAGAATTCCAAAAGCATACAGGCATACTTAAAACTTCACTAAAAATACTCTTTAATATTGACTGCTCTGCCTCATGCTTGGAGAAAAATAAGACACAATGCAATGACCTACCCTCCTCTGTTCAAATTTAATTACAAGAGTGTGTCTTCCTGTTCTTCATCTACTTACTTAAAGCTGCGGTAGCAACACTGCAAATTCTGGATTGAGAAAATTCTGTTTTGTCCTTCTTTGGGGTGGGCAAGGACAGGTGGGAAGGGTCTCCACAGGAGCTGCTACAGACAGGAGCTCCGCTCCGTGCCGCTCTCGCCGGGTTCCCGTGCGGAGCGTCGCGGCGGCGCCAAACTATGGGGGCGCGGCCTCGCGGCGGCGGCCCGTCCCGATTGGCTGCGCGGCGCTGCGTCACGCACTGCGCCAGGGGCGCGCCGGAGCGCTGTGGGGAGCGTGTTTGCGCTCCGCGGTGCGGAGCCGGGATAGGGGTGTGCGGTCGCGCTCTTTTCGTGGCGGCATGGCCGAGTCGGGACCCGGCCTCAAAGCCGCACTCGAGAATGTGGACGAGGAGAAGGAGACGGCGGCTCCAGCCCCGAAGAAACGGCGCTTGGCGGCCGGGGAGCGCTACGTGCCGCCGCCGCGGAAACTGAGGTCGGGGGTGAGCTTCAGCGCGGCTCACTTCGCCGAGACCTCGTATTATTTCGAGGGAGGGCTGCGCAAGGTGCGGCCCTACTATTACGACTTCCGCACTTACTGCAAAGGGCGCTGGGTGGGCCGCAGCCTCCTGCACGTCTTCAGCACCGAGTTCCGCGCTCAACCCCTCGCCTACTACCGCGCTGCCGCCCGCGCAGGCCGCCTCCGCCTCAACGAGGAGCCCGTGCAGGACCTGGACATCGTGCTGAAGGTGGGCGGCTCGGCTCCGGGCTGGGAACCGCCGGTGGTGACATTGCACGGGTAGCGAGTGTGGTGTGGGCACACCGTTAACCCGGCCTGGGAGATCGCAGCTGGGTTCTCGCGTCGAGCAGCGCCTCGGGCAGTGCGCTCTGGGGTGGCTCTGCAGGTTGGATTCATTTTAATAGGGTGGCGAGGCTCTGGCTGCCCAGTGGAACTGTGGTTTCTCTAGCGCTGGCGATGTGCAAGGCCAGGCTGGATGGGGCCGTGGCTAAACTGATATGTTGGGTGGCAACCAGCCAGTGGCAGGGTGGGCTTTAAGGTCCCTCCTAACCCAACTATTCTGTGATAACTGCTTGTTTTCTTTGCAGAATAATGATTTTCTCAGGAATACAGTGCATCGCCACGAGCCTCCAGTCACTGCCCAGCCTATCCAAATCCTGGTGGAGAATGATGAGGTGGTGGTTGTAGACAAACCGTCCTCTTTGCCTGTGCATCCCTGCGGCAGATTTCGTCACAACACTGTCATCTTCATCCTTGGCAAAGAGCATAACCTGAAGGAACTGCACACCATTCACCGCCTCGATCGCATGACCTCAGGAGTGCTTATGTTTGCCAAGACGGTAGAGGTCTCCAAGAGGATTGATGAGCAGGTTCGGGAGAGGCAGGTGAGAGTTTTTCTTGGGTTTTCTTGTGTGGTATATTCTTGAAAAAGGTTAAATCAGAAAGTCAGGTCTAAACAAGCCTGATAACCTGCTTCTGATTATCTAGTTATACTGAGTGGAAGGATTCCAGAAAGAAAGACTGAGCAAAATGTAAAGGATATTGGTAGTACTAGATTGAAAGGGGACTGTATCCCTGTGAGACTGTGGGCAGAACCATGGGATAGTTTGGGCTGGAATCACAGAACTGTAGGAGCTGGAAGGGACCTGTGGAGACCATCCATCCAACCCCCTGCTAAAAGCAGGTTCCCTACAGGAGGTTGCAGAGGAGAGCATCCAGGTAGGTTTTGAATATCTTCAGAGAAGGAGACTCAACTGCTGTAGGCAGCCTGTTCCCTTTAAGATTTATGAAGATTCTCTCACTTCTATTTCCACAACCATAGCTGTAGGGTACAAGCTTCAGGATTTGTTTAAATGCACTGAAACAAAGGTAACAATTCAAAGCACTGAGAGGTGACTCTTGAATTTAATATGAGGAAAATAGTCCAGGCCTTTGTTCTTGAATTCCCAACCAGTTGGAGAAAGTGCGAGATGGGTTTGGTTATGTAGCTGACTTTGTTGTTCAGTTTTAATAAAACTTAAGGAGTAGACTAGATACAAAAGTCTTTGATAAAAGAGAAGGAACTAACTAGGATGAGGTTGAAGTGTAATCAGACCAAGAGACTCTGGTCTGACCATCACTCTTCTTTCTCCCTGTAGCTGGAAAAAGAGTATGTCTGTCGTGTGGTGGGGGAGTTTCCAGAACATGAAGTGGTCTGTGAAGAGCCCATTCTGGTTGTTTCTTACAAAGTGGGAGTGTGCCGTGTGGACCCCAAAGGGAAATGCTGCAAAACCATCTTCCAGAGACTCAGTTACAATGGCAAGAGCAGTGTGGTCAAGTGTCTTCCACGTACTGGGCGGACACACCAGATCCGGGTCCATTTGCAGTATTTAGGATACCCTATTGTCAATGACCCTATCTATAATATGGAAGCCTGGGGCCCTGAAAAGGGCAAAGGTGGAAAGATTGGTAAGACAGATGAAGAGCTCCTTAAGGCGCTGGTGGAGGAGCATCGTTCCAAACAAAGCCTGGATATCTTGGGTATCTCAGAAGAGGACTTGAATTCTAATGCAGAAAACAATGACTCTGGAAATTCAAGTGGGTGCACAGAACCTGTGCAGACTGATCCTATAAGTGAGAACTCCTGCCTTGCTGAGGACATCAAGGGTTCTGAAACAGAAGAAGTAGCAGCTTACCCACTGAACTTCAATACCAACCTAGAAACTCTTGAAAAAAATACAGAACTGGGCTCATGTGAAAACAAGGGTAGGCACACAGGAGAAAAAAGTTCAGAAGAGAGGGATCCTTTATGTCTGGAGTGTAAAATAACAAGGCAGGACCCATCTCCCAAGGAGCTGGTGATGTACCTACATGCCTTGCGCTATAAGGGAGCAGAGTTTGACTATTGCTCCAAGATGCCTGAATGGGCAATGGAGGACTGGGAGGAGTGACAGAGGACGTGACATCTATGGACACGGTTCCAGCACGGCCAGAAAAGCCTTGTGAAGACCTAAAGCTTTGTTGTGGTTGAGGTGAACAAATTGCCTGTGAATTGAGATGGGCTGGGAAGACTTCCCTAACAGTAGCTGTAAAAAGACAGGAAGATGGGGTTATAACGCTAGAATTACATTGTCCTTTAGTGAACACCTAGAGAACCCTTGGCACAGGCAACTTGGCCTCTCACCTCAATCTGTTTTGGGTCTGCTGTTAGTTATCTATGCAGATAATTTAGTATGTACGCTTAAATTAAGCAACGGATTTTTTCTCTTGATCGGTCTGTGGTGGTCTTGTACTGTACAGGAAGAGCTGCTGTAATGTTCAATATATTGGGTGTCATATATAAAACTGCTTGTACTCTTGATTTTACTCTCAAGCTGATTTTAAAATTGAAACATTACCCTTGAGAATGCTGTAAGTCAAACCAGGGAGTGCTGTGAAGCTGATTTGTTTACTGTTTGTTAGCAAGGTGGACTTTGCTTTGAAATTGCTCTTAAGGAATTCCTTCATACAGTTACTTTATTTAAGGTTGGTTACTCAGGGAACTGATCTGTGTATATTTTTGTAGGTACTAGTCCCAAGATTTTACCCTTCTGAGACTTACTGATGCAGTAGATGTTGCCTTCATATTCTGCTCTCTCCCCTGTGATGCATCACGTTTTGCCTTCTCAGAAACATTCAGAATCTTTTTTTTAGAAATCTATTATCTGTAACCTGTATGTCTCAATGAAAATATCTTCATACGTGAGAAAAAATCCAAGGTAGAAAGGTCAGCCTACCAATTCTTACTTTTTTTTTTTTAGCTGTACTATAGGCAGATTGTTTTGGAATGGTGTATGTTTTTAATATTGCTTCATCTGTGCTTCAAGGTAATCTTTGGCTTTAAAGAAAAATAAAAGCTATTTTATGTTTTTTTAAAAAATACATTTTATAGTAACATTTCTGGGATGATAAATAGTTCTAATTTTCATCAGTGTTTCTATAGTTGCTTCTTGGCTTCTGGGAGGGTGATTACAATCATTGTATTGTCTCAGGTGTTTAGGATTTTTTTCTTTTTTTTTCTTATGTATGCTCAGAGGTAATTACCAGCTTTAGCTGCAAGCAATAAAAAAATTTCCTGGGCAGAGCTGTATGTTTCGGGGTCCTCTGCACCCATTCACATAAGGTGTGTACATAAGGTTCTACAATTCTTTAATATTTTAGAAACCTTTTTTCTAAGTGAATGAAGAAATCCAGAAGTGCTATGTTTGCTAGACAGCATCAGGAAAGACCTGCTGGCGTACGGATGATCTCTCCTTGTCATGCTGTGCTCTAGGAAGCTTTATTGCCTCTCAGCCCCCCGAGCCACACTAGTTACTGGAGAAAATCTGCTTCACATCTGCCCTTGAGTGGGATGCTAGGGACAAATGCTGCTGGATTAAGGTTTTCCAGGGCCACATGAATAACCAGCCTCCTAGGCAAGGCTCCAAAAATCACATGATACCTTATGATGTTACCAGGACTTGTGCACCAAAATAGAATTAAGAAATGCTTATTTCTTCCATGGTTCAAAGCTGCAGAGTGTTTTGATTTATTTATTTTTTTTTCTGTCCTCTTGCATGCAGCTGGGGAATGATTTTGTAAGAGTTTGCTCAGCCTTGAGCTATGTTCTTCTACTCTTTGCTCAGGGACTCTTGTGATTCTAGACATCCTTGTCTTGTGTGTTTTTTTTTTAATATTTTTATTCTTTAACTGCCATCATGTAGCATTTATCTCCAGACAGTTTGTTAAACAAAGGAAGTAAAAGGTCCCCTGTGTGTGACTACTGTCATGTTTTTTCATAAACATACATACACATAACAAAAATGGAAGAGGTGCCTTTAGAATAAAGATGTAACTACTGCTAGCCCTAGGTACAGAGGTAAAATAGCAGGGTTTAGGGGCAACTGGGTTTTAACTGGGGCCATGTCAAAGTCTAAGTTGTAGCATCCTTTTCTCCCCCATTCCTTGAAAGAAACAAGCAAAAGAAAAGGATTTTACTGACTTGTGCCAGCATTTGGAGGCTGGGTGGCAGAAGGGTTTAATATGAAATCCACAGCTCAGTGCAGTGTTTCACTATTTCTGGCTAACCCTAATGGCTGTAGTTAACACAGACTATCCCAAGCTGGGAGGGACTCATTGGGTCACATTGGAGTTCAGGGCTGATGGTTTCACACTGCACAGCTGCCTAATTTCTATCGAGTCCTGCTGGAAACACACAAACGTTTGCTGTTGTTATAGCAATGAAAGCATGACTGTTAGAAACCCCCAACGCCCAATGGTTTGTCTGAGGTAAATGCTGTGAGACCAAGGGGCCAAACTTCCACAGAGCCATGCTTTTTCAGCTGTTGTAACCACCCTCACAGGTGCCATTTTAAAAACTTAACTCCTGATGCAGAGCATCTCTTAGTGACAATGTATGATTTGAAAATCTGATAACTCCTTAAAAAAAAAAAAGCCCTATTGCAACCATTCATTTTTCAAAATGAACCTGCACGCTGAGGCGCTGGGATTGTTTTGGAGCTCCCTCAGCCCGCTTTTGCAAATATTTCTTTACTCCAGGTTTCCATCGAGGGCTAGGCAAACCTAAATCCGCCCCTTTGGCTTGTAAAATGGGATTTTGGCGGCTGTTGCCGGATAGACGGGTTTCTGAGAGGCCGCTGTGCGGCCGCCCCCCCTCACAGCTCTTCCCGCCCAGCAGGAGGCGGGCCCGGAGCGGCCCCAAGTGGCGGGAGGGAGGCACGGGGCTGACAGCCGTGCCTGCAGCAGGCCGGGAGCCAGCGTTGGTGTGAGGTGAAAAAAAATAATAAAAAAAGAAATAATAGGCGGGAGAAAAAGAAAAATAGGGGGAAAAAAATCTTGCCGACGAGGATGGGATTCGAACCCACGCGTGCAGAGCACAATGGATTAGCAGTCCATCGCCTTAACCACTCGGCCACCTCGTCACGAGAGCTCTGTTTCTCGCAGAGCCTATAAGAAACTGCGCCAATGGCTCCTGGCGTCGTCTCCCATTCACCTCGCTCTGCGAGATGGCGCCTGCCGTCCTTTCGTGGGAAGAATGCAGAGTGAGGTGACCGCTCAAAACAGAGCGGCTTCGCCCCGGCTGGGTGCTGCTGAGTCGCCAGCTTCACCGCTCCGAGTGCGGTGGGCGCTGGCGAAGGCTAACGGCGAAATGGCAGGCAGCGAGGCAGACAGCGTGGAGGTCGCCATGTTGTACGGAGCGCTGGGGGGCGCCATGCTGTACGGCGCTGCCGCCAGGACGGCGGTTTGGGGCGGCGCGCAGGCGCGGCGGTTAGATTTGAATTGTGAGGCGGCAGCGGCGGCCCAGCCCTATGGGCGCTGCGGGGGTCAGCGGCGGAGAGCGGCCGTGAGTGGTGAGTGAGAGCGGCTGAGCAGCGGTGGGAAGGCGTGAAGAAGCCGGGGGAGCTCGGGCTGCCTGAAGTGGGAACCGGTGGGGTGGGGTGGGGTGGAAGGGGCTGAGGAGATTTGGGCGCGCTCGGAGCTGGGGCGCCCTGGAGACGGAGGGAGCCTCGCTAAAACCGCCCGATGGGTGGGGTCGTGGCCAGCCCCGGGGGGTTCACGCTGATGTAAGCGGTAGTGGAGTGTAAATTGGCAGTTGGAGTCGCTCTGGGATTGTCAACTCTCCCCTCAGTGGCAGAGGGAGGAGAAAAACAAATGGGGCCCAGAGGGATGCCCACCTGGATCGCAGGCCTCAGGGCTGCAGGCCCTGAAAGCCAGGGCTCCCCAGTCTCCTACTTCTGATGTGAACCTGGTACCTCTTTGGTGCTAATTATCTTGCAAAAATAAAGCAAGAAATGAATAAACTTGCTTTCAACAAATCAGCTTTCTGTGTACCAGTGAAATGTCACTATGGAAGGCCTTTCTCTGGCTCTTACTTATTACACTTAATGCTGGCTTAATACTGTTTGTTTTCCTGTTTATGCAAACAAGTTTGCTGGGAAAGCAATCCTTTAGTTAAGTTTTCTCATTGTGCCTTTAAACAAACTGGCATTTCTGAATAAATAGAACTGTCAAACCAATAAGATTGGAGAAGATGCCTAAGAGCACAAGTCCAACCACCAACCCTCTCCCATCATGCCCAATGACCACATCCTTCAGTGCCACAGCTCCATATTCCTTGAATATCCACAGGATGATGATTCTACCACCACCCTGGGCAGCCTGTGCTAGTGTCTCGCCACTCCTACTGAGAAGGAATGTTTCCTAATATCCAACCTGAACCTCTTCTGATGCAATATGAGGCCGTCACCTCTTGTCCTGTCACTGTTAGTGAAGAGGCTGACCTCCACTTCTCCACAGCATAACATTTTATGTGATTCAGTATTTTGCTAAATCTAGTGCTTTCTTTTCCCTACATAAAGGTTAGTTTTGGCTTTGAAAATGAGAATTGTTGGTTTGTGGTTTGAATGCTGCTGATGCAGAGGTGACTGTCTTGGTGGAAAGAAAAGGGTGTTGCTTATTGGGAGAATTTACCAATATTTATAAATGCCTGACGGGAGAGTTTAAAGGAGCCAGACTTCTCTTACCTTTGAAGGGTCAAAGGACAATGGGCACAAACTGGGCTACCAGAAATTTCACTCTAGCATGAGAAAAAATGTAGTGAAGGTGGAACAGAAGAGTGGTGGGGTCTCCATCTCTGGAGGCATTGAAAACTGGAGCAGGCAAGCTGTAGTTTTGAGCAGATTGTTGTGCTAGATCATCTCCTGAGGGCTCTTTCTACCTCCTCTGTGATTCTATGAAATGCAAAAGCTGGGCTGTTCTGTGCAGATCTCTCTATTGTAATATAAATACTAATCCTTCCTTAAGTAAGGGTATCTCTAAAGAAGGAAGGCCAGCAGTATCCTGGGCTCCATCAGAAGAGGTGTGGCCAGCAGGGGCAGTGAGGTGATTGTCCCTTTTACTCTGCCCTTGAGAGGCCCCAACTGGAGTATTATGTCCAGATCTGGGGCACCCAATACAGGAGAGATGTGGAGCTGCTGGAGATGGTCCAGAGTAGGGACACGACAGTGATTAGAGGGCTGGAGCACCTCCTCTGCAAATACTGGCTGAGGGAGCTGGGTTTGTTCAGCCTGGAGAAGAGAAGGCTGCGAGGACACCTCATTGCAGCTTTCCAGTATTTAAAAGGGGATTATAGATGGGAGGGGAATCAGCTTTTAATGAGAGTAGACAGTGATAGGACAAGGGGGAATGGTTTTAAGTTCAAGGAGGAAAGGTTTAGATTGGATGTCAGGGGGAAGTTCTTTACAGAGAGAGTGTGAGGTGCTGGAACAGGCTGCTCAGAGAGGTTGTGGATACTCTGTCCCTGGAGGTGTTCAAGACCAGATTGGATAGAATCTTGGACAGCCTGGTCTAGTACCAGATCTGGAAGTTGGTGGCCCTGCCTGTGGCAGGGGCTTGGAACTTGGTAAACCTTGGGATCCCTTCCAACTCAAGCGATTCTGTGATTCTGTATACATTGTTGAGGCTTAGAGAAAGGAAAATGAAGTAGTCCGCTAACTATTGTTAGATTACGTATAGCTCTCATGTAAATATCCTTTGCAAAGTGTTTGACAGAGGTATAAATGTCGATAAATACCACTGAAATCTAGGAAATAGCAAACAAATTGCACACAGTTATATTTATTATTGATTGAATATTGATTATTGATGGTACAGTGTTTTGTGATCTTCAGGTCCGTGAGAAACTGAGGCTATGAGGAATATGGTAATCTGGTAATCATAGCTTTGCAGTTCACAGTGCTTTACAAGAAACATTAGGTAATGTTATGTCTTTGTTAAAATAGGCATCCTTACATGTGGATTAATTCACTGTCTCCTTCTTTGATTTTTAATATGCATTCTAGTTGGTAAGATAGAAGGTATTATTGCAGGAAGGTGGAGAGGCAATAGTGGGTGAAGCACTGCAGTGTGTATCAGAGCAAACTTTGTATTGTAGAAGCCTTGGTCGTTTTTACCAGCAATTACCAGAATCTTAATTTTTAAACACAAGGATGCCTGGACAGTGGCACTCAAACTGTTGGCACAATTGATTTATAATATGATATACAATTGAAAACACAGACTTAGAGGCCTTTTAAACATCAGTGAATTCCTGTGACGAAAGAAAGAGAGAAATTATACCAACTTACTGAGGCTAGTATCTGGCTGTGGTTGTATGTAACATTCTTACTGTCATTCATTAATATTTTTGGATTTCAGTACTATATTATATAGGAGAAACACTTCTTGCAGAAATGGACAAGATTTACCTGGACTCTAACGTGGAGAAGTAAGTTGAAACTTCATAAGGATGCTATTGTCATTTAACTATAATCTTTTAGATGAAAAAAGATGAAGTGTACTTCAGCATTTCATGAATGAAAAGCTGTCCGTTGTGAAGAACTGCAAGTTTATTTGATCAGGTGTCCTCAGGAAAGCTTGAGGAAATTTTATAGTAGTGGATTGTCTGGAGACTGAGCACAGGAGCAGAATATGCTGAATTTTACAAGGCTTATTTCTGGGATTTAGTGCTGAAATGATCTGTTCCAGGCAAGCTTCTTAATGTAATACTGCACTTGTAAAAATAAAGGAGAATTTGAATTATTAATCTAGAATTTTGGCAGCGCTGTTCAAGAAATACATCATGGTCTAGTTTATGCACTAATATCTGTTTCTCTTTGTCTTCCTGCAGTGATAACACAGAGCACATCAGAGGAAAACGACTGTCCTCTGTGAGTAACTTAGGGCATTCCTAAAGTGAGTGAGTGAGAGAGTGAATGAAGAAAGGGAAGCTGTAAAGAGAAATTGGTTTTCTCATCACAGCCTGAAGGAAAAGAATACTAAAATCTAAGACAGGCCCTATTAGATCTGTGATTTAAAGTTATGCTGGTGTTCATAGAAATATTCTACATCCAAGTAATCAGTTCATGTAGCCTCCTGAAGCAGCAGTTCACTGCTGAATGCATTCTGTTGACATGAGCAACGTGACAGAAGGTCATGCAATTTCCACAGAAGGATTTGCAGGTGAAACCATGGATTTACCTGGTAATTTTCTGAGTGGAAGTGAATGCATTTAATATTCAGAAGGATAGTTCACCCACTCTCTTCTCAAAATAAATACTTAAATAAGATGTTCAGAAATTAATACTGTGTGAACTATGTCCATGATTATGGATTGAGAATTTTATGAATTTGGTCAACTATATATCAGTTGCTTTTCCTAAGTCTTTTATTTTATACATCTTTTTATGGCTGAATTCCCTCTATAAATCTTAATTACAATTGGAGATTTATATGCTTATTTGAAGTTTATTTACTTAGGATTGTTTTATTTCCAAATTAATTCCCAAAGATGTGAAGCATTAACTGTGGAATGTTAAGACAGAATAAACTGGCTGCATACTTCAGTAGAACCTACCTATGTACGTTGTTTCTTCTATAAAAGATGTTAAACTATGCTCCTATCTGCTTTTTTCAGTTCTGCTGCACTTATTTCACAACATAAGGTCCAACACCATGCCTTTATCTCTCTTGTTTTTCCATTATTATCTTTTGTTGCCTGAGACCTCTGCCCTGTTAATTCGTTCACCAGGTGATCTCTTCATCTTACACAAAGTGCCTAGCAGGGTGTTCATAGCTTGACTGCTCCTGCAGTCTCAGAAAGAAATATACCTCCAACTGAATTCCTGTATGTAGTGCTATGGTGAGAAGCAGGGTCAGAGTCTGGTCCAAATGCCCAATACAAGAGAGAAGTGTAGGGTAATTCAAGGTAGTTCGATTGTGTGTAAGTGATGTCTTGAACTGCTTGTACACCAGCTGTGATTAAACCTCTCATTTACTTGTTGCTTCATCTTTTTGTAGTAGTGAGGGCTAATTTTCTCAACTACTATACTTTCTTTTAGATTTTAAAGGCTCCACGAAATCCTCTTGATGATCTGGGAAATGGGAATGAACTCACTCAGGTAGATCTATTCAGTCCTCTTTTGCTGATGTTAAGATCTTCAGTTTGTTCCTCAACTTGTTCTTGATTAAACTTTCACTAGAATGACGTAGATGTAAAAAGTCCTGCAATAACTGCTGTAGAGGATAATGTTAGGAGTAATAAGTATTACAATAAATCCATTCAGTTTTTCTTTTATATTACATCAGAATATTTATTCTGTCAAGCAGGGTGAAATAACCAGAAATTAATAAATAGAACTCGCTTCTGCTATAGTCCTCTTGACTTGAAGTTTGATCTGTTAGAACAATAACTGGTAAAATCAGTGAGGTGAGATCTCTTGAGACCCCTGCTGCAGTGCTGTAGTTTTTCAATTCTTGGGGCAGAAAACAAAATAAATCCTGCAACTCTCATGCTGAACAACATGGCATTTTTTCCATAGTTCATCACATATTACTCCAAGCAAAAAGCTTTGTAACTGGTATTTTGCTTCTTCTGTACAACCGAGCAGTTAGCACAAAGTGACCTGCTTCTTGTGAGGTGGGTGTCTCTGTGTAAAGAGGAGGGAAGTTGGAGAACTGTAAGTGGTTTAAGGATGTTGGCAAATAGCCACTGTATTTGTTAGGCCTTGAGCGTCCAACCCTTTGGCTTGCCTAAACTGCAGTGGAAGAAGAATTGTCTTGGGCCACATATGTAAGTTGCTCTGAAAGTAATGCCTCCTATTTATTTCCATGGAAACTACAGTAGGAACAAAGAGCACAATAACACTGTTTGGTGGAGCAAATTCTCAGCTACAAAAACTGTTTTTCATCATAGCCACTACCATTAGCTGTGCATTTTTGCTAGCAATGAATGAGAGCTGCATGTTGTACTTGTAAAAAAAAAAAACACACACAAAAAAACAAAACAACAACAACAACAACAACAAAAAAAAAAGAAAACCAAAAAAACCCACCTGCATCAGCACAAGTGACCCACTCTGTCACCACTGCTAAAACACACCACCCGAAGCCTCTCTGTGGTCACATCCACTGTTGGGTATCCCATAAACATTCAGTAAACATCGATGGATGTCGATGGGGTGCCATGAAAGTCTGGTAAAGAAACATAATCAGATTTTTGAATTGAATATCTGATTGCAACTCTATACATTCCTTTTGAAAATTTGCAGGTAATGTTTATATCAACTGAAAAAGTAGTTGCTCACATAAATTTTTTTTTTGGCCTTTTTAAAACATATTCTCAAATCCCTTTATCAAAACAGAAAGCAAGGCTTCGTATTCTATGCTGTTCAGAGCATTGCTTTTAGCCACTGTATCAAAATACACAATTATTTGCAGTCTCTTTAGTCAGTGTTGCACAGCAATGCCCTTCCCATTCCCTGGTTTCAGACAGTACAGTGTTAATAGCACACAGAGAATTGGTTTGTTACTGGGCGATGGGTGTGTGCCAGAGGGGCCACTTGTGCTGTAGAGCTGTTTCCTTTATAGTGTTGGGGCAGGTGGTGGGCCACATGCAGGACATGAGTTGGACATGCCTGTGTTAGGGTACTTGATTTATATTTTAATTTCAGGTTGTTGTTGAGAATCTGTATTATTCTGACTTATGGTATAAGAATTGTACTTTATAATCAAACCATTATGTTCTTTATTGTCAGGATCTCAACATAGAAAAACGTAGGAAAAGCTCCCGACGTGTCAGCTTTGCCGACACCATAAAGTAAGTGTTATCTGAAGGATGCAGATCTCCATCCTTCATTTAAGTATAAAGCTAAAGACAGTTATCTGCCATCGCCTAAAATTGCTGTTTGCATACCTTTGTGTGCATTCAGTACAGAAAATTAGTGACTGCTTTTTTACTGAGTTGATATTGAGCCTTAAGAGAGCAATTATTCATTTTTTCTTCCTAGCTAGAAAAAAATGGTTGAGTGAATTTCATATATTTAGGAAATTCTACTTTTCATTAACCATATGGAAAGTGTGGCTGGATTCAGTCAGCTAATGTCTTGGTTTTAGAACGTACCATGTGGGAAAAGACTGAAATTAGAGCTGATTTAAAGAAAAACAAACAACAACAACAAAACCAAAAAAACTTCTTTTCATGTTCTTCAAAACTGATGGTCTTGTGTTTTCAAAAACTCTTTTTTGTTCTTAGCTGCAGGGTCTTCCATCGAGATCTTAAGAATAATGCAGCAGAAAGAGAAAATGAAGGTAACATTCCTTTCTGTTCTGATGGATTCCCCAGACTTAGCAACAAGATTACAACCCAGAATTTAGGAAGTCAGGCTTGTCAGTCACAGATAGGGAACAATATGGTCAGCTGTTTATAATAGACAGGATAACAACCCATTGGTTACTAGCACTGTTGGACCTGTTAGCTCAGAGTAGAAATTACTTTATTTTTAGACAACAGGCGGCTAGAACAAAATCTGCTTCAGTGATTTAGATTAAAAGAAGGCTGTGAAGAATGTCACATTCAGTCTGTCAAAGATTACCTAGTAAAAATCTGAAAAGCTAATGCTTTTTCAAGTACTTTGCTTCCCTGGGTTTTTGCCACAATAAAAAGAAACATCAAAGGTGAGAACTTCAGAACATTCTATTCTATAAAGTTTACTTTTGTCTCTCAATGTTTTGATCCCATTTCTCACTTCAATATATTTAATTTTTATATTTTTAGCAGAAGATACAGAGAATCATGTCCTGCTTAATCAGTAAGTCTGGGGGAAAAAATATTTCCACAATTCTAGAGTTCTGTCCTGCGAATGCATCTCTTCATGTGGCATGCAACCATCAGAACATCAGTCCTCAATGAAACAGACAAATGCATCGTGCCTATTTAGATATAAAATTGCTCAGTGCTTTTGTCTGGTTAAAGAAATTGTATAAGAAGGATATGGGTGTTTTAGCCATTCACATAGAAATTTCTGAAAATTTGAATTGTGTCTTGAAACTGCTTCTGTCCCAGGTCAATTGCTTGGGAATATCTTTCAGAAGAGACCTATCAGAGTCCACAATTCATAGACATCTTTTTGGATATTTATTACTGTAAATTCTTCACTCAAAGGTGGATAGTGTTGTCTGTTATCAAAGTTATTATCTAGATAAAATAAAATTATGAGATTTCGAAATTATATTGAGTTAATAACACATTTAGACTGTGCATGAAGGAAAATTTCTTATTTAAAACCTACAGCAAGGAAACAGCTTACTTGTAGTTAACAAATGCTTTTAAAGTTTTCAAAGCAATATAGTTACATATGTGAACACGTGTTTAAATAGAAATCAATATTCCAGCTCAGGTTTCTTGGTCTTGACATAACAGTCAAGAAAGCACTAAAGAGGAGAAGGTATTAAGTGTTAGACAAAAAGCCAACAAGTTTGTTGTTGTGCCTGGCTTTTGGTTTTACAGATAAATGATTTCAGGCTTTTAGGTGCATAACTTCCCTTTTTCAAAGAGAAAGGGATGACTGAAAGTGGAAGATCTGAGTTAAATATGAAGTATTAATCTTGTCTCTCTTTTTTTTTTTTTCCCTTTTTACTTGTCACTGGGAAATTAGAATGCCAACTGTATGATGGCTTGTGGCATGCTTGGAAATAAATCTCATGGAGGAGTAACATTGTAACTCAGGATACATTGAAAGCATATTTGTTATGTCTGATATCTGCTGCCCAGTCATGTATGAGCTATGCAACATAATTCTCTGCTTTTTAAGTTTATTGTTGAAACCACCTGTTTTACTATTTTTTAACATACTGTTTACCTAAATCACCTTTTGTAGAAATGAAGAACCTGAAGCTGTTCCATGTGACATTACTGGTGAGTTTAAAAATTAATAGGAAAATGGCTATTTTTATTCCACACTACTGATTAATTATTGGTAGAATAATTTTAATATACTAGAACAGTCTCCCTGTTGAAGATCACTATTGCTTCATAGGGCTTTGCTCCATAAGGCTGTTTACAAGCACAATAGTTTGAAAGTAAGGATAGACATACTACACATTCAGAGTAGTACTGAAAATATTTCTCAGGTTGTATTTGGCTTTAATTGCACTCACTCACAAAGCGATGCTTGTATAATTGAGTACATAGATCTTCAATTTAGTTGATTAAAATAATAAAATAGATCAGCAAACACAGTATTTACTTTTCTTTTATCAGGGATGAGCACTTTGCTTCATGCCCCTATCCAGTCATTGGTGCAGCAGACTGAGGTATGTGAATTTTATTTCTTCAGTGCTGAAAATACTGGTGTCCAAAGTATGTTATAATAATTTGTGTAGTTAAGATGAAAGATGTACCACAGCTGTCTAAAAAATAAATCCTTGAATTCACATAAAATTCATCTGAAGCATAATCTTCTATATTTTGAAGTATTTTCCTAATCCGATAGGCATTATACTACACTATTGATAACTTCTGTTTCTAAAATTGCTAGCTATTTTTCAATACCTGAGCTAATTCTTACATTCTTTTCTTCCCTTATCTAAGAATATGTAAAGGAGCTTATGTTTCAGATAGGTCAGGTTATAAATATTTTTCACATATTTCTCTCTGCTTACAGTTTTCTTCCTTGAGTAGAATGGATATACACAAACACACCGTCTTTTTCCCACTGTTAAAAAACTTTAGAAAAATTGCAGTGACACAAAAAGGTATCTGAAATTCTTCAGCCGATTGAAGTGATAACAGAAAATATCTAGCTAAGACATTCAGAGGCACAAAGATCCTGAGTTGTGTTATACATTAGTGTTGGTGTCATGGCACTATTGAACAGTTCTCCTTAGTGCAATGGCTTCTGACTTCCATGCTTAATTTAAATTTAAGTAAATGCCTTATCTCTTGTGAAAGAATGCTTAAAAAAAAAAAGCTATTAAAGTCTAGTTTTGATTAAAAGATGTGTACCATGAGCCTATAAGGGTCATAGTTAAGTAATGTATATGGTTGTGCTTTTTCTAGTATATTTTATTTCTTGCATTTATAAAATAGCATATGTAATTTTAAATAAATATGAAGTTGTTCTTAATATATAAATCCATTATGTTTGATGAAACAGTATAATCTTTCTACTGGGCCAGTTTTTGTCCACAGGTTTAAAATTGTAAATCTTTTCTATTAAGGAGACTAAAATCTTCTTAGTCAGGGTGGAAGTCTTATAAAAAAAATTCCAACTTGGTGCTGCTGCTCTGGGAAATGTGCACGATAAGCTGGGCAGGGATTTTATTTGCAGTTGATCGGGAAAAAAAGGACAGAAACCACATCGTAGAGTGATAGAAAATATTGATTTAAAAGGCTCAGTTCTATGCTTAGAAGAATTTCATGTGTCTAAATAGGAAATTTTGTCCAAGAGAAAGCTGAGATGCATTGTTTCAAGAAATGCCATTTAAATATATGTAAAAATATATAAAATGTGGGCTCTAAGAATTTGTAGTGAAGTTGTCCTCCTTGTCTTACATGTTATTACTTGTTGAGAAGGACTAAAATCTTTTTTTATTTAAAAAACAACAACACATGACAAAACAAAGCAAAGCAAAAAACTGTAGAGATAGAACCCTCGTCTTAAAACTGTATTAGTTTATTTTTGTTTTAAATAGGGTAAGTTGTTGTGTCATTTGTTGCAAGTGCCGGTAGCTGTCATTTGTTGTCTTTTTTCAGTGCCATGATGTGGACAATGCTATTCCGAGAACAGATAGGCCTGATACAACACTCATCTTCTCAGATGAAAATGAAATGGATATGACAACTAGTCACACTGCAGTGATTGCACGTAACCTGAATAACAATGAAACTGACAAAACTGAGAAAATAGATATTGTATCATTTCTGGCTGAGTTAAACTCTATCAATGAAAAGGCAGAAAAAAGCAAAGATCTTCATTTTTCCTTTTCTGCAGACCATTTTTGCCCATTTTTTGAACAGAAGGAAGATGCTGCTACAAGAAAGAAAATAAATTCCAATGAATTTTTGATGAACTCAAATGAAAAAGCACTTAATCCTATTGAAGGACCTGAAAAAGAGAACATTTTTTTTGTCCCTTCACAAGTTTCAGAAAACATGGCACAGTCATCATATGTTTATTCCCATGAACAACTAGCCACTTGCAATGTAACAAAAATATTTAGAGAGCAAGATGATGGAATGGAAATGACAAAATGCCAGGCATCTGACATTCAAAATATGCATTCTGGTCTTTGTGAGGTTCCGACAGAACAGTTACCATCTGCAGATGTTACTCATGCGTTTGCAGATGATGAAATGGATATGACAACTAATCACACTGCAAAAATGCATTTTCCCTTTGGCATTGTAGGTAATCAAAATTTAAACTTCAAAAAGGATTTCTCGTCCTTGGAGCTAGATAACTACTCTGTTGTAAAGAGAACGTCTCACCAGAAAGAGGAGACCAGAACATTGTCTTCTATCCCAGGATCTGTTTCTTCTGAGACTGTCTTCCGAGATGATAAAACCGTTGTTTTTTCTCAATGTGATGACATGGAAATTACTGGGAATTACAGAGATGCAGTCTATAATGCAAGTACCAAAGGAATGAACAGTTCATGTCATAAAGCTTTTGAAAAACCAGTTAGCAGAAATTTGTTGCTAGTAGAAAGAAGACATCCAGTAAATAATGACAATACAAGAAGTCTGTCTTTAGAGGATAGAACTTCTCTGTCACATAAGAATAGTGCATGTGAACTATCTTCAGGCTCAGATGGACAAAATGACAGAGTAATCCAAGATCACAGTACTGCTTCATTGAATGCTGGTTTCAATTCATGTACAAATTCAGTGTCTACGGGTTCCTCTAAGGGTAGGCTTCAGCACAGACTAGCAAACTCCCTACTTGTTTCACTACCAGAGAAAACTGCAATATTTTCAGGAACAGATGTGGACTTGACTAAAAATTGTGTTGGCAAGGGTTTTAGAAGGAATACTGAAAATGAATGTCCTCCTGAAATGTCCAACTCTATCACTAGCAAACCACTTTTTCTTAATAGTAGCTCTGTATCTTCCAATTTAAGGGAGCAGGAAAAAATGGAGATAACTAAATGTCAGGCAGTTGTCAGTGGTGATCAAAGCATTGGGATAACCACAGAAGCAGAACAAATGCATTGTAAAATAATTCCAAGTAAGAACCAGAACAATAATTTTAGTGATGCTGCATACCCTTTGGATAGGGACAAGGAAAATCTTGAGGCAATTGGTATTGACGTGAGTATTAGAAGAAGCCAGGCTATAGAAGTGAGTGCTAAAGGTGTTGAGGTGGTAACAGTCAATAGGATGCTTGGAAAAACAGACTTTCAGGCTAGTAGTCTGACTTCCTGTGCAAAGAGCGTGTATTCATTCCAGGAGCAAAAGAGGAAAGTCTCTGAAAATATTGTCACTGACAAACGTGCATTCACATATTTGCAAAATGAAAAAGTTTATGTATCTCAGCCTTTGGGAAATAAACTTCTGAATTCTTCAGTTTCCTGCACAGATGACAAAAGAGACATGTTTTCAGATGATGAAAACATGGACATAACCAAAGCTCATTCTTTGGTTGTTACTCCTAATAATATAGAACAGGAAAATGGGAATACTTATGTTCAAAATAATGTAAAAGCCAAACAGCTACAAAATCAGACCTTCCAGTTTTCTGATAATTCTGGCATAGATCATACAAGTCAGGCTGCAGCGATAGAATGTGGAGATGTCAAAGTGAGCTCAAAGAAACAAACGGTTGCTCACTTAGCTCCAAGTGCTTTCTTTGTTTCCAGTAATGAGTTTGCTTGCTCTGGAAATAAAAGAGATGCACCACCTGGAAAAATATTGGGAATAATCCCAGATTGCCAAAACACTGACAGGCATGAGAAAACACATTCTATGATGGCAGTAAACAATGTATCATCAACTGTAGAAAATTTTGAGAGAAATTTTTTGATCAGTAAAACAGTTTCTTCAGAAGAGGGTTTTAATAATCCTCAGTCAGGCAATGACCTATGCTTGAGGGGTGTTGAAGAAAGGTCACTAGCCAGTAATTCTAAAGAACTTAAGGGAAGTTCCCAGTTGCCTTCCTTTTTAGAAAAGTCAGTTGTATTTCCCTCTGGTGAAAACATGGACTTGACTGAAAACTGTGCAGTAGTGGCTCCTGATCAAAACATCTGTACTCTTTTCCCAGGAAGAAAGGCAGCACCAGGACATATTGAGGATAAAAGCAAAATATCCTTAAAAAAAGAGGTAATGATGACAAACAATCAGGAGCAGCCTGAGTGTGATATGTACTCCTTGGTATCTGATAAGAAAATGTTAACTGTGACTGGTATAAAGCATTTGCTTTCTGCAGATGAGAAAACTACCATCTTTTCAGAAGGTGCTAATATGGACATCACTGGAAATCATACAGCTTCAGCAGACAACAAAACAATTTTGCAGCCTAAAATTTTGAACAATGACATATCCTTCATTCCTGAAGATAAAACTTCTGTTTTTACAAAAAACAATGACATGGAAATTGATTCTGTTGCAGCTGATAATTCAATGGAAAAGGCTGTATCTCGAGGGATGCTTAGCAGAACTAATGGAACTAGAAGGAAAAGCTTAAAGGGAACAATAGGGGAAAAGACTGTTTTATTTTCGCTGAGTGAGAATAATGACATGAGCATCACAGAGGGACTTACAGCAGCAATAAGCCATGAAATTGTCTCACAAAATGAGGTAGGACTTCCTTCTCCATCTTCAGCTCATCCTGTTAGAACTGTTACATTCACAAGTAACCAGGATGACATAGACATCAAGTCTTGCTCTGCCAATAAAATTACTATAAAAGTTCCATGTGATGATGCGTTGATCTCGGATAAAATTGTTGGACAGGAAGTTCCTTCAAACAGAGAAGCTACTACTATGGATGATATGGAAATCACTGAAGCCAATAATGTATCTTTAAAAGAAAATTTTCTGCAAGGTAGGCAACACAATCAATCTGTTCATTTAACTTCCTCAGTTATGTTTACAAGTGACCAAGCTGACATGGAAATGACTGAGTATCACCCTGCTGATGGAAGATTTGAAAGGGATTTATGTGAGGATAGATTAAATCTGCCCATGCAGGTTGTACAGGAGGCTCTTTCAGGTAGCAAAACAGTCATTTTTCCTTTGGCTGAGAATATGGACATCACTAAAACTCATGATGTATTAAGTGGTAAGATCGGTGTATGGAATGGAAGGTCCATTCCAGCCATTTCTGCAGTTTCTGCTGGTAAGACCATTGTATTTTGCCACAACCAAGATGATATGGAAATAACTTCATCACATACCATTGCTGTTAATAACAATACTGAAGGATCTGAGAATCAAGAAACATCACATAAGAGCAATCAACAACCAGACTTGCATAGTGTGTCATCATCCTCTTGCAGAGATGAAATAGATTCTCTACAAATAAAAGACCTGAATGGCAGGGATCATAAAATATCTAATACTAAGCCCTCAATTCCTTCTGCTTCATCAGCCTCAGCATCGCCTACTGAGAAAGGACCTATCAAAGTTCACAGTGGCACAGTACCAGATTCCACTTATTCTGTCCTAATTCCAAAAGATGCTTTGGATGTCCAGGCACCACAGGATCTTGGCCTTTCCACAGAAAACTCAATTCCTATAAACAGTGAGCAGGATCTTTTACATCCAGGAGCAATGAAATCAAGGAGAGTGTCTTTAAAGTTGCCAGGTAATGACCCCTTGGACTGCAGTGAAGAAAGTGAAGTTGTAGTATCCCATGTTCTTCTTCCTGCTCAGCACTCAGATTCTTTGAAGGATCCTCCAGATGCACTTAGTACTCAGAGAAATCAAGTATTGAAAGGTGATTCATCTAGACAAGAAGATCTAGCTACAGATTTAGCTATGGATGAAGCAGGCATTGTTCCAGTTTCTAACAAAGAATCGGAGAAAAATGTGCTGTCAGCTGAAGGAGAGGCGACAGAATTCCAAATAAACTCTGAACAAACTAAGCAACTTTCAGTCAGTGATAGTCTGAGAGACCCAGTAGATCTTGCGCCTAAATTATCAGGTATTTTAAATATTTGTTCCAAACTGGAAAATATTAGAAGGAAATCTGTAGTTGTTTCTGAAACTGTTCTTTCTGACCACTTGCTGAAGTTACCAACTCAGCCAGAGGATACCTTGAATTTAGGAAGAAATAGCATAAGTGAACAAAGGTTATGTTATGCCAAAGAGCAGGAGAATGCATGTTTTGAATCTGGAACTTCTCCCATAGATGCAAATGTAGGCATGGTGCTTAAGGACAAATATAAAAGAAGAAATGTCCCTCTAGGTATCTTTCAGCCTAAACTACCAAACAGAAGAAATCCTTCTGTTTCTAGTGTGCAAGACATAAATGCAAAATCTTCAGGCAAAGTAGAATCACCAGTTCCAGAAGTAAATCTGAACACCATTAAAGCTCCAGGTTATGACAACTCTAGTAGGCAGAACTTCAGCCCTTCTCAGTTTATAGCAGAAGAATTTCTTCCTGTCTGCCCAGATGAAATGGATTCAAATGATTCTGTAAGCTCTGAATTTGTGGAAGAGGCTTGCAATAACAGAAACAAAAGAGAAATTTCCCACAATGAAAAGATTCAAGTTGAAGAGACAAACAACAATGCAAAGAGAGCTTTGAAATACGTTGAGGAGGATCTTCAAAGTCTAAAGAAGCTCAAGATGGATGAAATCATGGTTGGTGGGACCTCCCAAGACTTGCAGGTAAGCCTAATCACTCATTATTGGCATGCGCTTAATACTAACAGCACTTTTATTCAGGTGTGTATAGATCTGTTGGTAGGGTTTTTTGTTGCTCTTTAGCACCAGTTTACTGTAATTTTGCTATGCCTTCCCCAGTATTTCTCATTGTTTTGCCAAACTGGAATGATGAGATCAATGTGTGCAGTTTTCCTGATCCATGGCAAGCAGTAAGGGCTATGTTGATTTTTAATCACTCCATAGTATTCTATCAAGTCTTTCTCAAATCAGTATTCTTAGTTATCTGTATTAAAGCATTTGCTAGTTGTTGTTTGTGCATAATTATAGAGTAAGACCAAAAGCTAGTATTTAGAATCCGAATATGTATCTTTATTTTAAATTGGCTGCCTTATGGACAGCACAAGTTGCTATGGAATCAAGAAAATCTGAGCAAATATGGAATGCTAATCTGAGCTTAAGAATTAGTTTGTGCATCATCATTAGAAACTTTTTAGCTCTGAAAACGGCAGGAGTAGGCTGTGCTGGCTACTGCTTTGATTGAAAAACAGATGAAGGATTTTGGAACATCACTTCCTATATGCCGTGGTAAGAAATAGCTTGAGTAGTCATATGCTGGTTTTTCGTGCTGATTAAGTGTGAAATGTGCAGATACCAAAGATAATTCAATTCTGGATGTCAAGAAATGGCTAGAAAAACCATTAATTGAATTATTTGTGCATTATTTTATAAAACTTTTCTGATTTCCTTTTTTTTTTTTTTTAAACATGCTAATACTAGGTTACTTATGGCCCTGTACCGGAAAGTCACGCGGAAGTTGCTGAAAGTGAAGGTTCTCCAAATCTATCAGCTAAAAACCCTGACTGTACTCATGCCAACAGCAGCAGCTCTCTAGATTCTGTTAAGGCTGACACAGAATTAACAAGTAAGGCTTCCTTTGTGGAAATTATCTCAAATTTTTGTATCTTTTGGCTTAATTAAAGACTAGCCTTACCCTTAATATATACCATATTTGGAAAAGGAGTTGAATGCCTGCTTTGCAGTTTCCTGTCCAGCTTGTCAACATGCTTTTTCACACTGGTAACAAGGCCAAGCCATGCAAACTGAGAAAAGGAGAAAAGTTGCAGAATTCAAGTTTTTGCTTTTGTGGCTGGGTTGGGCTTAAGACACAGTTTATTTTTCTTAGCACAGAGGAAATCCCTGACTCCTATTCTTCTAGCCCAAAGATTGTTTTAAGCTGGTTCCATGCAAAGCCTGCGCGTCTCAGAACTGCCCTCAGGGAATAAGAGCGCTTCCTTAGAGTGCTGCAGAGGCATCTGCCTGGCTTTTGGCAGATTCAGCTTCCTGGTTTATTAGCGCTCACTAATTAGCTGGTACCTAATAATGAGAGAGAAATCTGCCAGTCAGGTAAGTGATATTCTGCTTCTGTTTACAAAACCAATTCCAACTTTGCCCACTGCAATCATGAAAGATGATGTCTTATCCAGTGGAAGCTGGACTCTTTCCTTTGAGTGATAAACTTGGTTATCTTGGCTCAGAATTTGAAAGCCATAGTCATCTTCAAAGTTGCTCAGCTACTTTTTAGTCTATGCTAACCTAGGATGCTCTCCATACGTTTGTTGGGGGCTGTTTTTCAGGTTTATTACTTTTTAGTATGATACATGTGTCTTTCTTACCATGGAAAAATGACCTGTCATTTCATTACCACTCTGACATGACTTTTATTTCACATTAGGCTTTCAACCTGTTTCTTAGTATTCGCCATTGTCTTCACTCAGCATTGAAAAGTCATGAAGGTTAAACTCTACATTAGTCGCTTTTCTTCTAGAGCCAATTAACTAGGATTAATATTTCTGTAATAATATTGTTAACCCCCGCCATGTTGTTATTTATTTCTTTATTTATTTTGCCTAGTTCAACGAAGCGGTCAAATGGAGTCGCAGCTTCTCACAGATAGCATTTGTGAAGATAATTTGTGGGAGGTATGTATATAGCTGAGAGATGCCAGCTTCTTTTCGTAACAGGAAAAATACTTGTGTGCATATATACCAGTAAGCATTTTTTCTTGAAGAATGCACTTACCTGCATGATTTTCCTAACCTTGCAGAAATTTCAGAGTGGTGTCATCACAGTTGGGGAATTTTTTACTCTTCTTCAAGTCCATGTTCCAATTCAGAAGCCCCGGCAGAGTCATATTCCAGCCAGTGTGAGTATCTGTCCTTTGATATACTTGAAACTGACTTTACATTATGTTTGTCTTCATTTCAAAGTGTTCTATATTTAAGGCCTCTGAATAGTTCCAGACAGAAGTCAGTTCTGTCAGTACCACATGGGTCCAATTCTCTCTTTGCTAGTTCACTGCTAATTGATGCTTTTTTTCCTCAGTATTGAAAAATGGAATGGATTTCAGTCTCTTCACAAAACGAAATGTATTAGTTCGTGGTTGGATAAGTATGTTAATCCTTGTTTTCTGAGCTTGTTTAAAGAGTGACATACTTGAAAGAATTCGAAGCTCTAATTTATTCACTATATCTTCTTACTATATCAATTGTCCACTGAAATCAGAATTATGTCTGAAAGCATAGTGAGATATGTGCAAAAAACCTTTTACCTTTAATTATAGCAGTGAGAAACCTGATTTATTCTTAGCTCTACAATGGCTTTGTTCATTTACCAAATGGGTTGCTTCTGTCAATTACAACTGCAGCAAGGCCCTTTCTTCAATCTATATTTATTCTATGCCTGGAAATAAGCTCCACCATTTACCTCTTGTGGGAGAAGGGGAAGGAGGGGGAAGAAAAGCACTGGGAAAAACTGTCCAAACTGAAATACTAAAATAACTGTTTAATTTTATTGCATCTGCTTTCCAGTGTTTCTTTCAGCAGCTCCAATTAAGACTGATTCCTTCTTATATAGTCTAGTTCTTGCTTTCCCTTTCTATAGCCACTTCCTGCAGTACAATAGAGGAATTTATAGGGACAGTCAGCTTTGATGTGCAAATTGATAAGAAAGTTACTAAATTGGATTTCTTACATTCTCTTCTTAGTTTTGCATGAACGCTACAATATGTGTGTACTGCAAATCAGAAAGTACTCAGAGTTTGAATATTTGCACTGATTTGACTTCTGGCTCTTTACTTTCAAAATTGACTGGAAGGCATTCCCTTATTTTGTTTACTTTTAAATTAGAGGAAAAATATGTACCACTCCTTAAAATGATCATCTAATAAAACAGTGTGGATGAGCTGCTTAATTTTCTGTCCTCACATGGAAAACCTTACAAGTTTTATGAGCAGAGAAAGTTTAAAACATGGCAATGACATTTATTTAATAGAAAATATAGGGAATTAGCTCAAATATTTGCATTTCCTGTGGCTTACTGCAGTTTCTAGTGGCACAACGAATGGTGTGCTGAGGCAGTGGAAAAGCTTTAGCAGTGCCTGCATCACTGAGAAAGATGTGTTTGTTAACATACTCTTTAGATGGTAAGCAGTATGTTTGTGAAAATTCTTGTAAAATTTTTTTTAATACTTCAGATTTAGTTCTTTAGGCACCTGGCTTCTGTATAAGCAGATCTTACTGTTGCATGATGTCACACTGTCAGGGTAATAAGTCAGCAGGATAGCCACATTAGAAATTCAGATAACTTCCTGGAAATAAGGAACCCTATTTTACTAATTTGCACCCAAAAAAAAAAAAAAAAAAAAGCCCCTGAAGGGATGAAATTAAGCTCAGTTATTTATGTGCTTTTTTATATAGGTAATTAGATGAAGAATCCCCAGTACATCAAGTATGTCAGGCTACCTCCATTAAATATATTTTCTGTTCTGCAAAAATGAAAATGTGTGCCCTTTTGTTGGTTTCTGCACATGAATGGATAAGAAACTACTGTCTTTAAAAAGCATGCTGCTTTTTTTCCCCTCTATTCACAGTTTTCCCCTCTGTTTTTTCCCAGTGTGCTGTCAGTGCTCCACCTACTCCAGAAGACCTGATTCTCAGCCAATATGTTTATCGTCCCAAGATGCGTATTTATGAAGAAGATTGCCAGGTTCTTTCTCAGATGATAGATGAGTACGTCTGTATTTTTTCAGCCATAGGTTAAATTAGTAGTTCTATTTTTCAGCTCTGCTGGCATGCAGAATGGCCTTGGGAAAGTCAATACATTACTTACGGGGGAAAGCAGAAAAAGGATAGTTAACCTATTTAATGCTGGCAGCCAGTTTTATTACAGGTTTAGGTGTTATAGGGAAGCCTCCTGGAGAGGAGCTGTGGATATAATTACAGCTTGATTTTCCTTCATTACTAATGAAGGGTTTCGGTTACATATCAGAAGAGTTAAAGGTTTTGAGTGATAAAGAAAATGATTAAATGTAGGAAGCAGAATCATAACTGATTACAATCTGTTGTTCCAATTTTCCAGTGTTTTTTATACAGTTACCATGATTTATTTCCTTACTCGAAGGTCACTTTTTGGTCTAATACATTCTGCTATCTACAGTTTCAGTTAAAACAAGTTTTATGTTAAAATTCAAGTCAGTATTAAGGTTTTTCCCAGCCCGAGTAGCATCATTTCCTATTCCTTCAGCTTCTTTATCTGCTTAGTGTAGTAACAACAAGCCTTTCATTCAATTATTATTTTGTCCCCCTGTATTTCAGATTAAAACAGTATGTAAGTGTCCAGGATCAACCACTGGTGAATGTGAATAAGAGTTTGTGGGAAGTAATGAGAACCTGCTCAGACGAAGAGGTAATATTGCGTGAAAAGATAATGTTCTTTACATAACGAAGTAAGCTCAAACTATGTGTTCAAATGTGTAACAGTAGGTAGAAGATACAAGGCAAAATAGTTTCTGGATGAAAGACTACTGTAAGAAGTGGAATAAAGAATTTTGTACATGTCAGAAGGGTTAAGTTGCAGAGTCAATGTAAAATAGATTAGAGTGAATATGTTACTATAAAACAGAAAAACTGAAGTTGATAATACACGTTAGTTCAGAGTAGAGAAACTTCAGAGGAACCTAGGCAAGCAGCACAATTTTGAAAGGAAAAAATGAATTACTCTTACCCCTGAGCCTCATTGGAGTTTCATTGGAGGAGCAGAAATTTCATTAACCTAAATGTTTATTTAGTTTGGAAAGGTATGTGTGATGGTTTGGGACCTATAATGAATAGAAAATAGGTCATTACGAAAAATAAAACCTCATACAGAATTCAGAGTGCAATAATGGTGTCACAGGCCAAAGCAAAAGATTGTGAGGCCAGAGGGTATTTAAAGGAGAATGCTAATGACAATGGGCACAAAAGGCACCCTGAAGACATTTGCATTTAAAAAACAGAAGCATTATAAGAGTATTCCAGACAGAATTAAGGAAGAAGATCAAGAGATTGTTTTCCTTGTTTCTAAAGCCAAGAATAAAGGACTAGTCAATGAAAATAAAAAGTTAAAATGATGAAAGACAGTATTTTTTATAATTCATAATTAGATTTGTGTTACAGGATATCACAGAGGTTAGGATATTAACTGGATTCAGGAAGAACGTACTCAGGAACAATAAAAGGTCTTAGGACCCTTAGCTAAGAATTACAAATTTGAAAGGTTTTTGAGAGCAAAGCTCTACATTCTGGCTTTAGAATGATACCACCTAGTGGTGATGGATTGAAAACATGGTACGAAAAAGCAATTTGTACATTTTGCATCTTTAGTTTAATAGTTGTCAGAGAAAATATTGTATTACATAATCTGTAGCTATGTTCTATTCAAACAGGTGGCTTTGTTACCATTTCTTGTGGTTTAGGCACTGCCTGGACTTCTGCTATCATTTCAGTTATCCTCTTTAACAGTAAAGAAACAAGTGTTCTAAGTAAATCTTGAACAGTTGAAATGAGAGCCATCTGACAGAATTAATAAAGCTGCTCCTTTTATTATTTTTTTTTGTGAAAGTAAATCTTCAGTTATTGGAACTGTTAAAATCCAATGCTTCTGCTTTTTGCACTGTTCCCTCTTGGAAGGTTGTGTTGGATCTTTGCTAAGAAAATTGCTTTATTAGTAGATTGTATTTGAATTAATTGAATTTAAGGCTGGACAATCCCAATTTCATTTGAAACTTATGAAATAGTGCTCCTAGCGAAATAGGATACTGCAGGTAGTGGGAGAAGAGAAGGGAGAGAGTCTAAAGACTAGACTGAAAAATTCTTTGTTTCACATTCTCATTCACTTTCCCTTCCATATTTTCTATTCTTCGCAGCTGAAGAGCTTTGGAGCAGAACTGAACAAAATGAAATCCTATTTCATCAAGGAAAGTAAAATCCTGGCTCACAATGAGAAAGAGGCATTATACAGCAAATTGCTACAGAGTGCACAGGTAATCTGCCTCAAGGCTTCAGAGGTTTATATTTAAAAGAGGAACTTCTACCATATTTTATCTGTGCTTGAAACTAACATAAACTGAGAACATCAAAAGTGGGACCCTAACTAGTAACTAGTAAGTCTGCTTACTAATCAAGTTTTTCTTTTATCTGTAAGCAATTGTAAAATACTTTAAGACAGTGACATTTTCTTGCACTTACTTATAGGAACCTTCTGCCTAAGTCTTTTGGCAGTTAAAGTAATGGGAGTGAAAAACAGAAGTATTAAAGGAAATGCCATCAGAAATTACTTCTTTATACTATAGTAATGTCTATATTAGTAACTAGCAAGGAAAAGCACAAGCAGTGCATTGTGATAGGTATCTTGAAATTTACTTAGTTATGTATCTCATCTCATGCCTTCATTTAAAAAAAAAAAAAAGTAGGTAGGAAGATAATTGTCAAGTTCCTGGTACTTTCTTAAGCATGGCATCTGCATTATCGTCAGTTAATCTGCCTCTTCATTCTAATGGCAGATTGTATCAGCTTCTTTAATTAGTCTGTTAGCAAGCAAAGATCTAAATGGTGGTCCCAGAAGGCATTACACAAATGTCATTGACTTGTGTAAGAATACAATGCAAAGGAGCACAATTTTCCCACCTTAGGAACAATATGAAAAGCTCCAATCAAGAATAGCAAACATGGATGAATTGCTTAAGGAGGCAGAAAGTTGTCTTGCAGATCTGGAAGCAGGTATGTGTTTCCAAACAAGTGAGTGGTTCGTTGATTTCTTGTCTGGTCCCTTTTTTTTTTCCCTGTAGAGATGCTATTTAAATTGCTGTTTCAAGACTCTGTTCGGTGGCCACCTGGAATTTTAAATGTCTTGAGTTATAAGTATCTGTTAGGCTTCATTTTTCACTAGGCCTGCGAACTTGCCTTGTGAGAATACTTGCACATCATATGAAGACTAGAAAATACACCAAAATGAGCTGAAATATAGAATTATAATTGTAGCCTATGAAGATATAACCAATTGTGTAACTAAATCTGCTAGTGATGACAGCTGTACTCTACACACCTCAAAATGGCTGCAAACTTGTTCAGCTGCATTCACACAAGCTGCAGTCAGTACTTGGGATTGTCATATTTGTATTTTCATTTATTTTCTTCCTTCTAAATTGTTTTCAGTGCCTTGAGTACAAATTACATTGCATGGTAACAGCTTTGAAGCAGTGCAGTAAAAGGAGTTTTATTTTTCCTTTTCTGTTACTTCTTCAGGTTTCTGGTAGATACCCCTCTCTCCCTGGCTTCTTGCACATCTTTATCAGCTATTTTTGAAATACTGAAGTGTCTAGAACACAGAGACAGATAAAATGGATTCTAAATATTGAATCTGGGAGTTCTGTGTGGATCTTCTGATACTTCTTTCCCACAGATTCTGAATGGGAAGAATGTGAAACAAACTGCAGTGATGATGAAATGGAAGGAGAGGACTCAGAATCAAGAAAACTAGAAGAAGGTAATGGTACCAACTTTTAAGTTCTGAAGAGAGTGAAACTTACTGATGCAAACATTACGGCTTTCTTTTTCACATTGGATATAGCGAATAACATAGATGTTTAAGTATGAAACAGATTTTTTTTTACTTCTCATGGCAAAATGGGACTTAGAACTCGGATCAGTGTGATTAGAAGAGTGTGTGCTGGCTATCACGTTCTACACTATCATTGTTGAATACAACTAACTTTTGTTGACCACATATCTGCATCCAGGTAGGAATAACAGCCATTAGGTTGAGATCTTTTGCACCTGCACAGTAAGTTAGGACCATCTTTGCTGCTCTTTTCTCTCACAGCTTTTTCTTCTCCCGTTTTCTCTTAGAATTGGAAAGCCTCAAAGCTCAAGAAGAAGAACTTCAAAGGTAAGATGTCAAAGGGGATCTAAGGAGCTTAAAAATATTCAGATTCAGGATCTAGAGATTTGTATTATTTTTCACCAGTGTGCTACATCAGATGTTTATCTTTGTAGAGAACTGTCAGATCTGGAGACTGAAAACGAGCAAATACTTGCTCAGATGAAGCACCTACAGGAAGATGAAAAGAGCTGCCAGGAACTCCTGGAGAGATGCAAGTAAGGAAAAAAAAGACTTTCAGGTGTTCTGTTTTTGTTTTTATCAGCTAGTTCTGGAGCCTCGCATTTCTATGTACATGTATCTGTGTTTGTTGTTTTTCCTTTTTATTTGATTTGTGTTTGGATGCCCATCTCTTGGCAACCTATGATAAGCAACAAAACTTCTGTGAACTGTAAATGGCTTTACAGTGATACTCTGTATTTCCTCTTTCTATATCCAGCTCTCCTCCCATCCCAAAAGTAATGTTTATGTGAAGTGAATAGCATTGTGCTTTGGATTCCAAAAGATTCTTACACTTCGTTAACAAGTGAAAATGTATTTGGTCTCTCATACAATATATACATGCAAGCATTCTTAATTCTCTGATCTTTATACTTCGGGTAATTGTTTTGATTGGTTGGTTGAAACTTAAGTTGTCTGTGTTTGTTTTATTCCTTTTAGCTTCACTGAGTGGGAGATTAGTGAATGGAGTGAGCGACAGGCAGTCTTTAATTTTCTTCATGATTCTATTGAACTCACAGTTGTGTTTGGAACCCCAGTAGGTAAGTTGCAAATCTGGCAGATTTCTGTTTCATGAATTTGATAGGTTAAATAGTTAGAACAGAAATGTACAGATTTTACACTAATAAAAAATCTGTTGAAATAAAAAATGAACTATAGAGTTAGCATGTAAGCTAAGAGAAACAATAAATAGTGAATTTGAATAGGTTTATCAGTGCTCTCTACAAAATTTCTAAATGTATGTAACAAGTGTCTATTTCTTAAGAGAACTAAATATAGAAATAGTTACTACTTCAGGCTTTTTCCTTTCCTTCTCAGATGGTGATGTTTTTGGTGAAAATCCTTCCAGAAAAATAGTTAGCCTGAGCTTTGAATCTCTCTTGGATGGTAAGATATTTCACATAGCTTGAAATTAGCTGCCCCTGTTATACTCTTATTGAGAGGACATTATACATTTGTGCTTTAGCTGCTAGTGCATTGCTACATGGCTTTGAAAAGATCTCTTGCAACACCATTTCCTTTCTTGTTACAGAGGAAAAAGCTCCGCTCTCTTCATGTTTAGTCCAAAGACTCATATTCCAGTTTATTGAAAGTCAGGGATGCTGGCAGGAAAAGTGTCCCATGCTGCAATACTTGCCCCAGGTAAAGTGTTCAAAGGACTCTAGAAAAACATGAAATCTTTTTTGTCACAGGTTGATACAGAGAATAAAAGTGTATTGATAAATACTTGATTAATGCAAGTCAAAATCTGTTTCATAAATATTCTGAAGTAAGAGGGAGAAGCCCCAGAAGTCAAGAGACGTAAAAGCTGTGGTTTCTTCCTTATTTGCTGCCTTGATGTCTGACTATCTCAGTGATGGCTTAAAAGCCTTATTCCTGCTAGTAGAAATCAGGGAATTGAGCTGCATGCCATTCTGCTTTCAGGAGAATTAGTAGTTTAAATTCATAAGCCAAATCTAGTGCTATCTATGTTTGTGCAACCTTGGTGACAAAGCTAAAGGGAAAAACTTATGGCAAAGAAGGATGTATATTTGTTTTTATGCTTGTACAATTTTTGTATACAGAGTGAGATAGTAGTTAAGCTGCATATTTTTAATGCTTTCTAGCATAAACTTCGAGTGTCATGCAGTGGTTTCAGTTTCAATGTAAATCCTTTTCTAATCTTTTCCGTAGGTGCTTCACGATGTCTCTTTGGTGGTGAGTCGTTGCAGGATCTTAGGAGAGGAGATTGAATTTCTGGAGAAATGGGGTGGAAAATACAATCTTCTCAAGACAGATATCATTGACACAAAGTGAGTAACTTTAGATGGAGTTTATGCAAATTGTACAGAGGGTCTCTACATAAGCAGAAGCAAAAGATGCTATGTTGGTTTTCTTGAAAATGTTGTTTTATGCAGTTATTTTTTAAGAAGTCAACTATTTTTTCTACAATTGGACTGTACTATCCAAAAGCTTGGAAATGAAGCTCCCCTTGCATTCAGTCAACTTCCTTACTTTTATTTAATCTCTTCTTAATTACTACTTTCCTGTTGGATTTGACTCTCTCACGGCGTAGCAATACAAAGCAAACAGAGCCAAGAGTTTACCTGTGTAGCTTAGTGCTTTGTTTCTTTTATAATAGGCTCAGACTTTGATTTGCTTCAGCCAAGTGGAAACAGTCTTTGAAGGATGAAAGCATGTAAATTAAAATTTATTTTCCTTAGCTTTCATTTTCTGCTACTGCTTCCCAATTTTGTTTCATGTTTCTATGGAACAAGATAAAAGGATGAGGTGAAACAGTTTTTATTCCTTTTGAGAGCATTCTTACCTAAGAAGTGCCTGGTTAACTTTTGTCTGCGTGCCTTGATGCTGTTTACTTACATTACTCTGTAGTACCCTTTGTAAAAGCATTCTTCTTCTACATGCCAGAAGTCCCATAGAAGCTACATTTAGTTAAGTCAATAAAATAAGCGTGCAGGCAGCTTATTCTCAGAAAGATTTACTGTGGGACAACTGCCTTCAAAAGGTCTTCTTTAATCTTGTCATATTCTGTGCTACCCAAAGGCATGTTTCCTGGGCATCATGTACTTGATGATGGTCTTACCCTTATATGCAAAAAGATTCAGCTGTGTTCTTCCTGGATGTTATCCTAGACAGGTAAACTATACAGAAATCTAGTTTTCTAGATGGAAATTTGTCCTGATTTAAATAGGATTGAATTCATGAGACAATTCTAGAATTATGATCCTGCTTAAAAGCTCTGAAAACTTTATCTAGCTAGAAATGTTTTATGTTAACCAGGAAACTTATTTTTCACTGCAATTCTGTATTCTATAATTTTGTAAGGTTCTGCAATTAGTTTTCATTCTGGAGCTGAGTTCAAGAAAGATGTACATTCCATGATGTTTTTGTTTTTATTTCTTACAGTGTGAAGCTCCTCTTCTCCACTTCCACTGCTTTTGCAAAGTTTGAGTTGACACTGTCTTTATCATTCAACTACCCATCTTCTTCATTGCCTTTCTCTGTTGAAAAAAAAATTGGGAATATTGGGTGAGTTGAGCAGAAAGAACCACCCCACATAACTTATATTTCAAAGCTAGGGCCAGGAAATTAAATGTTCTACATCCTTTCAAACGCATGTAACTTTATCTTTTCCAGACATGAGGAAATTTCTGCTGTTCTCTCTAAAGTACCTATTGGTTATCACTATCTCCGAAGAATGGTGAGTTTGATTCATCAAAATCTGCTCCAGGATCCCAGATGATTGTTTAGGTCTATGTGCAAGACTGAAGAAGTCAAGAGGACGTTCTTTGACTTATGTATCATAAGAATGCATGGTCTCTCTCACCAATCATCTTAGCTTCCTTCTATAG
The DNA here is from genome assembly GCF_987193195.1 of Phasianus colchicus. Taxonomy (NCBI): domain Eukaryota; kingdom Metazoa; phylum Chordata; class Aves; order Galliformes; family Phasianidae; genus Phasianus; species Phasianus colchicus. The sequence goes on along the minus strand of NC_143440.1, from coordinate 6,928,045 downwards.
TCTTCCCTAGAATGGCTATTCATATTACATAGCTCGTTAATTTTGTTCTAGATTGATTTACAGAGCTCTTGTATAAAATGGTGATGACGAATTTCTAAATTAACATGTCTGGAATTTTCTTTCACTATCATTATTTCACTACTGTACAACATTCTAACATACTGCATCAGTTTCCATGGAACCTCTCCCAAAATGCTGAGATGATGGTCTTGCTTATGATAAACCAAGTAACTGGTAACAATTAGACAGCAGGCCAAAACTGGAAAGACTTCTGATATTGAAGACTACGGATCCTTGTGCTTAATCATGAACTCTTCTGGGTGCTACAGACTCAAAACCATCAGTTCAATTGACACGAGTTTTTCAAAAACTTTGTTCTGATATTCTGTGTACAGGCTTGGTTGGTACAGCACAGTCTCCCTCCTGCTTTATGTATATTGTCTGAGAAGGTAATGACAAACTTAGTGAAAAGACTGAGCTATTAAAATTTTAGCAGGCATCTTTTAATGTCATTGGTGAAGTCCAGATTGATTTTATGTATAGTCTGTGTATTACATAGGTTGAGATGTTGAAATTGATGTAACCCTAATGAGTTGATAGTGTTGGCATGCCTACTGTTTATAAGCTCTCCATTCTGTAGGCAGATAGTATTTTTTGTATCTGTAAAATACATTGAATTTGAAAGTGTTTTCATGTGTTTTAAGTCATATATATTTGTGTCTTTCTATAATTTTTTTCCTTCTATTTGGAAGGTGGAAGTTCATTAAACGTTTGAATTACTGTTATTCCTTCTTCAAGCTGTGTTTATTGTCTGTTTTGTTTAAACTTTTGACTGAAAGTTTGCCTATTACTATTGACAAAACTTTATCTCTTTGAGAGGACTTCTCATAATCTGAATGTGTTTCTTTTTCTTGTATTTCACAGTGTTAGACTATTATGGCATAATCTTTGCAGGAGAAATTTTTTTTAATTAGAAAATAGTAACAAATTTGCAAATGACTCGGATGCTATACCTGGAATAACTTCTGAGTTTCCTGAGGCCATTTTATCAGCAGTAAGAACCAGTAGAGGGTGCTGCAGTAGTACTGTGTGATCATTATCCTGCTTGTTTGTTTTTATCCATGTCTAGTTTGTTGAGGGGTTTTGTTTTGTTTTTAATTTTCTCTAGCATGTTTCTAAGCCAAAAAATAAGATGATGAAGTACCAGATGAAACAAAACCAAAAACCTCCATGTACTTACAGTAAAAATAGTGTTTAGGAAGTTTCAGTTGCAGCAATGGAAGCTGCTGATGTCATTTGCTTTGATAAAACCAGGGAAAAAAAAAAGACTTCTGAGTGGTTTCTTAGAGGCTGTGATGATCTCATTTGATTTCAGGGCTATCACAGGTGAACAGCTCAACCTGAAAAGCTCTGGATTTACAGTACTAAGGGAGTGAGTAAAAATAAGCTTTACCATAAGAAACCAGCACCTTTTTCTTAGCTACTCAGCACAAGGAGTCTTCCCAACTTCCATGTCTTTTTGTAGGTGGATAGCTTAGTGTTGGTCTTACATCCAATAATCTGCAGCTTTTCAATGACATAATGAAATTCCTGAGTCCAAGTAGACTCTAATGGTTTTCTTCAATAGTGAGACAACACTACATCAGCCTCCTTTGTGTCTTTGACCACGACCCACTAAAACAGGAAGCTATTGATAAGTCACAGAATCAGAACTGCCTGAATTGGAAGGGACTTTTAAAAGTCATCTAGTCCAAATAGTTCTTATTAGCTGCACTTTAGATACTGAAGGGCTGCTCTCAGATCTCCATGGAGCCTTCCCTTCTTCAGGCTGCACATCCCCAACTCTCAGCCTGTCCTTGGAGGAGAGATATTCCATCTTTGCTTCATTTCTGTTGCCCTCCTCTGGACACACTCCAACAGGTCCATGTTTCTCCTGCACTGAGGATCCACATCTGAATGCAGTGCTCCAGGTGAGGTCTCACAGCGTGGAGCAGAGGTGTTCCCTTGGTCTGCTGACCACGTTTTTCTTCATGCAGCCCGGGAAAAGGTGTAAGGCTCACAGTGTGCAAAGTGAACCTATTCTTGCTTCCTCATTTGTGTGCAGTTAGATTTGGGAATTATTAATAGGCTTTTTTAAAGCTAGCTGCATGAATATTCTGAATTATTGAAGCTCTTATCTCTTTAATATCTCATATCCTTTATCTTTGCATGATCTTCTCCTTACAGATGCCTGGCCAGCACTAAAAGGGATTTAATAAACACTGTAATGAAAAGCACAAACCCTCTGCAGATATTTCTAATGAGCCTGGCCTGGAGCTACTGCTGGAGTAGTGTTCTCAGCGTCTGTAATCAACATTAGGACAAAATACAGCAGTGCGATGTTAATCCTAATCAACTAAAACAGAAGCAGATGGAAATCCTTAAAAATTGTGGTCGGGAAAAGCAGCAGGGAGGTGCAGATTTTCCTGTTCTGCGTTACACTGCATTACATTCAGATGCAGAAGTCCATCTCCCCCCGTGTTCTGCTTCCAAGAGCAGCACCCTTGAATTTACGTGCGTGTACATATAAAAAAGGGTGCGGCTCCTTTAAGGCGCCGCCGGCTCCCGCTAAATCTATTGGGTGGGCGTGGCTCCGCGCTCTCCCCCGTCACGTGACGCGGTGGCGGGCTCCGCGTTCTTCCCCCGTCACGTGACGCGGTGGCGGGCTCCTCCGAAACGGTGGCGGCCGCGAACGGTAATGGCCGGGGCGGCCGCGCGGGTTGCAGCGGGCGGCTGCGGGCCTGGGGAGGAGCGGCGCGGCGCGGCGCGGCGGTTGAGGCGGGCTCGTGAGGAGAAGTTTGAAAAATAACGCTGGGTTAAGGTGAGGCGGGGGCGGCCCGAGATCGGAGAACGAGAGGAAACGGGACAGGCCGCTTCCCGGCGCGTGTGGTGGCAGAACGCCGGGACGCCGCCCTGAGCTCAGGCTGCGGGTGGCCCCGCTGGAGCCTCCCAGCACGCCGTTCTCGGCGTCCACCCGAGCAAGCGCTAAGGTGACGGTTCGCTAGCGCTGTGCCGATCTTTTCACCGTGATCCTCCTGAATGCTCGGCAGCCTCTGTGCAAGTCAGTCGAGGCCTTTGTTTTTAGAGTGTAACGCTGCCCAGGACAGCGCGCAGAGGGCTTTTCTCACAGTGGGAAGGGGCTTCGCTGCTCTGTGTGCCCGTGTCCCGTTTGTGTTGCACCCCGTGTCACCAAGCTGTCCGCTTTCCCTATAGGCCGGCTGCAGCCATGGCCATGCAGGTGCAGTTCGAGGCGAACGCCGACACATCTGCAGAGGAGGAGAGCTTTGGCCCAGAGCCCATATCTAGGCTGGAGGTAAAAGGTTTTGTATGATAGGGGCAGTGAGGCATTGGCACGAGTTGCCCCGAGAGGGGAGATGCCCCGTTCCTGGAGACATTCCTGGTAAAGCTGAACGGGGCTTTGAGCACCTGTTGGCACTGTAGGTGTCTCTGGTCATTGCATTATTGGACCAGCTGCCCTTAAAAGTCACTTCATACAATTTTATGCTTCTATCTTTTCCTTGATATTTGTTAGTTACCTTCAATATTTATTAAATCAACGTCTGCTTTTCTGCCCTATTTAGAGAGTAGCTCTTGCAAACATTGCATTAAGATCACTTTTTTAAAAAGACTATTTGTTTGTAGGCGTTAGGGTGGTAGCATTGGACGTGCTGACTTGTAATAACAGTTTGATTTAAATCTAAATGAAGTTAGGATTGTATAATAGAATCATAGAATTGCTCAGGTTAGAAAAGACCTTCAAGATCATCGAGTCCAACCACAACCTAACCATACTACCCCAACTCTAACAGTCCTCTGCTAAATCATGTCCCTGAGCACCACATCCAAATGGTTTTTAAACACATCCAGGGATGGTGACTCAGCCACCTCCCTGGGGAGCCCATTGCAGTGCTTAAGCACCGTTTCTGTAAAGAAGTTCTTCCTGATATCCAACCTAAACATACCCTAGTGCAACTTGAGGCCATCTCCCCTTGTCCATTTGTTTGTAAGTGTTAGAATGATAACACTGAACGTGCTGACTTGTAATAACAGAGTTTGATTTAAATCTAAAGGCAGTTGAAGGTATTCAGTGATTGGTGACTCCTTGTGTCTCTTTTTCCTCTGTCAGCAATGTGGTATAAATGCAAATGACGTGAAGAAATTAGAAGAGGCTGGATATCACACTGTTGAGTCTGTTGCACATGCACCCAAGAAGGAGCTGTTAAATATTAAAGGCATCAGTGAAGCCAAAGCTGATAAAATCTTGGTAAGGATGTTAAGCAAAAACTTTAAGCTGAGAAAGTCAAGAAGGTTTATTTTTGCTGTTTTAAAGTATTCCAGTGATTTTGGAAGGTCTCCATTAACGATAGACTGAGAAGAGTAATAAGGCTTATTAGAGATGTGATATGGCTTTTTATGGGAAGAGATCAGAAGAGGCTAGGACCAGCTTCAAGAAGAAGTAAAGAGCTGGAGGGAATAATTAGGACGGTCTTTAAAAATTGTGGAAGATGTGGAGAGTATGGCCAAGACTGTCATTTTCAGCTCAGTATTTCTCATGGTAAGGAGGCTTGAAGCAAAGAAAGCATTTTTTCATACAGGATATGATGGAGTTCTGGAACTACTTGTCCCACAATGCTGTAACCATCAGTAGCATGAATGGTTTAATTATATAACAATAGCAAGAGCTAAGTGCAGTGTTAATGAGATAATGATCACACAGGGGCACTTGGTGAACTCAGAGGAATTACCAGATAGTGAATCAGTTCCTTATTCCCTGAATTTTTACACTTGTTCCCCAAGCATCCACTTGTGGCAGCTGTCAAGGCACAGGGTGCTTAGTTAGGAACCAATGGGCTGATCCCATACAGTTGTTCCTCTGTTACAACCCTCTGAAGTGCAGTACTTCAGCTGGCTCCTGAGCTTTATAGTACTAGTTACTAGAGGGGTAAATGAATGGGATGAGCTCTCTTTGCACTGCTTAGTTTGGTTCTCTTTAGGCTGAAGCAGCTAAACTGGTTCCAATGGGTTTTACCACAGCAACGGAATTCCATCAGCGGAGGTCTGAAATCATCCAGATCACCACTGGGTCCAAAGAACTTGATAAACTTCTTCAAGGTAATAACTTGAGTTCTATTTATTGATTAACTTTCGTGATCAACTCCCTGTTCCCACTTGTAATGTAAAAGCACAATTAAGTTACTTCAGCTCTTCAGAATCCTCAGAAATAAACTTAGCTGAACTTCTCATCTTCAGAATGAGCAAACCTCAATATGAAAACCAGTTTTTCCAATTAGCTTGAAAACTTTCAGCCAAAGTTAGTGTTAAACTCAAACTCAAATTAAAACTTTGTGTATGCAGTCTTTACTGGAATTATGTGACAATCTTTTTTTCTTTTTTTCTTTTTTTTTTTTTCCCTTGCTTTCGCCTAGGAGGAATAGAAACAGGGTCCATAACGGAATTATTTGGGGAGTTTCGTACTGGAAAAACACAGTTGTGCCATACTTTGGCAGTAACCTGTCAAGTGAGTTATCTGCTTTATTAAAATAAAGTATTCAGACAACACAGTTTTTGTGTATTTGCTAATTTTATTTTTGCCATTTTCTTACAACCCCCCCCCCCCACATATATACAGCTGCAAAGAGTGGATTTTATCTGTTCCCAAAGAGTTCTCGGAAACTTTTCCAGCAACCATGACTAAACTTCCAGCTTGTTAGGGTTTTTTGTTCCTCTCTTAACCTGCCTACTAGCATTACTATAGCAGCAATTACGTTTGTTATTTTTTTTTCCCTATGTTTGGCCTGTTTTGTAGCTTTTTTTTGGCCTTAATTTTCTGGTCCCATTAACAGATGTTAGCCTTGTTGTGTAATCATAGGTCTTAAGCACAGAGAGGTGCTTGAAGCTGAGCTCCTGTCCTCTTGCACAGACACTGAAGACAATTACCTGTCTTGTCACTTTTCCCAGACAAATGTGACTTTAATCACCATAGCTTGGTACATTATTTATTGTGTGAACATCAGCTGAAGCAGTAACTGGATTACTTGTTACTGATTTCATATTCGTAAATGTGCTCTTCCTTTAGCTTCCCATTGACCGAGGAGGTGGAGAAGGAAAAGCCATGTACATTGACACTGAAGGCACCTTCCGTCCAGAACGTCTTCTTGCTGTGGCTGAAAGGTCTGTACTTATGACTGGTAAACAGGCATTAGGTGAAGAAGGGAAAGCATTTCCTCATGGTGAGGCAGCCTAGTTAAAATCAGCCAGGCTCTTTAAATTCATGGACTGTTAGAGTAAGAACTATTCTTAAGCAACAGCCCCTTCCTGCCTCCTGGGTTCTATCACTCTGCCTACCTAGATGCCCTTTAGACCAATTCATTAGCTGTATTTTATAAAGTTTCTATTTTTACTTAGCTGTGACATAAGCTAACATCATTGTTCCCTGGCATATGATGTTTTCACTTAATATCCCCCTCAAATTTAGTTTTACAGTTGCTGACATACCAAGATTTTCCTTAACTTCTGCAAATATTTTGTAACAAAGATTCTTTTACAAAAAGTTTATTGCAACAGCACATGGAATTTTTTTGTTGAGAGTCCCCCCTGACCAATTGGAAGGCAGTTTTCTCATCTCCTGCCTCTACTTCAGCATATTCAGAAGTGTCTTGTATACAAATCAGGGATAAGGTAATTAGTTGAGTTTCCTGAAGGCAATAAAAACTCTGCTGGTATACGCAGATTCTTGTCATACTTAAATATCAAACCAGTATGAACTGTGCTGGCCCACAAGAGTTGTTCCCTTTTCTTTAGAGAGAAAATTGACCTAATCAACGTATCATCCTGCATGAATGAAATAAAGTCAAGTTATTGAGAGGTAGCAGTAACTCCTGTTGATGAAGTTTGTTGCTGAAGACTTTTGTCACTGATGTCTCCAGGTATGGCTTGTCTGGCAGTGATGTCCTGGATAACGTGGCGTATGCTCGAGGCTTTAACACGGATCACCAGACCCAGCTCCTCTATCAGGCATCTGCTATGATGGCTGAATCACGGTAATAAGACCTCAACTTAAGATGGAGTGATTTTTGCACTGGTCCATTATAAACGCGCTTGTACAATTCTCTTGCACTGGTTCGTCACCTGCATTACATGACTGAATTGTCAAAGTAACAGCTTACATTTGAAGTTGTTCTCAGACTTATGCTTTGACACATGCATGCAATAAGTTTTGTGTATCAGCTGAGATGTGTGAGTAATTCGGTTGTGAGTTAATACCTGTTGCTTTTGAAATGTTGGATGGTAGAATGAGTGCCAGTCCAAGAAACAACTTTAAAGATCACATTATATAATTGCTTTCAGAAAGAGAGTTGATTTAGAGCAGTGCAGCTGTTGTGGTTTAGCCTGGCAGGCAGCTAAGCACCAGCTGTTCACCTCCCAGACCCCAAGAACGTGGGGGAGAGAACTGAAGACAGTAAAAATGCAAGAACTCTTGGGCTGAGATAAAGACAGTTTAATAAGAAAGAAAACAAAACACAACTGCTACAAAAAATGATGGCACAGTGCAGTTACTCGCTACCTGCCGAGCAGTGCTCTGCCTATCACTGAGCAGTAGCATCTTCCCAGTTTTGTTGTTCAGCATGATGCCATTATGTACGACATTACAGGATATCCCTTTGGCCAGCCTGGGTCAGCTGTCCTGGCTCTTTTCCAGCTCCTTGCAGACAGGGCAGCAGGAGGAGCAGAAGAGTCCTTGACTCAGTGTAAGCACAACAACTAAAACATCAATGTATTATCAACATTTATTTTTACCTTTTTTTTTTCTTTCCCAAAATAGTAGCATACCAACCACTGTGAAGAAGATGAACTATCCCAGCCAAACCAGGATATGTGCAGATTGCTTTAGTTTGAAACTGAGGTTTATGAGACCCTTTAGAGGGAAGGGGGGGGGTGATATGAGGTACACAGGGACCTGTTTACCTGCAGTATACCCATGGTAAAACACCTTACAAAGGGTTTTATTTCATAGTGATCTGAACGCTGCAGATTGACTCTGTGATGGTAAAAATAACAATTCTGCTAACTGGCAGGTGAGAAGGACTTATATCCACATCTGTATGCAGCTTACAGTTGACTCAGATAGTCACATTATTCACCACTGGAAACAATTCTGAGAATGCTTTATGTAACTTCTCCAGGTATGCACTGCTGATAGTGGACAGCGCGACAGCGCTGTATCGGACAGATTACTCTGGAAGAGGCGAGCTGTCAGCGAGACAGATGCATCTGGCCCGATTTCTGCGTATGCTTCTCCGACTTGCAGATGAGGTAAATGCTGAACTTTGCTCCCTTGGGGACTGGTGATTGATTTTCTTTCTCTTGTGAAGCTCAGCAGTCTTGTACAAAAGGCGTTCTGCCTGCTCACTGTCTGCTTCTGTTGTATTTTGAGAGTGAATATCACCTGCAAAGAGGAGAGCAGAAGTACAAGCATGCCTTTTTTTTTTTTTTTTTAAATTTATTCAGGTGGTGGAAAATGATTTTGCTTTGTTGCTTTTCTCCTTCTAGTTTGGTGTGGCTGTTGTGATCACTAACCAAGTTGTGGCGCAGGTAGATGGAGCAGCCATGTTTGCAGCAGATCCCAAGAAGCCTATTGGAGGAAATATCATAGCCCATGCTTCCACCACGAGGTGAGAGAACAGATTATCATCTTCCGTTAGCTTTATTTTGGAAAATCTTGTGTCACTGAATACGTACTTTCTAATTCTGGGTCTTTCTTTGGTCTGTCAGTGGCACTTCCAGTCTGCTTTGCAGAAACAGGTGGCACTCTAAACAGGTTCATTTCTTACAGTTCAAAGTGTGCTACGTTCCATGTAACGTTTCAATGTAATGTTTTAATAATTACAGTCAGGATTCTCTGGAAGGAGGCTATACTTTTCTTTCTTTTTCCCTTTCAGACTTTATCTGCGAAAAGGCCGAGGTGAAACCAGAATATGTAAAATTTATGACTCTCCTTGCCTTCCTGAGGCTGAAGCAATGTTTGCTATTAATGCTGATGGAGTGGGAGATGCAAAAGAGTGAACACTTCATTTTGTTCCCTGTGTAAACTAAGACTGGGTGGCCACAAACGGTTCCTGTGACGGAAGCTTTCCCAATGCAGCTGCTGTTCAAATGCTGGCTGAGGATTCTGTTGTATTTCAGCATACATGTTCATCATGTGAATCAAATTTGAGACATGTCTTCAGGTGTTGCTTGGAAGAGATTGTTCCTCCTGGGCTTTAGTCACGTGTTAGTTTAATTGGTTTCTTGAGAATATTTTCAGAGGACCATATGCTTGAAGTTTTCTTCACAGCTGTTGCTCCCGTTGAATTCTACAGGTGGACGTGGCACAGTGATCCGAAAATTTGTGGCAATAGTTTGTAATTTAATGACTTTGAAGTAAGTCAGGTAAGAAAAGTGGTGGCTTGAGAACATACCAGGTTGCCTTAATAATTAATTACAAAATAAAGCAGAATAGCATTCCACAAAAAGAATGTGTGAATATTGCTGTGACTGAGATTATCATTGACCCCTAATCTTTTTGTTAATTTTGCTTTGAAGTCTGCAATATGCTGCTTTTTGGGAACTGCTAATTTACATTTCAATAACGTTGTTTATTGTATGTCATTATTTCTCTGTGGAAATCTGCTTTTTAATAAAAAGACAGTAAAAATATTGATGACATTACAGGTGTCTGGAATTTAGCCAGGTGCTAATTTAAACTGAGGCACTCTTTGCCTGCAAATAGGAAAAAGATGCAGAGATCTTCAATGACTCAATGTGGAGTGTTTTTTCTACAAAACACATCATTTCCTTTTCTGAGACATACAGCTGCTCGGTTGCTGACACTTGCCCTACGTACAGGTGAAGCTGTGACCAGCTGTAAGACCCTGTCCTTGCCTGCACTCTGCTACGTGCTGCTGGTGGCCGACACTTGGCAGCGGGTTGTTGTAGGCCGACATGACTTGACACAGTCCTCCAGTGTTAGTGCTGTACAGTTTTATCTAACAGAGACATTATGTTCTTCTTTTCAGAGTCTCTGAACAACTGAGGTAACCTCTGAAGTTCCCTCTGTTCATCCAATGCTTAGCATGCAAACTGCTTTTCTCTATAACTGCCACAAAATCCAACAACATGGGAAATATTTTTCCTCTTCTGTAAGCTCTTACACAGCCCTCTAAGCGTTTTTACAGCCCAGGCTTGGAACACAGAGGGATTTGGGTCTTTTGTTTCTTTTAAGCACAAGAACCTTTAGGAATGTCCTCAAGTTATCTGATGACATCCCATAGCAAGTATTTCCATAAAGGCTTTAAGTTGCTTGTGACTCAAGGCTATGTAATATTAATATAAGCTTATTGTCAACATTGCTTTCATCTCAAGGAACTATAATTAATAATATTTTGGAAACATTTTTCCTGCCTTTCACTGAAGTATTTGTCTCAGTGTTTCTCAAAAACTCTAAAGCTTCCCCTAAAGAAGCAGAATATCATTGGGAATCATAACTTTAAAAGCTCTTAGAAGTTTTTGTGTGTTCACACAACCATCTGGCTTGCGTTCACTCAGCCAACTTTTGCTCTGTTAGAACCCACACCTAGAGGTGAGAAGGGATTTATTATTGAAGTGTGTACAGAAATGGGTACATTGTTCTGAACTACTCATTGTTTCAGCCTTTATTTTCAGAAGAAATTTAAAACATAAATTAGTTTCTCTGTGCCATTCATGTGCACAGTTCATCACTCTGTCTTGCTCAGGCGTTAAGATGAGCTTTGGAGAGCTGCTTTCTATATCCAAAATCTTGCACTAAATGTCCTGGCTCTTAACCCAGGTATCAGGTTTCAGGGGAACATCTTAACGTGGCATTTTGTCTCATCTGATGCCTTTAGGAGCTCATGCCTCAGCACTACACTCTTCCAGATTTGTGGCACCACTTATGTGTTCCCCAGCAGCACTGTGCCCACTCAAGCTTAAAAGTCCTCAACAGCCCCAGAAATGCCTTGATTGCTCCTGTTCTCAAACCTTTTGGAAGAATACATGAGATACAACCATGGTTTTTTACTGTGGGCAGTACAAGAGCTGTCCCTTTGGTCATTCAAGTGCCACGCTTAGGTCATACCTTGAAACATTAGATAACAAATGGACTAGCAAAAGGTGAACATAGGGAACACCAGCCATTAGTTTCACAGCCTCAGTGGGAGGCAAAGCCATCCCAAGCCCCCAACCTGCTACTGAACCTCTCAGAAAATTGCTGAACTTATTTCCTTACTGACATCTAGATATCTTATATATTGCATCTGCTTTTGAGCAGATCTCACCTGATTTTTGACCAAATGAGAGGGATGTGATGATGAGAGCTGTGTCTGCTGGCTTCCTTGGAGAGCCCAAATGGGTGTTTTCTTCCCCAGTTTCAAATTGTCTCTAAGCCACTTCAAAGCACAGGAGGGGCAGCAATGTGTGCAGGGGAAACAGAAAGGAGGTTGGTGTCTAAGGCTTGTATTTTGGGGTTAAATGATGGGAAAATGTCTCTCTCTGCTGTTTCAGAGCCACGGTGAGGAAAGCCCCTTAAACAGGCCAATGGCCAGAAGGAAATGCTTCATTTATTTTGAAATAAATTGGGTGCTTTCATGGAGAAGTCAAATCCTACTTTTTTTAACCAAAATAGTATGGGGAAAAAACACTTTTTTTTTCTTTTTTTTTTTTTTCCACCATTCAGAGCCCATCCTTGCCTGTCTATAATCCCCACCCAGAGGAACAGCTGCACAGCATGAATACTTATTCTGTTTTTTGTAGAGATAGTGTATTATAATTGAATCTCTGTAATAGGTCAGTATTTCCTTAGCTGCTCCTGTGCTCCTATCTCAGTTATGAGCCAGAAAAGGCAGCATCACGGTCTGGGGGCAACACACGGCATCAGAGACCAGCCAAGGCAACACTGTGAGAGTAAGCACCAAAGTCAAGGAGAGGCAGCTGTATAACATTCAACAGGGGTGGAAGCAGAAGGAGCGAGCTGAAGCATTGTTATAAGGAAGGAGAAGCCAAAATCAGAGCAGCCCAAGGCAGAGTCTGGGGAAGACCAGGGAGAGGGAGAGCCCCAGAGTTGTGATTAAAGCTAATTCTTCTGGTTTTGTTCCCCAGTTGGGTTGGGGTTATGAGAAAAGGTAACAGGAACCAAGTCGGTTCAGCGCTGTTCACCTGCTGTCTTTTGGGATAGTAAACAGATAGTGAAAGAGACACTGTAAAGCTCCATGCAGCCCAATTCACGCTATTTGTGCAGAATCAATTTCCCATTGCCATGGAAAACTGCCTTTTCTTGGCCCAGGGGACATTACATGCACGTATCAGCCTTGCTTGGGGTGAGACAAGACAATGAAATCATCCTTTTGGAGCCACTAAGCAACGTCCCCAGAGCCACCCCACATCCCGCACCTCACCTCTGCCATCAGATGACTTCTGGGAAGTGGAGATGCTCAGGTCTGGTGACAGTGCTGCCAAAAGCTGCACTGAGATGATTGAATCCAGCTGCAAAGCCCAGAGCCGCAACTGCAGTCGTGAGTGGGAAAAATAAAGCAAGAAAATCTCTACAGGGGGACAGGGATGTGTAGCATCACCCACCCCACACGGGTCCATTATACTTTCAGGGAGAATATGGGTGATGCTAGCAAGCCCCACGATAAAGTTCTGACTGCTGTCAGCACCCCGCTGCTCCCTGAGCCCCACACCCACCCACAGCCCCCCCAGGACCCTGCTCCCTCCTCACACCCAAATCTTGGAGCTCCCCAGCATGATCCCATCTGTGTGTGTCTAATTGAGGCAGCTCCGCCTGTATTCTCCCTTCCTCCCCCCCCCAGCCCACAGTGGCCTCCCAGGGGGAGGAGAGAGGCTCGGCCCCCTCGGAGGCAGCCATAAAGCTGCGCCGATCCCCAGCCTCCGCTGCAGAGCAGCTGCAGCCATGAGTGCGATGGGGACCCCCAACGGTGCGGCCACGGCGCCGGTGCTGTCACCTCTCTCTGCCCTTCTCATTACCGTCATGCTCGCTGCCATCCTGCTGCTTGCCAGGACTCGCCACAAGGCCACTTGTGGCCAGAGCCCACCGGGTCCTTTTGCATGGCCTCTGGTGGGCAACGTCCTGCAGCTGGGCCGTCTGCCCCACCTCACCTTCGTGCGCATGGCGTGCCGCTATGGAGCCATCTTCCAGCTGCGCCTGGGCCGGCGGCGGGTGGTGGTGCTCAATGGCGAGACAGTCATCCGGCGGGCGCTGGTGGGGCTGGGCACGTGCTTCGCCGGCCGGCCTGACTTCCCCTCCTTCGGGCTGGTGTCAGGTGGGCGCAGCATCGCCTTTGGGAGCTGCTCACCCCAATGGCGAGCACGACGGCGGCTGGCCCACGCTGCCCTAAGGGCTCATTCAACGGTGGCCGAGGTGGAGCGGCACGTGGCGGCTGAGGCGGTTGACCTGGTGCGGCTCTTCCTGAGGCACAGCCAGGGTGGTGCTTATTTCCAGCCCTGCCCGCTCTTAGTGGTGGCCAACGCCAATGTCCTCTGCGCTCTCTGCTTTGGCCGCCGCTATGACCATGCTGACAGCGAGTTCACTGCATTGCTTGGCCGCAATGACCGCTTTGGGCAGACGGTGGGGGCCGGCAGTCTGGTGGATGTGCTGCCTTGGCTCCTGCACTTCCCCAATCCTGTCCGCCGTGTCTACCGTGACTTCCAGGCCCTCAACCGTGAGCTGCATGGCTTTGTGCAGGCCAAGGTGGCACAGCACCGCCAGACCTTTGACTGGCGGGCAGTCCGTGACATCAGCGATGTCATGATTGCCTCTGTAGAGCGTGGTGGTGGGTCCCCTGATGGGCTGGGACCTGAGGATGTGGAAGGTGCCATGACCGACATCTTCGGCGCAGGGCAGGACACCACATCCACAGCTCTCTCGTGGATCCTCCTGCTGCTGCTGAAGCACCCGCAGGTCCAGCAGGACCTTCAGGCTGAGCTGGACCGGGTGGTGGGACACAGCCGGCTGCCCACAGCTGAGGACCGACCCCATCTACCCCTTCTGGAGGCCTTCATCTATGAGACACTGCGCTACAGCAGCTTTGTGCCCATCACCATTCCACATGCCACCACGGCTGATGTGGAGCTCGAGGGCTTCTGCATCCCTAAGGGCACTGTGGTCTTTGTCAACCAGTGGTCAGTCAACCATGACAGCAGCAAGTGGCCTGAGCCCCAGCGCTTTGACCCCACGCGATTCCTGGACAAGCAGCAGCGCCTGGACCGTGAGCGGGCCGGCAGTGTGATGATCTTCTCGGCTGGCCAGCGGCGCTGCATTGGTGACCAGCTCTCCAAGCTCCAGCTCTTCCTCTTCACTGCTATCCTCCTCCACCAGTGCTCCTTCCACGCCAACCCAGCGGAGCGCCTCACCATGGACTGCATCCATGGGCTGGCGCTGAAGCCACTGCCTTTCACTGTCAACGTGCGGCCGAGGCTCCACCTGCTCATCCAGCCATGATGGCCCATCCAGCCAAGGGGCAGCAACAGGGTGGCAGGGGATACCTTGCCTTGCACGCTAGTCCTCTTGTTGCTTCATAGTGTCAATGGCAGTGAGTCCCCACAGCAATAAACACTTTTGACACAGGACCCGACTCTGCTCATTTTCTTTCTGGGGTGGTTGGAAGCATCATTTGTACCTATAGCTCCATCACACACACCCTTGAGCTCTTTTCCCCAAGACAGGTCAAAACTGGAGAAATGGGACCCTCTCCCTTGGTATCCCAAGGTGTAGCAAGAAGTGATTTTCTTTCCTTCTAGCAGGAGTGAGACATTCATAGAAGATGTACTTCAGATCTCAGGGAAAGCCATGGTGGAGCAAGGGAAGTTGCTGGGGGAACCTCATCACTGAGACCTGAGTTTATGGACTGGTCACCTGTGGCAGCCTGGACAGGTCTTGTCCTGCTGCATGGCCCTATCGGTTTGACCCCATGAGCACACCCTGCCTTTGTGCCCCAATTCCCACGTCCTAGCTTAGCTGGGAGGGAATTGTGTCTGATACGATGCTATGTTTTGGTTGTAGGAGAAAAACAACGTTGATAATACATTGCTGTTTATAGTTGTTGCTGTTTTGTAATAACACAAGGCCATGAAAGGAGCAGTGAAAGGAGCTGGGAGGGAACAAAATTACAACAGCTGACTTAAAACTGCCGAAAGGGATATTCCATGCCATAGAATCATAGAATTGCTCAGGTTGGAAAAGACCTTCAAGATCATCAAGTCCAACCACAACCTAACCATACTACCCTAACAACCCTCTGCTAAATCATGTCCCTGAGCACCACATCCAAACGGTTTTTAAACACATTCAGGGATGATGACTCAACCACCTCCCTGGGGAGCCCATTGCAGTGCTTAAGTACCCTTTCTGGAAAGTTTTTCCTGATATCCAACCTAACTTACCCCATATAACATCAACCGGAAGGAGATTTGAAGGGAGTGGGAATACATCTGCTGGGGTAGAGAAACAATTAGGGAATTTTGGTTTTCCTCTATTAACCTTTAATTTTAAGTAGGAAGAGCCACTGGGCAGCTTACATTGAGATGCTTAGCTGAAATGGGACATGGCCCCTTTCCAAAAACAAGATTTTTTGTTCTCCTAAATGTTCCTGAAGAACATGGCCTGGACCTGTAAAGAAATCCTCTTTTCTGTGGGGTCACCATTCCTTTGTGCAAGTACACTGTGGTTGGGAAGCTGCTATTGCCTGTATGCTACCAATGCCATCGCATGGTCTTTCTTACACATATTTAAAATAATACAGGTGAACATGTCCAAACAAAGTTAATAGAGTTGGCTCTAAAACAGGGAGATATACCATCCCCAAAACAGGCAACAGTTTCCACCCAGTCTACCATCATGCTCACCTCAGTGCCACCACAGTGTAGTCACCCCAAGGAGCTACAGATGATGGGATAAATCACCTTCTAATGACAACAATTTACCAACAGCAAACTCATCTTCCTCCAGGAGCTTTATCAAAGATGAGAGTTAATTATCTGGGAAGATTTGAATACATCCTCACCAACTCAGCCCTCCCCTTGACAGCATCTCAGAGCATGTGGGTATTTCCAAGTCTGCTTCACACCTCTGCTATCCACGGATGCTGCAATGGTCAACAGAACCAAGATGCCCATTGTAACCTAATGGGAACTGGCACAAAGCGAAGGCATCCACAGTGATTTGAGTCCAAGCCAGAGGATCAGATTCACATTTACAGCTCCTGTAATGTGAACTCTCTGGCACATTGGCTGTGCTTTGTTCCTCCTCCTTCACTCCCAACTGGCTCCATATTCCTGCTCATTGGGAATACTACAGCACTGAGATGCTGGAGATGGGGAGAGTGCACTGATAAATATTGCTCATTTTTTCCTTGTGCCTACTATTATTCCCTGAGGGTCTGCAGACAACACATGGCCACAGCTCTTATATCCCCATCCTTAACACTAAACATTCATGTTGTACTCTACTCAACTAATGCCAAAGTGGGAAAAAACACCCTTGACTGAAGCCACATTTTGCAGATGGTGCCACATCCATCTTTCCTTCTAGCTCCAGTTCCCACCTTACCCATCAGTCATATAAAATTGGTTTTTTAAACCCAAATTGTGGAGACGGAGGTGTACGCGTTTGACGGTGTCCAGAAATCATTCTTGAGAGCATGCTGGTGGCAGCGCCGCAAAGCGCGCGGCTGCAGCTCACGGGTGTGGAAGCTGCTTACAGCACTTCCTCGAATGATTTTGCAATGTTTTGACCACCCCATTTCTCAAATCTAGAGAGAGACGCTGCCAGGAAATACGAGTTTTGGAAGCGCGATGCCAGGAAATGTGTTATTTACAGTCCCCTGTGTCCAAACCCATTCCCACTCCTCATCCACAATTACAGCCATATTCACATGTAAGCAGGTGCTGCACAGCTTCCCCCGCAGTTTTCAAGATACTGAAATGCTGGAATAGGATCTTTATTATTTAGCAGAAGACGCACAAGAGATCCAGCTGCAGAACTAACCCGTTCATTAAGAAGAAAAGCAATCAGTGCATTATTAATCTTTCCTTCTAAACAATTGTAAGCAACCCAGAACAGAGAGTCTACACCAATCCCAGAGCCTCTTCTGCTTCTCATAAATGATTTGATTATTTAAACTTGATCCAAAGGGCCTTTAACTTCTCCATCAGTCAAGCTGACATTAGCCCAGTAAATAGGAGGCTGACCTTTGTTACGGGATGCATTTATAATGACGGGGACTTTCTGTCCCCAGTTTTGCATTGTCTTGTCTTTCTTCACAGCTTTTGAGCCCTTCTCATGTTTTTATTTCGGGGAAAGCAACATTTAAATAAGTCTTATTCAGAGAACTGATCTCTTTCAAGTTTTTGAGATCATGTTTGCATGCCCAACTGAAACTGCAACATCTACTTGCATATGCAAAACCTCTGAAAGCATCACAGGTCTACAGCAAACAGTAGCAGTGTTCAAATTTATCCTTTCTCCCCTGAATTTTGCCTGGTTTTATTATGTGTGCTTTGTTTGCCAACATCAGCAAAGTCAACATACGTACTGCTGCAAAAAAAAGGTTTTTTTTATAATACTCAAGAGGACTGAAATTTTCATACTGAAATGGGCCTATGCTAAATAACTCTAAGGAAAATACTGACAGCTCACCTACATGAACCCAATGGTTTGCCACGTGTTGGTAAGACTTGCTGTAAAAAACAAGATGGCAAGCCTATTGCAATCCTCCCATTTCAGGGTCTCCCT
Organism: Phasianus colchicus; assembly: GCF_987193195.1. Taxonomy (NCBI): domain Eukaryota; kingdom Metazoa; phylum Chordata; class Aves; order Galliformes; family Phasianidae; genus Phasianus; species Phasianus colchicus. The sequence goes on along the minus strand of NC_143440.1, from coordinate 6,910,200 downwards.
CAAACCAAGGATCTCAGCAGGTCAGCCTTTGCCAGGGAATTTCCAAAGAGCTACAGATGTCATTGAACCAAAGAAATTTGGACTTTGCAGAAATCTTGAAGCCAAGGTGGGAGTCAGAATGACTGTGCCGTTCCTGGTAGGAAGCAGTGTTGACATTCCTACTCCGATAGTGAGTCAGATGTTTCCCAGAACACTGGGGAGGTGGTCACAACTCTGGTATGCCCTAATTTTTGGAAATCAATTTCCAAACAGAACTTGACTATTTTTAAATCGCTCGTTCTCAACTGGCAACCCAGTCCTAAGCCATAGGTCAGTGCTGACCTCCTCTCCGCGATGTTGAAGTGACTCAAAAATATTTTTCTAGCTGTGTTTTCCTACCCGTAGTCAAGCATGATTGCAGCAGACAAAGCACTCATTTGATTGCTAACACTCAAGTATTGCAAAATGTCACTTAAAAAGTCTTACAGGGGTCCTAGAGTCCTAGAGATTTATGTTGAACAACAACAATGTACCTACATGTCCTCTCCTGGGCTGCTGTCTTCAGTGCCACACCTTCCATGGGGCTAAGCCAAGGGCTCTGTAAGGTGGTTCAGTGCACTAGAAGATGCTACAATTTCACCTTAAGAAGGAAACAAAAGGGATGAGATTACAGAGAAGCTGCATGCTGAATCCAGCCCTAATTTACCATGGAAAGACAAAACTTCTTGAAATGTGTAGGTGTGGCAGTTGGGAACATGGTTAGTGGGCATGGTGGTGATGGGTTGAACGTTGCCTGGTTTTATTATGTGCACACAAGCACACAAGATGATCTTAAGAGGTCTTTTCCAATCTTAATGGTTCTACCCACTGCTTGCCGGGAGAGGACTTCCTTTATACTTGTGATTGCACATAGCTCCAATGTTCTTCTCCCAGGGATGGTACGTGACTAGTGTGCAAGCAAATTAACACAGTCAAATCACTCTTATCTATTCAATTAGGCAGCCCAAACATTGTTTCCCACTGTACCTACTCCTTAGTGCAACTATGCTATCAATCAGAACTCCTTGGTTCAGTGAATTTTAAGGAATGAAGAAGTACAGCTAGTGCTACAGTTCACTCTCTCTGCAAAGTAATTTGGAACACAATGAGATAAAAGTTGTCAGGAGGTCTAAAACACTCACAAGCAACGCTAAGCACAGCCTGCAAGCCCCTTGTTTATGGCTTCTGTCTGGAGCAGGTGGAGATGGCCTTCAGGCTGTCAAAGTGGAGCACAGAATATTTAGACTTGGTCACAACTCATCACTCACGTTTACTGAAAAAAGCACACTGCTCACCACAATGTGAGGCTGTATTACTTTGGTGCAATTTAGAAACATAAACATTTACATACAAAATGTGCTACAGGTGTAACCCACACTGTTATAAACATATGTATAAACAATGATATATAAACAATAATTTTACATGTTACCTTCCCATAATATTCCAGCACACCACCACACATACAGACACCACAACACTTTAGAAGACTTCCTACTGACTGTTGGGTTTCTTTACCTGTCTATGTACCAACACAACAAACAAGACAGTGACACAGGAAACTTTAAGCAGGATGGCCTTCTCCTTAATTGCACATACCTTATCTCAAATAGACCAGCACAGTGAGAATAAATTAGTTAAACAGCTTCAGTTATTCTATAGGATCATAGTTTAGCCACAGGGAGGTGTGTTTCCAAAGTCAGCCTAGCTCAGGAAATTGTTCTCTTACCCTGCAATAAGCCTAGAAGAACATCTGGTGTCTTTTACTATGAAAATCCAAATACTGGGAGTGTACAGTGCAGGCATCTTTGAGAAACTTTACATTGTACTTAGGGATTAATCTGCAGAGTACGTGCAAAATTAAAGAAGCCTTGATTTCTGCATTATCTAAAAGCTACTGAAGTACAGACATGAGGAAGAGATTCTCTCACTTCAGCTTCTACCAGTAAGAAAAATGAGACTTTGGCATTCGTTTCCAAACAGGTTTTGTTTAGTCTGTAACCCAAAACTCTGTTTTCCCAGCACTCTACCATCTGAAGACATCCTTTCATCCATAAGGCACCTTGACAAGTAACTGAACTCTTTCCTTGTCCATGACTCTTTTAAAGCTAAGGGGATTTACATCATCACCCCAGTGAACATACAGTGTGAAAGACTGAAACTTAACCCAGTGCACAATCCAAAGTACAAGATGAGCAGAAAAACAAATCAGCATTTTCTTCCCTCGAACTTATGGTTGCTCACTGTATGGAAACAGACATTAAGCAAGAAAGAAACAAAAAATAAGAAGAAATTGCATCTTTGAAAATACAACATGTAAACTATTTCCAGAAAATACCTAATTCAAAGCCACCTCTAATGTTTTATATTTTGAAGAGTTCGACAACAGGTGAAGGCCTGCAAATAAGAAAAGCTCTGGACTTTTGGTATCTTTTGGCAAAGATCCGGTGATCAATTCAGCCTGGCAGAATTCAGTTCTCTGTTTGTAAGAGTCATATGTATAGGCTCAAGCAAATCAAAATTGCAGAGAGTTCCATTTGGACCAAAATAAAAATAGCTGAAAAGTGTCAAATGTATAAACTGGGAAGTTTGTGAGCTTGAGTCTGCTAACATCTACTTTATGAAAGTAACATCGAGGGGGAAAAGCTGAAATGTGCAGGGAAAAAAAGCAAGCCTTGCTCAAGTCTTTGGGAAATTTCTGAACATTGTTTTTGCTTTTCACCCTTTTTGTCAGCATACAGCAAAGTTTATTTTTTCTGTTTGGTACCCAGAAGCTGCCAGAGAAAATGTCAGCTGCCAACTCCGTTTTCTCAGTGCCAGTGCATTTGTCAACAAGAACTGGAGGAATACAGGGCAAAGTGTCAGCTCTGCCACAGAGTATTCCTGTTCCTCTAACCAGTGTTACACTGATAAACAACTGCTAAGCTGTTATATCTAAACCATAGCTGCATAGTTTGGAGGGACACACCAAGTTTTCTCTCGTGTGAGTGATGTCACTAGGAGAAAGTCCTGAAGTTGAAAACCTCATTACTTGCTGTTCTGATGTGCACTTCTTAAAAATAAAGTTCTTCTTGTGAACGAGATCTTCTTGGTTCCTCAGTATTTTCTCACTGTAACAAGCAGTGCTTGTTTCTCCTCAACAGAAAACCAGGAAGGTAGTTTAGGTATAACCAGACAGGACCTGTTGGTCTGTGTTTTGGACATCACTATCAGTTTTTTCACAGCAACTCACTTATTTTAAGTCAGCGTAGTCTTTTTTTTTTGCAGTGGCCTTTCCTCAAGCCATTGTGTCAGTGCCCATTTGAAACAAGAGGCTGAGGGAAGTGAGGAACTCCCACAGCCTGCAGTGCATCAGGTTGCTAAAAATCAGCCTCACAATGCCCACTGACTCTCACCTTTCTCTCAGCAGGACGTCTATGCAAAGATACAATCAGTTATTCCAACTGATTCAATGAGTATGTTTTAGAAAGGAAAAGAGAAAACAGTTAAATTAGAGAAAACTATCTGCTGAGGACCTTCCCCGGGAAGCTCATCAGCAAGCAGACCTGAAATTCAGGTATCATACACACACGTGTATATATATATACTCCTGCATGCTAATATCTGGTTGATTTTTTGACTATTTGGCCTTTTTTTTTTTTAAGGAATTTTAAAAGCAAACAAACATATGTTGTGCTCTCAGCAGGGAAATAACACAAGATTTTATCTCATTAAATCCCACCAAGGTGCCTTCCTGGAAGTGCTGATGAGACTGTTGAGCGTGTCCTCCTGGCAGCTCCTCTGGCTTATCCATGCCGTGCATCCAAACTTGTTAGCATCATGAAACCCCTTTCAATGGAATTTTATTGTCTGTGCAGCATTGAGTGGAATGAGCTCTTCTGCTCTTATTCTTCCAAGACTGATCGCATCTCCTCAAGTTCTCTCTCAGTTTCTGAATCCTGAAAATGCAATACAAGGCATTAATACACAGCTTAATTCAATATAGTTAAAAGATAATCTCCCTTTTCTTCTCCAACCCCACACCAGGTTTTAGGTATAGTCTAGCCTTATGTTTTTCCTCCTAATGCTTCTCTTTCCATACTTGTCTCTCAGCAGCCTATTAAAATACTCCAAATATCAAAGAGAATTTCTCTTATGCTTCCTTTTGAGAAAACTGAACACCAGAACAGTGGATTTCAAATCCTTGCTCCCTTGAGGACTCTCCTACTCCGGTCAAATGCCTTTTTTTTTTTTTTACCCTTCTCAGTCTAATGAAAATTATTTGATTGCCTCTTTAGGATGAAACAAGCTTTACCATTTGCAAAGACTCAGCCAAAGCCACTAAAATACTGGCATCCTTACTGAACTCCCACTTTTAATTTCAGATCAGAAGAGATTTAACTGTTCCTGACTTTTCTGCCCACAGCTCTTGGCTGCTCTTTCCTGAAGATCTCAGTGCTTTCCTGGTTTAATCCTTACGCCTCCAATATATAAAGAGAAAAAAAAATCCTCTATTTATTTGATATACCATTCCAACTCTGTCTGGAATGATTTCCAAGAAGCGGATGGCAAGGAGGCTCCTCATCTGACGGAGCTGGAATATTTCCTTCTGGAAGAAGGGATATTTCTTCTGCTTGCTGCCCTGGTTTCCTAGCAGCAGTACTGGCCAGTGCCCTGCAGGTGGTAGCACGAGCAAGTCAGCACTGATAGATGGTGGGCCAAGATCTATTGCACACCTGTGCTGTGAATTTCAGCAACACTTTTGCTACAGCAACCCAGAGGCCTTAGAAACACAGTGGCAGGAAAATCTGGCATATACTTCTGCCTTACATCCAGGATTCCATCAGACTAAGGCTGAAGGCATGAGATCAGGAGGATCCTGGTCACTTTGCTGCATCTTTCTTGACAATGCAAAGAACAGCAGATTGATATCACAAGTGTTTTTATTTAGTTTCTACCTGGCACTAATTTGATGGCACCTTCTTTTCAGCTTAACAGAAAAAGTGCAAAGGAAAAAGAAGTGGAAAAGAGCTCCCAGATGGGAAACACAACCACATGGCAGTTTCTGAAATGCAGTACAATCTGGTCTCTGAAACCCTGTGAAAGCAATAGAAGAACTAAAATATCCTAGATATAAAAAAGCAAATGCTGAGCAGCACACACAGACTCCTGATCTGACCCAGCTTGGAGGAGCTTAGGAGCCAACCTGGCACCAAGAGCTTTAAAAGCAACAGATAGGAAATACTAGATGACTAAGGCGCAAAAATGTCTACATCCTTCAGTTCTTTGGGTCTAACTCAGTGCCTAAAATACTCCATTAAGAGCTTAAACTGAAAATCAAAAGTCTTAAATTGAAACCATTCAGCTTACCTTTAGCAATTAACACCTTAATGCAAATGCAGCCTATAATGTTGATCAGCCCAATGAACACACATGCCAAGTCTGACTGCCAGAGAAAGCCTTGACCTTAAGTTAAATGACTGGGATTTTAGAAAATTTCCCTATGATTAATTTTGCCACATAACAAATATGCAGAGGATTTTACATAACCATATTTGATTTGAATGGTCAAATGCATACAACATGAAATTAGTTTTGGTTTCTTTTCTTTCTTGGAAAAAAAATATATACCTCTTTAGTGTTAACTGGCAGTTCTGAAGCAAGATTCATCCAGAGAAGAGCTGCAGAGTTGTTCCCCAGGTCCTTGTAGCACTGAAGGAAAAATGACAATGTGAGGAGAGTTAAACAGGGGAAACAAAAGATGAAACAGGCAGCAGAAAGTAACTGAGTAATTCTGTAACCTGACAACTGACAATAAAGGATTATTTCTTCCTTAGGCGTTTGCACGGTATAGTTTCAGGCTTGATAATCACCATCAAGTTATGGAATATTAGATTTTTCTTTTTTTTCTTTTTTTTTTTTTTAATGTTTTGGACAAGGAGATCTTTTTGGCAGAAGATTTTAAGGTCTCCCTGTGATTTTCAGCATTTTCCACCATTTTTATTTCCACTTCCACAGCCACTATTCCTCATGCTGCTTTCGTCATAAAACCTCAATACTGGCAGCATATCTTCTGATGAAGCTTTAACTCCCCAGGCCTTTCAAGATCAGGTCCAAGTGCAAGCACTGTAACATCTCATATTTACAGGTCTCTGAGGTTTCACATCTTTCATTGAGAACTTCTCAAGCAGCACGGAAACAGACAGCTCTAAGTAACACAAAGGGTTCTGGTGCCTAGAGAGTCATGGAGGCAATGGAGGACTGCAAAATCAGCATGCTAGAAGGAAGTGGTTGCTAAAAAGCAGCAGCTAATCATTGTTGCAATTGCCTCAAAAAGCCAGTGTTCCTTTAGGATCATGACAACAGGGTATGTGCATTTTGGTGATTTTCCTGTATCAGTTCTGAAAGACAACTCTCTGCTGTGCTGTGAGTACTGCCAAATTGCTGCACTTCTTGAATTCAAGTCATGGACATCCTTGGAGCCTTCAGGAGTCCCATGTCCCTGAGCATCAGTCAAAGCTATCAGTAGATGACTATAAATCTCAGTTCTTTATTCTTTTGAAGTTTGACCCATTAGAGCACTATTTCCTGGAAAATTAAGGAGATACAAATTGAACTATTAGAATTTTGTGATGAAGGATGTGATCTAAAGTGGGTAAACTGGGTAAAATAAAAATAAACAAAACCAAATAGATTTAAGTACTCCTATTAACTTCTGTGCTGATTTGCAGAGTATTTCTGAAGCTCAGCCACATCTGCCAGACATGTGGTGAACTATGTAATAATGTATTGGCTCATTCAGGTTATAATTTAGCCACTGTGAAATCCAGATTTTTTTACATCAACTCTGAAAATTCATCAGGTCATGATTTGCAAGAATTTGCTGCTGCAGCAGCTTCCCTGAATATAAGTTCCAACTCTTTACAAGACATTCAGGGAGTGACTTTGAATTTGCATGACTGCTGGCCGTATTTACAAACAGAGTAAGATGCAATCAAGAGCACATTCATCAGGGTGAATAAACTGTCAGAAACAAAAGGCTTGCTGGTTTACATATACATCACTTAATTTACATAGTCTCAACACTGAACAGATATAATGAGTGACAGTGTATGATCCAGCTGGCGTGAAGGCCACCATATCTACTACAGAGTTCTCCTCTTTGGTCACCTTTGTTTTTCTTTAACAAGACACTATGAAATAAATTCTGTTTATTGGTAACACACAAGATGCATTTAATACTTTACTTCTTCCTCATGATGCACTTCCTGTATACATCACAGAAATCCAAAACTTACAAAATCTTGCTTCTGCATAACTGTGTGTACAACAATCCATTCAAAGATTCATATGTATTTTTTAAGATGAATATTTCTTATCTTAGAAGCATTTAATTGTACTCAATAAAGCGACAGGTTACCTTGGCAATGTACACTCTTACTGCTTTGGAAAACCCTGGGCTTAGCTCCTCGACCTAGAACAGCAGAGAGAAAAGGTCAGGATATGCAAAGGACAGTTTGAAAGCTGTTTCAAATTTTTCCATCTCTCCATTAGATGAGGAAGCCCCACTTTTTCAAGTTCATACATCACTTTTCATAGGATAGCCTGGCTACATTAGCTCTCATACTTTCCCTGTTCCACTGCAAACAAACCCTCTGTTGCACACCCTGTGTTCTATTTATATTCAAATTTCACAATGCAACCAAGACATCAGAACCCGGGTGTCAGAGCAAGCAAGAACTCAATGCAGTGTTCCTCTTCTTAATTCTGTTGTCTAGTTTTAGACCTAGCTCAGCTTGTAAGTAACCCAGATCTGCAATTCTTGGGATGATTTCCATTCCCTTGGAACATGCTAACTGTGGCTGACTGCTGAAATGGACTCTACAGAGCATATGGGAAGTGCACTTGTTCAGGTTGCGACCAAAGCTAAAAGTTCAGAAAAATCCAAATTCCTGTTTCAAACCACTGAGCCATTCTAACTCATCAAGAGGAACAACCAGCTTTTTTCTCTATTGAGAAGAAAGAACACACTTTGCTTCAAACTTCTCTCTCAAATGGTTTAATCATTTTGGCTAAAATTAGGCAGAAAAGCAGACTGCATAGGGCAGGCACCTACCACAAACTTACCCTTAACATTTAGGCAAAATGACAAGAAATTGATAAAATCTGATAACCTCTAACACTTTGCAGAACAGCTGGCCCAATCTATGAGTTATAAAGTGGTAGGGCAATTTGTTTCTGCAACATTTCATCAGAGGTGTATGTATGTAAAAAAAAACATATCTGACTCTGAAAGCTTAAGAACTTGCATTCAAAAGTCTGGAGAATCTAATCAGGGGCCTTTATTAAAATATTCTGAGGGAAATTAAAGTGACAAAACATTATGACTACCTACACGAGTGTTCCCAGGGATGAGCTTAAACAGATCTTACATCATCATGAGAAAAGTACAGGCCACATGCATTTAACACCAAGCAATGAATTCATCAGCTTTTGCAGCTTTTAAAAGGAAAACCAAAACCCTTTGAAAATATTTGGAATGCTCTGGATCTAGTTCTGAGCTCTTGAAAATCATGTTCTTCCATCTGGCTGTTCTGTAACAGAGGCTCCTAACTTTCTGCTTCCACCAGTTTTTCCTCTTCAGGTACTAGTCAATAGAGAGATATCATGAAGCACTTGGAGAGCGATGAGCTTAAGCAGAACACAAGTACTCAAATTCCATGCTTGTGATTACATTTGTCAGTGTACATTTGTTAGTGATTCCCCTGAGTGTCAGATTTCAGTACCTTTAAGAAGTTTTGCAGTGCATCCTGTACAGTGGCTGCAGGAGGTGTTTCAAACAAAGCAGCAGCAGTCTTTTTTTCGAGCCATCCCAGATGGGAAACCTGCAGAGACAGCAAGATGAAACCATCAAACCCATGTATGCAAAGACAGTGAATTATCTGGTTTCTTGTAGCTGCTTCAGGCACCTGGGAGATGGCCAAAAATTTGGTAGTACCAGCAGATTCTGGTCAAGCTCCCAAATCCAGCTACAGATTTAAACCATTTGCTTTTCTTTGCCCTATAGTGCTAGTCACCTCTTGCAGTTTCATCCATCAGCTGCCATATGCATAATGTTAAATACAGGATTTGTCTCTACAACTCAGTATTGCAGCACGGCAACTGTGTGGCTGGTCTGAAATCCCAAAGCTTCTCAGTGCAACCACAGTTGCACTGGAGTGCACATTTGCACTCCTGGCAGTGTTCACCTATATATCAGAGCAAAGGCACATATGCAGCCCTCCTGTCTCCCTTCTATGTGGATCTGCCTCTGTTTCTCAGCTTCTGTAGTTGTGAGAGCAGGAAGGCTGAGCAGGAAGTTCTGAACAGAGTGAAGAGCTTTCACTGGCTGAGCTCGTTGCTCCTCTGTAATTAACCAAGTCAATGACCTTGGTTACAATCTCTGCTATGTGACTTCATTTCTGACAGCAGCAAAGCACTTTCAAACTGCATAAAGCAAAAAGTAGATAGTTACTGCAAGCCCTTATTTCTTGTAATAGGCACTAAATCCGACTTACAGCATTTGACTCCAAGCTTTTCCTTGTCAGGAAATATAAAGCAGCTGGCACAATTCTAATACCTCCAATACTTTGTGTAGCAGAGGAACCACATGCAAAGGATTATAGAGTTGTACTGTGTGCAGAAGCTCTTGCCAGCCCCCAAATGTCCTTGATCGCATCCATGTGTGCTTAAAGGTTTAAAGGTGGTTTATTTTTATGGAGTAAAGCTAGGCAAACAGTAAGCTAGTCTGCAGCTAGTGCTTTCCTTAGCACATTCCTTGCCATGTCACCTGCCATACCACCTGCAGAGACTAAAACATGAAGGCTGGAACCCCAAACTTGTGTTCATTGGTTAAGGCTTCAATCCACCTAGCTTTTAATCCACCTAGCTTTCACTCAAACAAGGAACTAAATTCCAGGGAAGAAATAAGTAATCAATATTAACAAGCTGTTTTACCTGGTAACACCACCTGCCCAAAAGGTAGTAAGACTTTGGGTCCTCAGGTTTCAGTGCAATCGCTTTATCAATGTGTTCCTATGGAAAATCATCACCAACACACATTATGTTCTTGTTAGAAGCCAAGAGCAGATGAGCATGTATGGAAAGAGGAAAGGAATAAGCCCACAATTTGTCAGTGATCAGGAAAACTATAGCAACCAAGAGATTCCAAATTTTCTTTAAAATGTTTCAGCGAACCCCAAATCAGCATTTTATCAGAAAAAAAAGAATTACTACATGCAAAAAAAGAAGCTGCCCTTCACTTTATTTTATCTCCTTTTCCTAACCTTGACATAACCAAATTAGTGGTTATGTGAATAGCTGCCAACTTTCTAATTTCACGTGGCCAGTTCTACAGCAACTGATGCATCTCCTTCCCCTGCAATATCTCAGTTTTGGCTGAAAGGCAAATTAAGAACCTGAAGCACTGAGCCGCCTTTGAAAATTCATTATTTGGTACTTACTGGAGGGTGCAAGCAGGCAGGAAAAGTTGGTATCTTATTACCATATGATAATTTCACATCTAAAGTTCTCTGGGATTGCATTTTACTTGAAAGACTTTTATTCTTCATCTTTTTTCTGACTTTACAGTGTGCACAAATGCAGAGTGAAACCAGTCAGCCCCAGCATGTCTTGCTGGAATCACCTTCCTCACCCAAACCACCTCTTACAAGCATCCCTTTGAGACCTACAGCTCCTCTGGTAAGAGCTGGAGCCTGTCTTCCTAACTTACCCTACTACAGAAGTACTGCTTAACACACACAGAAGCCAGCATGCTCCTTTCACTCACCTTAAAAATATATCCAGTTTGAATGCGCTTCTGGATGCTCTCATGTTCTGCTAGCTGCCCACAGAGAATGGCATACCTGCATAAACAAGGCATCTGTATTAAACTAAACTAGCAGTTTTAAATGTACATCTACATTCTGCACGTACCTTCTTTCTGAAGATACGAGCACGTTTAAGCTTAACATCTTTTACAGGGAGGGGACCTATGCAGCAAGCACTTTTTGCATGGGTAGGCAGTAGCTCCAAGGATGCCAGCAATTGAGCAGGAGTGGCTTTCGTTCATTGCACTGACCATGGAGTCTTCCAGTGCACTTCTATGCCCTAAATTTCTTTACTCAGCAATGAATTGTGTAAAAATACAGAATGCTGAAGAGCAAATTCTACTGAAGCAGGAGCCAGAACTGCAAAAAGCTCTAATTAGCTCTAAGATGCACAGCCATCTCTCTTACATAACAGCAAATCCATGGCACACTAGCTATCCTAGCTAGGGTAAGATGCCTACTTAGAGGGAAAAATATTGTGACAACCTACCTATGTCTTGCAGCCTGAGCAGCTACTGCATTTGGGAAACAAAATAACGTGGTTTGAGTGCTGCAAGCTCAAGCCAATTTAGTTTTCTCTAGTAAGAGACGCTACAATTCAAGCCTAGCAAAAGCAGTTATTTCATGAGCAGTGAAAGCAGGGAAGCTTGGTTACCCATGGATTTTCACTCTCCCATCTCACCTCCCCACACACTGCTCTTCCCTGAAATTGGTTCAGAGGCTCAAAAATAAAGCTGAAAAGAAGACAGATGCAATTACATCTCCTTTGTGACTTCTTTTGCCAAATCTGCAGCCCTGCTCGTGCTGCCAGATCTTCTGTCTCCTCATGATACCCACCAGGGTCCCAGCTGAATATGGTTCCTCTAGCCACACTATTTAAGTCTTCTGGATATGTACATTAAATAAAACTAGGTCAGGTTTCAGATCACACTACACAGCATTAAGTTCTGGAAACAACCCTTCTTTTTTAAATGGAGGCTAAAATTCTGTATAATCTTTCCTTATACCACTCCCTCCATCCCCAGGGCAAGCCTTACAAGTCCATTCCCATAAATCCAATGGGATGAAGGGAGCCTAACCTGACCTCTCCAACCACCACCAACATCAAGTGGCGCAATACTTGTTTGTCAAGTAAAAATAAAGATCAGATTTTTATTTTTTTAAGCAGACCATTGAAATGTTAGTAAAATAAGCAGTCAACAGCAGACCTGTCATGAAACAAGATTTAAGAAATAAAGCAAGAGATGGCTGCACTGGAACAGGTTGCCCAGAGAAGCTATGGTTGATCCATCCCTGGCCAGGCTGGATGAAGACATGGGCAACCTGACCTTGTGAGTGGCAACACTGTCCGTGGCAGGGGGATTGGAACTACTTTGGTAAGGTCACTCCCCACCTAAGACATTCTATGGTTCTATGAATTGGTCTTTCATTGCAGTCCCAAGAGGAGCAGCCTTAACATGAACCTTCCTTTCCCATTTTTGCCTCAAGATCCAGGGCATGGTGGTGGTTTCTACATATGAAATTCTGCTGATCTGAGATTTCTTGAGGTCTTTAGCCTCCCTTCCTCTCCCTCTCTGCAGCACCAGGATGGCTTCCTGCTTTTCCCTCTTCTGTTTGTTTAGCTTGGCCTGTTCCTCAGTATTGGAACTACTTATTTTAATCTCTTTTGTGAAATGTCTTCGGATGAGTTGTTGTAAGAGGCACTACCAAGTTGCACGAAGGCTAACAATAATAGGAGAGATTAAGAATGATGAGTTCGGACTGGGGATTTCATCTTTTGTAAACATTTGGTAACTATAAGGATCAATGTCTCAGAAGTTACTTAAACCCTGCATTACGAGACTTGCTGGACTAATTATTAACCAGAACTACCCGTTAAGGTCAAGCCATGAGTTCCCATAGAACTCTCAGCTCTGTGAGGATTTCCCCATTCATTAGAAAATAAACTCTGTGCAGCAGGAGAGAACACACCACCAGATGAGAGCCCGCTTGTTCTTCCTTCTCAAATCCCCAGGCTCAGAACACGCAGCTTGGATGGAGCTTGATTTCCAATGCTGCACTCTGGCTGACTCCCATTTGAAAGCAGGACTTTTGGCCTCTGAACAAAAAATATACAGCCCAGCACCAACAGCCTCATGGCCAGGGTGGCTTGCCAACCCAAATACAGCTCTTATCTCTTCAAACAGTTTCAAAGACTCACTAGTTAAGTCCGCTGGTGCCTCTTTCTCAATAAGACAAGAAGTAAATTGGATTGGACAACTGACAACAGCATGAGGACGTGGAAGCCTTTGCATTTTATTCAGATCAAGTTTTGCTTCACAAATATTCAACTAACTTTACACTGCAATACCCAACAAACTAATGAGCTGGATTATTCTGCTAGTCAACCAGCACTAGCTGTGAACTGCAAATTTCAATGCTACCCTGTAAATCTGTTTGGTGCTATTCAGACAACACTGCCAGTAAATCAAGAGAGAGATTTCATCACACACAAGGCAAGGAGATGAAAATCTTAGGTCAGAGCTCAACTTTCATCAATGAGAGTCAGATTAAAAGACAGAAAGAATAAAACCCTTCCTAATCAAGTAAATAAATCAGCGGAGCAGAGCTTCAAGGTTTTCTTTATATCAAATTGCGAAGTTTTGGCAATATTTTATGAGTTTTATCAGTTTTTTTTATCTACCTATGCACTGAGCCTCTTCACTTGTAAAGGAGTGAGACAAACAACTAGCATGTAGTTGTGCAATGAAACACACCAGAAATTCAAATGTTTATTAATTCTGGGATTCAGTACCTTGGGAGAACAGCAAAATTCCCAGAAACTTAAGCTTAAATTAATGAGCATTTGTCATTACGGCCATACAGAGCAAAGAGGTTGAGATCCTAAACTTTCCTAAACTTCAAAACAAGGGGAGACAAGATTGAAGGAAAAAATGAGAAGCTTGGCCAGAGAGCTGGAGAGGATGCTGGGCTGTAAATTCACATAGTACTAATTATGCTGCATTGTTTCCCATTCCAGCACACTCAGCAGCACTGCACTCTACAGCATGGATGGTTTAAATAAAGCACTTGGTGATACTGGCGCACACACTGCGAGTTTAAGCACAATAAATTGCTCTGGATTACAGCAACACTAATTTACTATTGTCTCAATTTTCCATGGAAATTAAAAAAAAAAAAAGTGTATTCTCACAGTTGGGGATCACACCACAGAACAGAGTGATGAACAGCAGCTTCATTCCCATTCTGACTCGCTGCTTTAAACTGTATGACCTAGACACATGTATAAGTATACAGAATTGATTTTATATAGTTATATAAAGCCTTGATACATAAAATCAAGGTGGTATACAGAAACACTTCTCAGAATGCTTTCCACTACTACTTTGCAAGCATTTCATTTATAAATTCTGAGAACTGGCTGCTGTCCACAGACATGCACTCGTTTCTATGCAACAGATGTATTTAAAGGCTGCTGTCTGCATTAATCTCAGAAGTTAAAGTATATCTGATGTGAAAGATGCACTCGATACCATTTCCACAATGCAACAAAAGTCTATAAATGTTCATTCCAGATGATGCATGAAATAAAACATACCTAACCCATGATATCCACCCTGTATCTTCCAGAACCAAAAACAGCTTTAAAAGCCAATTCAGATGAAAAGCTTGCTTTTACCTTTGGAGTTACACCAAACTTTGAGATGTTAAAACATTTTAGCCTTTGTCTGACCCACATGTGTCACCGTGCATGGTATTCTGCAACTTTCTGAATAGTTAGTGGATGAGAAGTCTTTTCATGCATATGCACATACGTTGTTTTACAGTAGAGTTTTCTGCCTGTAATAAAACTGCTTGCTCTACCCACACAGGTTCTGCACTCTGTCTTTTGAATCTGTGTTTCTGAAGCACAACATTTCCTTTCCAAAGGAATTCCTCTTTATGTCTATATCCCAAAGACCTTCAAACATTCTGCAGACACTGTGGGGATGGCAAGCTCATATTATATAAAATATTTAATACTCTGGAACTAATACTAGCAGTAGCTACTTTGATTTCGCATGAATTGTAGGCATTCATAGCCAGATGACTGCTTCATGCTTAATGAATGACACAGGGTTTTCTTGATCAAACCCTACCTCTGAACACCACTAGAGCCATAGCTTAAGACACTGCTCAGTTAGTATAGATCTTCTTGGGTGAGTCATTTTAAGACACTATCCCTAAAATTAAAAACCAAACCTAACAAAAAAAAGTTGTAGGAGAAACATCTTGCAGCAGCTCCTCCTGTTACATGTTGTTGAGGATCATATTCTTCCAGGAAAAGATGGACTTCCTACAGACCTGGTTTTACATTGCAATTAAGGCTTTAACATCATAAGCCATCAGAGCTATAGGTGTTAAGTGAGGAAGTGTCAAAAAAATATTCCAGATGGCATCTTGGTCTTGCCTAGCATCATCACTTTGAGTGAGGTCACTGAACATCAAATCCATACAACTTGTTTGAACTGTCCTCTACTAAAATGAGTTATTCTAAAGAAATGTGCACTAAAACCTGTTTCCTGCCACTGATGCTTTTGTTTCCTGCATTTGATGAAGCCTAAAAATACTTTTTACATAGTATTGCATGCAATGACATTCTTCTGCAACTTTCTAAAGCCAGTTTTGCTTAGCTTTAGTTTGAGCCATTCTACTGCACAGGACTCTGAGGATGTCATCTTGTAGTTTCCACGGTCTCTTCTGACGTCTAAAGGAAATTTAGAAGTACCATGATTAAAGGCTTCTTTTATTTTTATTAATGAGTAGCCTATATTTACACTAAATTTCCAAAACAGTCTTTAGACAAGCTCTGAATTATCTACAAGCACTTCACTGCTAGCACTCTTCCTGTACTCAAACTTTTTTGTAGTCATTCTGTTTCTTTTGAAGTTATTATTACTTACTGAAATCTTTCCCATGCTCCTGTACAAGGACGTTCCATCTCAGTACTTCATGGTAATGACCATAAAATGGTTCTGCTGTTAATATACCCTGAACTCTACTCGACTGATGCCAAACTGAGACTTGTTTCTCTGTTTTCAATGCTCTGGAACATAGCCATATCCTTATCAAGTAATTTACAAGCTTGTGTATGACAATCTGAGTCAATTAATGATATATATTTTCTATGTACTTCAACACAGAATTTAATTTCACAGAGATTCTCTGCTATCTGTTAATATGGTTAATGTATGTACCTTACCTATTCTATGCTTTCTTTAACATGCAATGTTCTTACCCTGACAGGTTGGTTTGGGACTACTGTGGAAGCAAAACTTCTAGCTTTACATAGGAAAAGTAAAAAAAAACAAACTTTGAGCAACCTGGGCTTGAGACACAGGAATTTCTTGGAAAATAACAAGAAATAAACCCCTAAAAGAAACCCAAACAAACAAAAAAAGCCAAACACAAATCACCCAGCAACAGCATAGGTCATTGAAAATGAAGGCTGACAGGCTGGGAGGAAATGGTGTTAAACAAAGACTAAATGTTGAAAAAGATATTCCATATTCACATACCTGTGGTCATTAAAATGTTACAATTCTGAAAAACTACAGGCATTAACACTGGCAAAGAAAGAATATGAGAATGACCATATACAGAGGTGATCTGTGGTTCAGGGTTAGTGTGGGACTCTCACTGCTGGAGATCCACCTAATCTGCTTTGGAAGATATTCATCAGAAAGCACAGCGTTTTTGTTGTGGAATGAATAAATTACCTGGGTCTCCTTTATCCCAATTTTACATGATCAACTTTTTCTGAGACTGACGGAATTAATGGATATTGAATGGTGCAGCAAAAGATTCCCCTGACATCAATGCTGTCACTGTTATATTATCCAGCTTAATGAAGTTATTTAACAGATTAAATTTAAATTGATGGCAGGTCAGCCTATGTTTGAAGATTCATCTAGTAATGGGTGGGTGGCAGCAGAGAATCAAATTTAAAACAGAAGATCATAAGTAGCCCAAGACAATAATATGATGCTGTACTAAAATACCTCGGTTCAAGTGGTATGTACAATATTTGAGTAATAAATTAAAAAGAAAAAGACAATCAGATGGATGGAGTCCACAAAACTGCAGGAACAGAAAACTTGCACAATGCTGCCACGCTCAAATGTTATGGCAAGCAGACCAACTATTCTGTTCTCTTACAAATAGTTCCACATGTTAATTTATTTCCATGTCTGGAGAGCAAGTAATCCTGGCTAATTACATTAAGTAAGGAGTCTATACAGTTAGCTGGCTAAAACCAAAACTAAACTTCATTCTTGATTTAAGTCAAAACTGATCGCTGTCACAAAAGAGAAGGGCTGAAATGCCCCCTTTTCCTACCCATACCCGGATCCATTTTTCCTTAATCCTAGAAAAGGTTAAAGCCTTTATTAGTTACCAAAGCTGGAATACAAAACGTGTCTTCAATTCTGTTTGATTTCCAAGTTGGTTTCATCTAAATGATCTGTAGTCTGCCTCAGGAGGTGGTAGGAATGGACCACGTGTGTTTGCAGAACAACACGTATTCATTCCCAGCAAAGCCTGAAGACACAAATGGTAATTATTCCATGGAATGTATCATTTTTGTGGTGACTTTGTGCTCATTTAAACCTCTAGTTTTAGTGGAAAAACTTACAAGTTTTCCCCAAGAACTACTTCAAAAGAGCCTGGCACATATCTTGGCAGGATATTCCTATCATAATGACTTACTGCAGGAACTACTGGTGCTTTCAAGGAAGGAGGTGTCACCTTCATCAACACTGATGAGAAGTTTCAGAACAAAGTCTTCTGTAGTGCATAAGTTGTTTCCCAGGTTTGTAACACCATCAGTCTTGCTATGAGAGATTTCTATTGACATACCCATGCTGTAAAGACCTCATTTCTCAGAACTCATGCTCAAATGTCAGTCACTTTGTGTGCCTAAAAGCTTTTCAAATGGAGAAGACCAGCAGCCAAGAAAGGGCAGCAACAGATACGGTAGCAGTAACCTAGCTCTTCTTTAACTGCTCTGATGAGTTGGAATCAAGCCCTCAAAAAAGGGCAATACAGAAATCTCAAGAAGGAACCAAGATTACTTGGGTTTCAACTGTTCAGAATTCCTGCTGAAAAGGTAGAAGCAAGATGGAAAGACAAACACATTTAATGGAATAGCCTAAATTAGTTGATCTTCCCTTAAAGAAAGCTGCAATCTAAGAAGAGATCTAATGAACGTAAGTGTAACCTTTAGGACTATTCTCCCTTCTACCCCAATGAAGTTCAAAGCAAGTACTAAGCACAATTAGAAATTACAGCTTTTATATTCAGAACCATATATTTAAACATCATAGAGATAACATTGTTGCTGACACATCAAAACCACATCTCAGTAGATGTACAGTTTAAAAGCTCTCATTTAGAAGACCTAAATGCAAATGAAACAGTACACAAACAAAATGGAACTTTGTTATTATTTCCAAACAATCTCCCTACTTCTGCAGTTTCAGGATTCATCAAAAATATGACTAATACCTGAAAATTTCATTAACATCATGTGCTGCTTTCCTCTTCCCTGGCTCTTCTTTAGCATCTTTAGTATCTCCAGGGCTCAGGATGCTGACAGCCTTGGAGAAAGGAAGGACCTTCCTGAGAATGGGGAATGCCATCAGGTGCTCTTGCTGCATGCTATTCTTCCTCTTCTACATGCTGAAATATCTTGCAATGCTTATTCCTGTTTGCTGTATTCTGTTCTGTCTCTAACTGATAGAATCTCCTGTTTAAACCACCTGGGGAACACAAGAAAAGCTCAGCCCAAAATTGAGGCACAGCTCAAAATGGATCAGCTCTGGGCAGCAACCCACGGAGTTAAATCCTGATCTTGATATTTAAGGCTCCTGTTAGGTACTTGAAGTCGCACTACAACACATGCCAAAATGGGTAGGGGATTCTAACAATGATTAAGCTTTTCCCTCACTTCGTTCATGAGGATATCACACACTTATGTCTAAGCAGCAAAATGCATGGGTTTGTAAAACAATCTATCTCCATCCATCTCTAATAGCAAGCAAGAACAAACCAACAGCCTATGCTGTTCTCCTACTCATGAGCTGAAATGTATTTAGTATGCAAATTATTTACTTGGGCATCGTATCTACCTGATCATGGTGGGACATGGTTTAGTAGGCATGGTTGGATGGCTGTACTTAGTGGTAATGATCTCGAATGTCTTTTTCAACCTTCATGATTCTATGATTCTGTGATCAGAGATCTTTTACAATTACATCAAAAGAATTACATTTATGTCAGTATCAAAAAATAAGAACCAGGTAATACCAAGACAGGAGTACACAGGCATAAGAACACTTGGTAAAGCATCCATCAGCTCACAGCACATGAACCTATTCTAAAGGCACTACATATGTCAGACACTCAGCACAGCCCTTAAATGCTTCTGTGTTCCAGAATGGTGCTGCAAGGAAAACACAGCCAGAGATCAGTCCTGCTGTGCACAAGCTGATTCGTCTGTGCTGCACTCATCAAATCTCAGCTCTCTTTCAACCAGCTCTGCAGAGATGGCTCTTTTGGGACCAGCTGGGTTCCAAGAGCAAACGACCACAATAGCAGCTTTGTACAAAATGTCAAGAAGACCCAGGAGATCCATGCAAAGCTTCTCCTCTGCATTTGGGCAGATCCCAAGGTTAGCTCAGACAGTCCCAGACACTTACTGCTTTCCCTCTCATTCAGAAACCACTTTCATGTTGTCAAAGCCTTCCAGTCACAAAGCATTCCAGGCTGCAGCCACTCATGCTCCAACTGCTGCTGTCTCAGCAGTGCCGTCTTGTTCACAGCATTTCTTTCTTCCCTTATTGCTTTAAAATGTCACTCATTACTGCAATAACCACAAGACAGTGAGAGGAAAAATAAGTTTCACTTCCAACAATGATTAGATTGAATGCATGTTCTACCCTGCTTAACAAGCTTAAAGCCAACTAAGCAGGGGATGGCTTGTGTCACAGGAGCGAAGAATATTATGGAATCTGTACCAGAGGATGGTATGGGAACGGGAAATGATTAAAAAAGGATTGCACAAACAGAAGACAGGTCTATCAAGAGCCATCATCTGTCAGCAAACTCACTTCTGTGGGAGCTAAGGACTGCAAACTGAAGGGAAGTCATCATTATCTACTTTCTTTTCTCTCCCCCTCCCTCCCCACCCCACACACATTTTCCTAAACAGAAATTGTGGTGAACTGAAAGTAATTATAAGCTTTACTCGATCCTAAGCATTACTCATTACTCAAGTAAAGGGAAATCAAACTACAGTGTCTTTTGGAATTAGGATTTATCCTACATTTTATATATCTTTGGATGTACGAAGCATCATTTCATTAGCGATACATTTTTTGCCATAGTAAAATTAATTAATGTAAGGAGAGGCTGTAATTAAAACAGCTTGTGACCATCCCATGACCCAGACAGAGCTGGAAAGGGAGTAATTTCCTGTTCTATTCACGACAGCAAGTAATTATTCCTGTGACTGATAAAGGTAGTTACATATTCATTTCCAATAAATCCCAGGCCTCCCACACGCTGCTCTGCTATTTCCTTTCTCCAGCAGCCCTCTCTGCAGCTGTTCTCCATAATTAACAGCAAGAAGCTGATGTGCAGAAACCTTCCTCTGTTTGGAAAATGAACAGGTCCAACACGACAAGAATTGAGCGCCCTTCAACTAAAGCAGTTCAGGGAAGAGTAGGGCACAGGCTCTAATACAGGTACAGAGAACACAGCAGCGTGCTCAGATCCCAAGGCTTGGCATTTTATATTAGAAACATGACTGAACATCCCATTACAGCTACAATACAACTCTGAATGACAGAGCTAAGCTATTAATATTATATCCTGAATTAGAACCCTGTCTTGGAAAATGTCAAAAATTCAGATACCAAATTGACTTAGAAACTTCAAGACTCAACATAAAAGCCAGAAGAAACAACACACAAAAACAGATTTTTTTAAGATGTTTGCCTAGCAGAAAACACCAAGCACCATAATATGCTAGTGATTGGTTATGTTATCTCTCCTTTGATTCATTTAATTGAGAACAGCATTTAATTACTAAGAGCTAAAAGGCATGATCTTTCCAATAAATACTTTTATTTAGAGGTCAGCAGTCCAATCCATCCTCCAAATCAAAGATGCAAAGAATCACCAAGGTTGGAAAAGACCTCCAAGATCATCGAGTCCAACTGTCAAATTACTCATCTGAGAAGAGCACGGATGTTGATTGGCAGAGACATTTTCCCTAACAGCTTCTAATAAAAAACATTCATTTCACTTTTGCTCTATTTTAAATGTCAGTCATGGACTCCTCTGGACCTGCTACCACAGTTCTGCATCCTCCTTGTATTTGTGTACCTTAATGCTTCCCTACCTCCATACTGAAATCCTAGCAGCTGGAGCATTTACATGGATATTGCTTGGTTAAATTACAGATCATTTCATCTTTTATCATGCAAAAAGAAATCTACACATTGATATATGACAAAGAAAGCCATATGGTGCTACTACTATTATCTCAACACACTTCAAAGCCAGAGTGCTCTGCAGAGTGACAAGCAGCACACATGGTCAGACTACAGCCATTAGACACTTTCCAGAAGACTAAAAATCTGGTGAGAATAATGTTTCTCCTTCCTCCAGAATTAAGATGAATGGAAGAACACTGGCACAGCACTGAGCCCACGCTAACAGGCCTAACTGATTGAGGCAAATACATCACTCTTGACACATGGCAAGCATCTCTGTGCAGAAAAGCATTATTGAAATGTCAGTAACAGAGTGAAATATCAATAATTAACCCATGAATATTGGAGGAACACAAAGGAAAAATCATGCATATTTAATATGCAACTCTCAAGACTGCCCCCACAGCTGTGCAGCTGGCTATGAGCTTTGGCTTTCACTGATACACATCTCACTCTACAGAGATCTGAAAAAGGACCAAACGAAACAGAGGACTTGTCAAAGAAAATAAAAACAAGTCTCACCATACTGAGGGCTCAAACTCAGGAACTAGCTCACTGCAACTTATCTGTGTCAAACATTTTTTGGCAGCCCCTCTACACACAGGATGCTCAGATACGCATTTTCCCAGGGTCTGCGCAATAACCAAGTGGTGTTGATGGAGTTTCTGTGCCAAAAACCACAGACATGGAGCCCAAAAGCCAGCTGTTAAGCAAATCGTCCTCCACGTTCTATTTTAGCATTCTCTGGAAAGCTTCTAAAGCAAATTTCCATTCATTTCACCTTTGTAAAATAAATGCACTGAGCCTATAAGCAGACCAAAAACAAGGCAGTTTTAGACTGCTGAATTTATACAGGAGCCAAATTTAGTAGAGCTCATTTTATTAATACACCTAAAACCCATTGTATTTTTTCAAGTCTGAATAGAAGAGCATCCTTCACTACCACCACCACCAGTCTGCCTTGCTGGGCACAGATGCACAGAAGCCTTCACACTGCCAGAGAACTTCATCTTGTCACAGAGAAATTCATAATTAAAGAGGCAAAAGCAAAGCAAAACAAAGTTTATAACTGCAACAAAACCTGTTGTCTATCAAGACATTACTTATGACAGTTAACCAAAGCTGGCAAAACTGCCTTTTTAACAGGTAAAAATAGCATCAGTGCAGCACACTCCTATTAAAAGCAGATGAGCTGTCTGTTATTTTTTCCAAGTTTTTAAATGCAGGTCAGCTCACAGCAGTCCCCTTGCTTTTTAAAAACAAAACTCAGAGTTCCGTACCACTGATGACACTCAGCACTTTGATCCCACTTCTGAAAGGCAATCTCCAGCTCTTCTTTCCCTGCAAATAAGAAACTCAGTCACTTTTCAACTTCTTTCTTTAAAGCTGTTAGAGTACAATAACGGAATGGCATGAAAAATTATGTATTTGTTAGTGTTATAATATTGGGCTCAAAAACAGAATGTTGTACAGAATGTTTCAGTCACAAGGTTTTGGTAGCAGCAGGAGCTGCAGGAGGGGTGAGCAAGCCCAGCAGCTGCCCCTTGTTAACTAAGAGCAAGATCCTAAAGGGACCCACCACTGGCCAAAATGCCTCTGAGAAATCATGATGAAAAAGGGGCAAAAATTACTGTGCAGGATTGACAAACTGGGAGAAATAGCAGCCCTGCAGCAGCCAAGGTCAGTGCAGAAGGAGGGCAGGAGGTACTCCTGAGCAGTAGTTCCGCAGCTCATGGCAGAGCAGGAGAAGAGAGTGAAGATGAAGGAGCAAAGGACGACAAGATGTTCTGGACCGACTGCAAAACCCATTCCCTGCTCCCCTTCTCCGCTTTAAGGACATAGAAGGTGGATGGGGGAAAGGCAATTTTAATTTGCTTGGAGTTCTCACTGGTCTATTCTATTAGCAATAGGCAATTAATTACAATTAATTTGTTATCTCCCCGTCCTTAACTCACAGGCTTTTTTTATCATCCTACTTTTTACCTCTTTTCTTGAGGAGGGAGAGCAAGAGAGTGACGCAGCAGAGCTCAGCTCCCAATGTGAAACCACATCCCCACAAAATGTCACACTCTCACTGCAATACTGAGCATCCAAAACCGCTCAAAGAGATCATGCAAATTTTAACTAGCAAATTATGTTGACCTGTAAATATGGTTTCACCCTGTTTGGAAGTACATTCACATGTAATGAAAATATCTTCCTCAACGTGACAAGAAAACAGGAGTTTGCAATGGTTTTACTCTGATTCATTTCACAGCTTTCGATCTAGTTTGCCCCACTTTCCCCCCCTCCTTCAAGAGCCTGCAGTCTCAAAAAAAAGTAGGAACAAAGCACCTATAAACAGCAAAGAAAGTATCAGAACAGAAGTTAAAATTTCACATTGCAAACAGCTACAATGATCTTCAGAAAATAAGAATTTTATTTGTTACAGTATTAAACAACTATATTTAGTTATTTTGTACACTAGACAGAGATTATTTAGGACAGAGTCGATTTAGAATAGTATCTTTTGTTGCACATCTTTAACGTAAAAAGATTATTTTTTGCTTTGTTCTGACCCATTTACGATCTTGAACACAAACCACAGCTGAAATAGAGGAGAATGAAGAAATGAAATGGATTTCAGTAAGAAATACACATTTTAAACTTTGTTTTTGTTGTACTTGTTAGTGTCAGCAACAAAAAATTAAACTGATTACAGCATAAACTTACTTATCTTACTATAAGACAGGATATATATGAAATAGGCTTGGCAAACCAACTTTTACATAAGCCCTGGTCTACTTAACACTGCCTTTCAGAAAGAAACATTTTAACTCAGATTTGAATGCACCTTTCCTTGCCTTTGAACACGCAGTTCCTTACCATCAGATGCATATGACTTCTTCTCATCCGTGTCTTCTGTGATATCATACATGTCACTATGTGCTCGGGCTAGGCGCCAAAGAAAGTCTCCCTGGTCAGCATACTGCAGTAAAAACATAAATGAGATGCATCAGCCACATAAACCATCCATTCTGCCACTGACAAAGAGTATGAGAAGAAAAAAAAAAAAATCATGAGGACACATACTGGCAGTTGTAGGGACATTTTTTTGAAACATTAAAAGTCCTTAATATGAGAATTGAAGCAGACCCAAAAAAGAGCAAACAGTAGCCAAATTTATAATTAAGGAACAGGTCTAATGACTGCTGCCTTCTAGCAGAGCGCTCCTTCACTCTGAAAACCACATTGGGGCCATTGTTTTTTAAGCAGTGTCCACTAACCTGAAAACACTGGAAAAAAGAAACAACCTCAAACCTTCCAGCTTAATTAAAAGCACAAATGGAATGGTACTGTTTCCATGTTTCAGCCAGCACTCAAATATTCAGTTCTCGGATCATTCTTGAACTAGATGCTGTACTATAGGTACACCACTGATTTTGGAGCAGCTGTGTTCTGACAAACGCTAGTTTACTTGAAAAACAAGAACAAAAACAAAACTCCTTAGAAACACAGCCACCCAACAGTCTGATTTATTTTACAATAGCACTGTAAATACTAGAAGCATATAAAAGAATATGAGAAGCTGACAGGCCTACCATTTGTTTCTGATGGGAAGGAAAAAAGAATTTCCTTGGAATAAGAACTCACCCCAAGTCTTTTCTTAATACTTTCCCCCTGTTATATACAGAAGTAATACAAGTTTTGCTTTTTAAAAGGCTGGTAACCCGACAAGCTACCTTCACTGGCTTAAGAAAGCACCAACAGAGGGTAACAGTGCCAGACACAGGCATGCCTGAAACAGCTGTAGTCACATTTCAGTGCAGGGTACATCACCATGTTAGCTTTAAGGTAACAAAAACATAGTGCTATCAGTGCTCTCTACAAGTTTACTGAGCTTACGAGATGCTTTTGTTTCACATATGCACAACATATTGTCTAAGGGAAAGAGATGACATGGGGAGACGTGGAACTCCAGGTCAGGCCACTGGAACTGTCTGCTGCTGCAGCCTGACCTTAAGCCTGTTTCAACCTGTTCCTAAGAAAGGGGGCAACTGGAAACTGGCCCAGCCATTGCGTAGAACTGGACCCTGCTAAGAAATGCTATTTCCTCTTTCCCAGCTATCTAGCTAAGTCAGAAATCACTGCTGGAAAATACAAAATGGCAACTTTTACCGCCAGCTTATTATTCAGCAGCAGCTGGAATCCCTCTCTCTTCTCCTGCTCATCGCCATTGTGCAAGTGATCTGCCTGCTGCAGTAGCTGGCTCAGTCCTTCATCCAGTGAGGAATCGAGGATTAAATGTGTTTCATCCTCATTGATGAGATCCAGGGAATCCCGTCTTGCTGTTCTCACTGTTTCACAACTCAGTTCATCCTCTCCTTCTTCACTCTCCTTCTCAGACTCTCTGTCATAATCAGACTCAGCATTGGCTGTGGTGTACCTTTCAGAAAAAAAAAAAGCAACATATTGGAAAATTAGTCGGTGGAGATGCTATGCTGGGATGCAGACGGCACATAAAAAAACCCTTCCTAACAGAGTAATATATCTTAGTTTAGCCCAGAGAGCACTGTGCAATTCAAGTCTCCCAAATGACACCATTTGTTATTTCTCATGTAACGCAACCATAAAAAGCTGAAGAAACCCCCCCAAATTTATGCACAGCTCAGTCACAAGTTGTCACACAATTTAATAGATTAAGAAGTTTCTTTAAAATAATTTCCCCTCCCTTCACATTTATCTATGAGTATTTAATCAAAGAATAAGCCCAAGTTACCCAGGAATTTAAGAAATTTGCACTTCCATATTCAGATAGAAGGCTCTCTCCTGAAGCAGAATACTTCAAATCCCATAAATATTTAATCCTAGGAGATGTTTGCAGTTGTTAACCAAATAAACGGTGCTGAAAACTTTTTTTAGGATTAAAAGCCATCACAGCCTGGGGGTAATGAGTAACTACAGCTCAAGTAACTCAAGACAGAGTCCTGTGCTCTGTGCCTGAAGCTGCCCTTGTCTGGAGACAGAGATAGGTGAGCGGGGTCTGTATCTAAAGAAAGCAGTGACACTCATTTAGCCACACGCAGATAACAAAACACATTTGGCTATCAAAGCTTCAAGTTTCCAAGAACCACCCCTTTTGCTCAAGCATTTCCCTCTCTGGTAAATAAAAACCCTCATCCATAAATTTTAAAAAGTACAATTTTGTAGTGAAAAATTAAGATGAAAAATAAAGTAACAGTCAGCCTTACCAGTGCGAAGCCAAACAAGACAACATGCTGAAGACTAAGTAGGCAGCAATGAATTTAATGGATGGTGTAGCAACCATGTAGGTGACACTGGGGTGGGTTAAAAGCTTCATTTCTTGGTATTTTCTTAGTAATGCTGTTATCAGTTC
This sequence comes from Phasianus colchicus, assembly GCF_987193195.1. Lineage (NCBI taxonomy): Eukaryota > Metazoa > Chordata > Aves > Galliformes > Phasianidae > Phasianus > Phasianus colchicus. The sequence continues at coordinate 6,883,420 of NC_143440.1, read as the reverse complement.
CCCAGACTACTTCATTTTCAGCACTTAACAAAAACTCCCGCAATTCTCTTTGCTGCTTACATTTAGCCTGATTCACTGTTTCCCATCCTGTCCTGTGGGCTCTGCAGCAGGGATGCTGTTTCACTACAGCATTTTCCTGGTGGCTGCAGAGATTTCAGTACTTCAGCTGAAACCATTTTCCATGCTGAAATACAATATGGTCTTTAAAAACAAGCAACCTTTTTTCCTCCAACACAAAAATGTGTTTTTTCTCCAAGACAGCACATACGAGATGCTGCTAGCTTAAAAAGAGAGGTAATGCTGTATATAACCTCATAAATTCAGAGTTTTCAGGAAAATTACAGGATTTAGATGTTATCCAACTGTTTTCCTCAAATTTACGATGAAGGAAAGTTCTTAAATGCTTTTGTATGTTGAGGCCTCTGGCTGGCACACATCCTGATGAAAAATGAAAACGTATTGTCTGGAACTGAAAAGCACATGGAAGGAAGCAAAGCAGTCCAAAAGACCAAAGCCTTGCCAAAACAATAAGCAGAAATTAAGTTTTGCAGCAGCCCAAGATCCTCAGACTCATGAAAACTTGTAATGATTTTTGCCAATTGTGGATGAAATCAGAGAAGATGTTTATGTCCATGTGGTTAAAAAAAAAAAGCTGAAACATGATTTTTTCCCCACCCCCTTCTGAACTTCATGAAAAGAATGTAACTGTCACAAATAAATACGTGGCTGAAATGTATCTGCTGAGGGTAGTCTTATTCTTCTTCCTAGCGGCTGCTAAAAAGTTTAGTTTGTTTTCCAAAAAGTAAAAGTTCAAGTTGTATCCATAGAAGATAACACTGCTGAACAGACTGACATTATACCTATTTACACATGACAAACTGGACCAGACTGACATGATACACTATTCACTTTTTACATTAAATCAGATGAGAGCTTACCCACTAATTCTTCATACCAAACACTAAGCCTACTTACATATTTTAAGCAACAAGTGAAAACTCCCCTACCATCACATATCAACATGACAGCAACGACCCCATTTAGCCATAATATGAGGTTCTACAGGAAAACATCCCCTGCTTCACACTTCATTTAAGGTCCTCCAAGATGAAAGCCCGAGCAAACCTCAGGATCCTTCTTGGCCCTTAGAATAATTTACACATTTCTAATGGTCAGGTGCCACTCAGGACAGGTTTTTGTTGAAAAACACTCTCCTATTCTGTGTGCTTTACAAAATATCCATTGGAAACGTGATGACTGAACACATGTATTATTAACTAGCTAGCACAGGCCCTGTCATTTTAAAATTAGTTATGCAGTCTTCTTAAATGTCACATTGCCATGAATCACTTACTCCAAATTCTGCTTTTTTTATGAACACTCAGCACTCACTTCAGATGAATGAAGCACATGTATAACCTGAAGGAGACCTCATCAGCTCTTTCTTGCTTCTAAAATTGCACTGACTGAAACAGTAACGCAGTATTTTAACGGAAGCAACAAAGCCTGTTTTCCCACAGATCTGTGTCCTTTGTTCTAGGAGGCTGCTACAGCAATGGCAGCTTTGTGCTCTGATTACAAACGTGTTACGAAGTGTCAGTCTGTACTGCTCACTGCTCATTTGACTGCTACCAAACAGCACTGCACACCCAAATTCCGACTTTCTCTCTGCGCTGTAACGAAACTCTGTCTTTATCTTATGTTTCATATAAGATATTATAAATCATATCTTTGGGAAAACGTGCCAGCACTGCATGTTTTAGAAAACATTTACATACCTGAAAAGCTATGAAATTCATCTGATTAAGGCACAGAAGTATTTAATCAGAAAGCCTGAAATATGTATAGAGCAGACATCTTGCTTTCTATTATCTGTTTGCACTTAGATTGGATTTTTTGTATGTTTTCACCTGTTTTTAAAGTCTAAGAACCTAAGCAACGTATGTGATCACTGTGCCATATTGGGAAAAATTTAGAAGAAATACTCTACACTAAGAACGCCTTAGTTAACATGAATATATTTTAGCTTTCTCAAGTTTTCTAGAGCCTTTACAATGTATTTTTTATTGTATGGAAATTTTATCTCCATACAATTAAAAAGAAAAAAGGAGTAAAGGCTCCTGATCACCCATAATACAGCAATGACAGACTCCTGATGATCCCAACTCTCACATTTTGTATTAACCTTCAGAGGTTTTGCTGTGTGTGTTTGTTTTGATCTGTACACTGTTGTTCAGATACTCAAGGAACTTTATCAGGCTTCAGCAAGCACCTTCAAGATGTAATCCAAATAGAGAGAGAGAGAGAGAGAGAGAGAGAGAGAGATAAAGAGAAGTATCTATATTCCAAAGTTACAATTCAGGCCAACTGGAAGGAAAAAAAAACCTAAAAACAAAACCCACCTTCACATTATAAACTGCTCAGAAATAAGCACTTGGACACCAACACCTACAAAAGCTGCCGCCAACACAGTGTTTGCCTTACCCGCCTTCACTTTCTCCATCATCTGTGTTGGTTGCTCCTGAGTTAGCAGTGAAATAAATTGAACTGGACCCTGTGGAATCACTTCTTTCTCTATGGAACGGGAACCGCCTTCGGCGTGTTACTCTCTGGGTTTCTTCCAGATGGGACCTGTAAGAGGCAAAAAGAAGAACAAATGAGCACTTGATATTGTGCTATCCTGCTTCCTGCTCTCCGGCAGTTTCTCTCCAATTTGCTCTATCCCCAAAGAATTCACAAAGTGATTTGCTCTTGCTTATACAAACACCTCATTACTATACAGCTTTAACTGTATTCTAGTAAGTCTGACCACTGAAATCCACACAGTAAAGGATAATTTTATCATATGCTTTCCTCAGTGAACAAAGGAATCCTGAAACACACTGCAGAATCACGGTTGGAAAAGACCACTGAGATCATCAAGTCCAACCACAGACTCAACTCCACTATGCCACTCAGTGCCACATCTCTACTTTTCTTGAAAACATCTCTACTTTTCTTGAAAACCCCCCAGAGTGACACTATCACTTCTCTGGGTAGCCTGTCCTAATGCCCAACCACTTTTTCTGAGATTTTTCCTAATATCCAACCTGAACTTCCCTTGGCATAACTCAAGGCCATCACCTCTTGTCCTGTTGCTGATACTCAGGAGAAGAGGCCAACCTCCACCTTGCCACAACCTCTACAACAGGAAGTTGTACAAAGCTATGAGGTCTCCCCTGAGCCTCCTCTTCTCCAGGCCAAATAATCCCAGTTCCCGCAGCTGCTCCCCATAAGACTTGCACTCCAGTCCCCTCACAGCTCTGTTGCCCTTCTCTGGATATGATCCAGATCTTTCTTGCAGTGAGGGACCCAAAACTGAACACAGTACTCAAGATGCGGCCTCACCAGAGCTGACTGCAGAGGGACGATCACCTCCTGCTTGTGCTGATTGCACTATTTCTGATACATGCCAGGATGCCATGGGCCTTCTTAGCTACCCAGGTACACTACTGCTCAGCCAGTTGCTGACTAATACCCTCAGATCCTTTTCCTCTGTGCAGTTTGTCAGCAACTCTGCCCCAAGCCTGTAGTGATGTATGAGGTTGCTGTGACCAAAGAGCAGGACCTAGCACTTGGTCTTATTTCAACAAAATCTCACTGCCAATATATAATGGCAGTGAAAACTAAAGAGACTTTTTTTCCCCACTTTTTCCACTTTCCATTTAACAGACACCCAACTGATCACGGTGTTTTCCTGTGCTGTAGGAACATAAACGTACAACAGCAGACAAAAGATGACAAAACAAGAAGGGCAGATGCTAACCTGACTTCACCCACGATATCAGCAGCGAGGTGCTGCAGGCTGTTTCGTAGCTCCTCCACTTCCTTCCTCAGCTCCGAGATGTTTGTCAGCACAAAATCCAGGCGGTCCAGCACATCCACCTGCTCACCGTGTGTTAACAGAGGTGTATACACGGCACAATCTCCTGCCTCTACAGGAACTGGCTTTCTGGATAGAGCTTTGAGAAAACAAGACAGAAAAAAAGGTTATCATATGCAAATCATAGAATCATAGAATCACAAGGTTGGAAAGGACCTACAAGATCATCTAGTCTAACTGCCCTCCCATTACCATTGCTACCACAAGCACTAAACCACATCTCATAGCTCCTCATCCAGATGCCTCTTGAACACTGCCAGGGATGGCAACTCTACCACCTCCCTGGGCAGCCATTGCAGTGCCTGACCACTCTCTGAGAGAAAAAGTCCTTCCTTAAGTCTAACCCAAACCTCCTCTGGTACAACTTGCGGCCATTTCCCCGGGTCCTGTTTGTTGACTAGAAGAGGCCAAATACCTCTTCACCACAACCTCCCTTCAGGAAGTTGTAGAGTGCAATGAGGTCTCCCCTGAGCCTCCTCTTCTCCAGACTAACCAATCCCAGCTCCCTCAGATGTTTTTCATAAGACTTGTACTCCAGATCTCTCACCAGATTTACTGCCCTTCTCTGGAGACATTCCAGGGTCACAATATCTTTCTTGTAGAGAGGGGTCCAAAACTGAACGCAATACTCAAGGTTTGGCTTCAACAGTGCTGAGTACAGGGAAATGGGAAAGGACTTCTCATAGGAAACGTCAGTTTAATTTTGTCTTCAGAAATCAGAGGGTATAACGTTTAATCTTGAGTATTGCCCCCTGACCTGGCCTGGTGTTTTTGGTTCCTGCACTGGTTTACCACTCCATCCTGACATCAGCACGCCGTCACACTAAACACTTTCACAATGCTAATAGAGTGAATAGAGTTTACCCCTAGAAACATTCAAGGTCAGGCTAAAAAGGGCCCTGAGCATCCTGATTGAGCATCCCTGTTCACTGTAGGGCAGCTGGACTACATGATCTTTAAAGGTTCCTTCCAACTCAAGTGATCCCATGATTCTATGAGTTCTTTCAACGACGCTTCTACAGACATCCCCTTGTGAAACACTTCAAAAAAATGCAAAATCCATACTGAATACATGCAGTTGAGCAAATTGCTTTTTAAAAACACCTTATTGCAAAATAAGTTCAGTTTCTATTCTACATACATCTGTATTAAGAGATACTGGACTTTAAATAGCAGGAGAGTCATGAAAAGATGTCATTTCCCTGGGCTTGAGCGTGGTTTAATGGGCACGGTGGTGATGGACTGATTGGTTGGACTAGATGACCTACAGGTCTTTTCCAACCTTAATGATTCTGTAATTCCTTCTAGGGGCATGGTGGCAATGGGCTGACAGTTGCACCTGATGACCTGAGAGGGCGGGTACAAGCGGGTGTTTCACTTTGTTGACATGCAGAGCTGAGGAGCCTAGATCAAAAATAAAATAAATAAACAGAAGTCGCTCATAGGAGAGCACTTTGCCTTGGGTGTCTCATATCTTAAAGTCTCGGTGCTGTTTCTAAGGTTTTCGTGAAGAGCGTTTGAACCCGTTCGTGCTACAAAAGCATCTTTTCGATACCGGTGACTTATCGCCTTCCTGCCATACTGCACGTGGCACGAGCTACCCAAGAACTCTGGCATCCTCCAGTAACAGGGGAGCAGGTGCGCCCAGACGGCTTTGACAGAGCGCCACGACTGCTGAACGGCTGCCGGTACGCCTGGGCCCTCCCTGCGGTCCTGCCCCGACCCCGGCCTTACCCTGGCTCCGACTCCCCACAGCCTCCGCGCCGCCGTCCCCGAGTTCCGCCGTGCCTCCGGGCCGCTCCCCAGCCGCATCCCTGCCGCCGCCGCCCCGCCGCCAGCCGCGCCGCTGCCATGCCCACAGCAGGCTGAGGCCCAGGCCCGCGGCCGCCGCCGCGCCCAACGCCAGCCCCAGCGCCAGACGGCCGGGCCCGGGCCGCGCCATGCCGCCCCGAGAGCCACGGGCGGCGCGCGGATGACGTCACTGAGATGGTCACGTGGCGCACTGCACGTCATCACTTCGCGACGGAGAGCCCGGAGCCGCGGTGGAGGGGCGGTGTGTACGGCTGTTCGTGTGCTCCAACCTGTAGCGCTGTTGACTCGCGGAATCAGACTCCGCAACCCAAAGTTAGATTATGAAGCAGGTACGATTTAATCAGTGCTGCGCAGGCACTGGGTGTAAGGGGGATATTTCCACCTATCTTGCCCAATGTAAGGAAGAAGCTTGGTACAGATATAGGCCGAACGAATACACAGTCAGTGGAATTGGCATACATATTATTACATTCCTGATTTATCAACGTATAATCCCGCCACGAGCAGTGGGGGTCTCCTTTGCATGGGAGAAGACCCATTGTCTCTGACAGAAGTAATCCGATCCTGACCCATTCCTTGTGTAATGTTGCAGCAGTTTCCAGATGTCCTTTTCTTATCTGACCACACATCCTGCTTACCTACATTCAAAACAAGAGTTAATCCTTATCTTGTCCTTTCCTTACTCACTATATGTGCACCTATACCCATATCTACACCTGCACTTCTACCTACATGTAAAGCTATACCCAATCTGTACCTACACGTGTGTCTGGACCTGCACCTGTAGCCGTACCTATACTTGTCGGGTACCTCGATCTGTGCCTGTACCTACAGCTGTACAACACAACTCCAGCTACGTCACCTCCAACACAATCCCTGCAGCCACAGCTCGCACCCAACAAATCCTGGTGCCACTGACCTGCCCGACCCTTTCCAACTGATGCAGAGGTTTCAGGTGACGAGCACAGGAACACTTCTCTGGCTCTGCAGCACATGACGTGGGCGTGGAGGCAGGAAGCTGAATTTCTTTGCCTGGTTATTGGGTACGACCCAAGGCAGCACGAATCTGTGGTCCTGCAGATATTAAAGATGGTATCAGAGAAACATCATGCTGCAGCTGTATTATTCCTGCCTGTCTTGCATTGAACTTTAATGAAAGTAATAAAAACAAGCTTTTTGAAGGAAATAATTCCCAGAAATAATAGTTTCTGCTTGAGCTGCTTTGCTCTTTCCCTTTAACCTCTGTAATGCAGCAGATAACAACCATGTGTTGGCGGAGCATTGTAAAGATGTGCAATCTCCATTGGATCTCATTTTCTTTTTGGTTTTCATAAGCTCCTCCGGGTTTATCACCACAATAGCTTCAGCTGCTCACACAGTAGTATCTCTTGGTCTGCCTTGCCAGCTCTTGCAAACAAGCCCCTAAACTGCACCACAGTTTTGTTATTGTCATTACAACCTTTAGAAACAAAGAGATTGCTGTAATAATGCCCTCTGCATCTTCAGCACAAATCTTTTTGCTGGGTTTGGAGGGAGGGGATGAATTATAGATCACTGGTGAAACCACACTGATAGTTATGGAACACGATGGGGCCCTGGATAAAATGAACATCATCTGGAGCAAGATCAAAACCAGCAGATTGCAAGGACCCAATGCTGTGGATGAATGACTTCTTTAGTAATTAGGGACACTGTTTAAAAGAAATGCAGTCACTTTTGTATGCATCAGTTTTGCATTAAGCGCAATGTTCTTGGAATATCAAACCTTTTAGTGCAGCACAGGCTCCTCATCCCCCCTGCAGAGGTGCTTGAAGATGACTTGGTCCACCACCAGAGAGCCCTGGGGTTCAGAACATGCCCTAAAGTATGGCACAGGGCTCTGGGAGAGCAACAGAGGCATGTATATGTCTCAACTCTTACTCTTTTCTGGTCGACTTTGAGGAGCAAAGGACAAAAATAGCAAAAAATAGCACTGAGGAAAGATACTGAGTACCACGGTGAGAGTAGATGATGGTTATTTCACAGAGCAGACCATTCATAGGTCTTGTGAGAATCATAGACTCATAGAATCACTCAGGTTGGAAAAGACCTTAAAGATCATCGAGTCCAAAAACTGCTCACTCTAGGATTGTGATTGCAGTAGTTAGGTGGAAATGGGCGTAAGACAAGGGAGATATTAATGATAACATGAATGGTGAAATCATCATCTCAAGGTTTTGGGATTTGAATTTTTCCATTCCACAGTCAGTGAGTGAACATGGGTGGAACAATTCCCAATCTGGTTACATACACCAGGATTACAACCACAAATGCCTTTTTGCAGAACAGCTGTAGGGAAAGTAGTGACAACTTCAACAACTTGCACAGTGCATTATTTTCCAGCTAGAAGATAGATTAAACACATTCTGTTACTCCAACCCAAGGGTGGGAATTCTCAGCAGCAGCCCTAGAGGGTGAGCAATGTCATTCAATCATTCAGTCAGCTTTACAGTACATTTTTGGGATTTCTCCTTGATCAGAAGTTTGTTCACCTTCCAGAAGCAGAACCATACCTTAAATTCAGGGGAACTGAGTTGTTAGGAAATGGTGCCTCCAATAATCAGTATTATTCGAGGCAAGAAATTTGATGGTATTGTAGAAAGAAGAGTGGTAATTAGAAAAAGCCACTGCTGTCAGAAGGAGAAAAACAGAGTTCTTCAATGTTCTTCAATGTCACTCTTGTGCATAATGGATTTATGACCATAGATAACCTTTTGCCAAAAAGCCTTTTGCTTTCTTTCATGCAAATTCTTGCTGTCCATGTCCTACTTTAAGCAGACATCTCAGAGCCATGCCAAGGGGCAATAACTGCTTTTTTATGATGAATGGCACCACTGAGATACATGGCACTGTGTTTTATAGTTTATTCTCACGCCATTGCTGCGCAAAGCACTTGGGCTGTCTCCCAGATTTTGATTTCTCAACGGGAAATCTGATACCAAAATATCGTGTGCAGGCTCTGTTTTCTTTTTCCTCTCTTTTATTCCCTCTCCTCCCTTTAAAAAGAGCCTTGTGGGAGCCAAACTGGGCAGTGAGAGTGAGCGCTGGGCTGCCTGCCACTCCACAAGAGCCCTGGATACATATATTTTTCTTTAATTTGCGGAAAGATCCAAGGGTCTGGATTTCAGCTCTGGGCTCCCTTGGGAGGGAATGCTCTCACAGCAGAGATCATCTGGTCCAGGTTGCAGGGTGATGGATTTGGGTATAGGAAGCAAAAACAACTGTGGTGAAACCAGCAGGTAAAGTACTTCTCTATCAGTTGCTGGATGATAGGGGCAAAAAAAAAAGTGAAAACAACACAGATTTATATTAGGAAATAATTCTTAGGAATAAACATTTGGGCAGGTGTAGGGAATTCAGGAAGACCTTCCTTTGCAGGGAGGTGATCTAAATGAATGGATGTGTAACCCAAGGGGTAAAATATCCCAAACACATTTTAGGAAGATGATAACATCAATTAGTTGTTTTGTTTTGTCAAATCAAAACTAATGAGCATGACAGGAACAACAGCAAAACCTGGCTTTCCTGGAGCATTTTCTTTAGACTAACGAGTAGAAATGTGGATTTTCTCTCTCAGTCCCCACTGGGGTTAATCAGTAACTGTGGCATTGCAGGGAAGTGGGTCCCAGGTCAGGCAGGAAGGACACAGCATGCCCCAGCTCCTTGGGAACAGCCTTCTGCTTTCCCCCTGAGCTGCTTGTTTCTGAAGATCAATAAGAAATTAGGGATTAATTATGGCATGCTAACAGTTGCTGATCAAGATGGGGAGGGACTTTTTTCCCCTCACATTTTGAAAGGATTTAAACCACCACATTTAAAAGCTGCAGGGCCCAGGGCTTACCTTGCCCATCATTTCCCTGTCCACCATCTATCATCTTTCAGTCCATTGTCTCCCTGTCCTTCATCTCTGAGTTTATTGTCACTCTGTCCAATGTCTACTGATCCACTGCCTCCTGGAATAGCATGTCATCTCCCATTCTTTATCTCCCTGTCCATCATCTCCTTGTCCTTCATCTCCCTGCCCTTTGTCTCCCTGTCCATCACCTTGTCCATCATCCCCCTGTTCATCATATCCCAGATCATTGTCTCACTATTCAGTCTCTCCTGGTCCATTGCCTCTTGGGATATCATCTCCTATCCTTCATCTCCCAACTGTCATCCTCCTGTCCTTCATCTCCCAACTGTCATCCTCCTGTCCTTCATCTCCCTGTCCTTCTCCCTGTTCATCATCTTCTTATCCATAATTTCCCAGGTCATTCTCTCACTATTCAGTGTCTCCTGCCCCACTGCCTCTTAGACTATCATCTCCCAGCCTTTATCTACCTGTCCTTCATCTCCTTGTCCATCATATCCTTGTCTGTCACATCTCTGTCCATCATCTCCTGCTCCATCACCCCTGAGCCATCATCTCCTGTCCTTCATCTCCCTATCCATCTTCTCTCTGCTCTTTGTCTGTCCATCATCTCCCTATCCTTCATCTATCTGTCCTTCACCTATCGGTCCACCACCCCCCTTTCTCTTATCTCTGTCCTTTGTCTCCCTGCCCATCATCTCCCTATCCCTCATCTCTCTGTTCCTTGTCTCCATTATCACCTTGTCCTTCATCTCTCTGCCCCTCATCCCCTGTCCTTTGTCCCTCTGTCTATCATTTTCTTATCCAACATCTTCCTATCCAACATCTTCTTGTCCTTCATCTCCTTGTCCATTATATCCCTATCTGTCACCTCCTTCGTTTGTCTCTCCATCCCTTTTCTTTTTCTCTCTGTCCCATGTCTCCCTGCACATCTCCCTATTCCCCATCCCTCTGTGGCCCAGCAGAGCCACGATCCTTGCACAAAGCCGGTTCCGCACCTCCCTCACCCCCCTCCCCCGCTCTGGTCCCCGGGGAGGGTGCAGCGCGGCCACCTCCTCCCTTGGGCGGAGCGGGGGCGGGACGGGAGGGGACGCAGCTTCCCCCCGGGCACTGCCCCGGGGCTGCGGTGTAGCGGTGGGATCATGCCGTACCTCCTCATCAGCACACAGATCCGCATGGTGAGTCCGCCCCGCCGCCGGACCCTTCCGGGCTGTGGGGAGGTATTTAAAGCTCGGGCTGTGGGTCGTATTTAAGGCTGGGGGATTGCATAGGGCAAAGGGCGACGCGAGCAGCGGGATGGGGAGGGGACTCCCCGTGGGGTGCGATGCCCCAGAGATATGCTGAGCAAATAGCGCTGTGCACAAGCCCTCCTCCCTTCGTCCCATCCTTTCTGTGCTGTGGGGTGCCTGTAGTGCTACCCTGTTCCCCCTACAAATACCCAACAGCATCACATGTGAAACTTGTTGCAGGAGCCTGTGAAAGTCAGGGAAAGTAATTTCCAGCCATGTGGCCTCACTGCAGGTTTTCCCTCTTCCCCGAAAAGCCCCCGTGGAAAACACAGCCCCAACCAAAGGGAAGGGTGTTATTGGTAGCAGGATCATTGTGTAGCACCCAAAGCCACAGTCATAGAAAGCCACAAAGGAAATGCTGCTTCCTGGTGATTACAGCATCTGCAGCCCTCAGAGCAGTTCTTGCAGCCAGCTGCACATCTGCAAAAGCAGAAGGATGTCTAGGTGTGTTTATTCTTTTCCCAAAGGGAGCTGTAGGTACAAATACCACAGTTTTGCAATAGGAAGGGTGCGATGAGGAAAATGGCAAACCAAGTTGGCAGGAGTTTAATGAGAGATGCAAAGATGCCTCATTACAGGTACATCTCAGACCCAGTGAACAGAGAACTGAGGAAGACACACTGGGATGCTGCAGCACCAAATCATAGAACTATACAATGGTTGGATGGAAGGGTCCTTAAAGATCGTGGAACCATAGAATGGTTGGGTTGGAGGAGACCTTACAGATCATAGAATCACAGTTGTTGGGTGGAAGGATCCTTAAAGATCATGGAACCATAGAAGGGTTGGGTTGGAAGGGACCTCAAAGCCCCCCAGCCCATGCCATGGGCTGGTGGCCACCCACCAGATCAGGCTGCCCCATCCAGCTTGGCCTTAGAGACACATCCCTGGAGATGCCTCCATTTGTGGTGGCATTTGGCATCATACAAGTTAACTGAATAATTATGGACTGAGCTACAATGCATTGCATAGTCATGTTTTAAGGTGCTTCAGGGAAACGCATGCAATGGAATGGACTGAAATACTTTTCCCTGCAGTCTTTGGGAACTCTGCTCTTTAGCAGGACAAAGCAAACATTTACAGCCTGAACCCTGGCATCAAGCCATAGCTGGAAACAGCTCATACTGGCACCTAGTAGGAGATGATGGGCTTTGCTGCTTTTGGTGGCTTACCGAAATGTTTGCTCAGTGGCACTGTGTAAGTGCTTCCCAGTTGGGGTCTGGTAGAGACTCACAGTTAACACACAGCTTGCTGGGTTGGGGATGGATGCTGCAAGAAGGCTCTCCCATCTCTTCTCTTCAGCCTTCCCCAAACCACATCTTTTCAGCTTTTCAAGCCAAACACAATTTTTCTGCTGTCAGACTGTCCAGCCCTTTGCATATTATAAATGAAATGATCATTAATGTGAGTTTGTTGATGGCAGTGAGAGTGGATAGGGGACATTTTTCACAACAGTTTTTGACTTGCAAATTTTTCATGTGTAGAATGGAGGAGAATGAAAATGGAAAAGTGGCTCCTCATACTGAAATCAATTAAAAGCTTTTTTTTTTTTTTTTTTTTTTTTTTTTTTTGAGAAAAAACAAGAGCTTGCAAGTATAAGAAATTGGAGTATGAAGGGTGTCGGCACCCTCAGTGTGGTCATTACAGAGGTCTCATGGGAACTATACATGTCTGCTGTGCCCTGCTCCTTAGTTCTGGAAGTTGTTCAGACTCAGAATATCTCAGAAAATAACACTTTTGGAGCACGCTGTGAAAACGTCCCTGTCCCTTCCATATGAAATGTGGGAAGTCTTTCTGATGGCTGTCTTGGGGAGATGACTCACATCTCTGAATGCCTCCTGTCGCTTCAACGTGACAGTCCTTTCTTGTCCCATAGGTGCCAATCTGTCCAAACCAACCCATGGCACCTCCTTGTCACATGAATGTGGCTCTGAGGAACATGGGCTACTGGGCACGGTGATGTGTTGATGGTTGAACTTTATGATCTCAGAGGTCTTCTCCAACCTTAATTCTTCTTTCATTCTTCTTCCTTGTCAATGGAGCCTTTCCCAAAGCTGTCCTCTGTCAGGACAAGACCTAAATGGCCATATCATTTCATGGCCAAGCATTGAGGTTTGCTGGTTTGGTGCAACAAGGCCATGAGTGCCACCTCATAGCTGTCCTATAGACTGCCCATAGACTGTCCTACAGACCACAGCCACGGTGTGCTCAGCCAGCAGGTGGCCCTCCAGAGCAAAGCCACCAGGGTCCTCACCTGAGACACACAGGTGGCTTTGTCCTGGGACATATCCAGACTCCTACAAGTTGAGGAACCCACGCCGATCCCATTAATGGTGGCAGTAGAAACCTTGTTCTTCATGGGACACCCTTCTCTTCCCAGGTAGTTGTACTGTCATGCATTGCTCACGTTCTGCTTTTCTGCAGGAGGTCGGCCCCACCATGGTGGGAGATGAGCACTCGGATCCCAACCTGATGCAGTTCTTGGGGGCCAGAAAGAGGAACATGCTCGGGAACCACTTGTAAGTGCAATGTTTCAATCTCTCCCTCCTCCCTGTTTTCCCAAAAGCTTCACTCCCTGGCACACCTACTTCTAAACCCAGGACTGGTTTGCTGCTGGAGGGGCATGTGCCTGTCCTTGCCCCCACCTGTCAGTGTTCAGCTAAGGATATTTTCCTAATATTTCAAGCAGTTTTCTGTTATTTTCTCACTATGACTCCTTTGTAGCACCTGATGCATCTTTTCATCCTCACACCTCGCATTCTTGGGTGCTACCTGCCCAGACTGAAATAAAACAGTGGGCATTTTAACCTTTTTGCATAACAATCTGCCTTTATCCCATCCTCAGTGACACACCTTCTCTGTTTTGGTATCACTTCCAGCCCCAAGGTCTCAGAAGTAAATGGTGCCCATCCTTCTCCTCACAGCCTGACTTTGGCTAGGTTTAGTGCCAATCCACATTAGGTACTCTCCCACAGCCTGTCCCAGCTTGAGCTTTCTCCCTTTCTCCCCTCAGCATCCCTCCCTGAAGCCTTTCCTTGAGGTGCTGAGCTCCCAGGCTTTGAGCTGCTTTGTGTCTCCAGCTCATTAGGCTGTGTATTTCCAACACATTTGATGCTTCTTTGCATCCCTGTGTCTCTCCCTGCCTACGCTGAGTTTGAAACCAAGGGTGCAGCTTAGAAACGCTGCCATCCTGTTCTTTACATCTTGGCACACATCCCACCCCCTTCCTCCCATTTGGTATCTTGACTTCTTGTTTTTCTCTAGGATTCAAATAATAATAACAAAAAAAACAAAAACAACAACAACAACAAAAAAACAAAAAAACCCCACCAAACAAGAAAACACCAAAGCAAAACAAAACTCCTAAATGCAAATCAAGTTAAAGCAGAGGGCAGCAGTTGGATTTCTGCTCATGCTTGCCCACTCATGCGGCAGTGCAGAGGAGTGGGAGGAAAACCAGGCGTTTCCTCGGTCCCAGCATGTTCAGACTTCCATCAGCAGAGCTGGAAAGACCCATGTCCTCAGCACTGGGCTGGCAGGTATTAAGCCCAGCTCCTCCATTGCATTACAAAATTTAGGAGTTTAAAGAGCAGAAAAAATAATGGAAGGATCCCTGATTTTCAAGAAACTCGAAAACGCAAACTTGGACCACCTGCTTTGGCAGGAACTTGGCCTCTTCCATTTCTCCTTTCCATCAGCAGGGGCTCAGGTGGGTTTGCAGAGCCATCTCTGCGCTGCTATTCCCAAGCCTGTGGGTGGCACAGAAATTGGCAGCAGTGCCAGCTTCGTGCTGCTGCCTTTGGAGCTGAGCCTGGGAGTTATGCAATGGGAGAAGAGACCTGAGGAGAAAACCAGGAGAGGCTTTGAGGAGAATGAAGTGCTGCTGGCTCTGAGATAGGGGTGAATCTCTAGGATTTGAGTGGAACAAAAATGGAAGGAAGGTGAAATGCCTCCATGCTGCCTGCCCAAGCAGCCAGGGAGGAGTTCATAGAATTATAGAATCATTAAGGTTGGAAAAGACCTCTGAGATGATGAAGTCCAACCCCAACCCATCCCCAGCATGCCCACTGACCATGTCCCTCAGTGCCACATCTTCATGGTTCTGGAACACTTCAAGAGATGGTGACTCCACCACCACCCTGGGCAGCCCATTTAATACATTGCCACTTCTTCTGAGAAATCTTTCCTTATGTCCAGCCTGAACGTCCTCTTAAGGCCATTACAGGGTAATAAGGAAGTAGAATGACAGATTTTGCTTCCTTGGGGGATCCTTCTATTTCTACTAGTGCCTGCTTGTGGCCTGATAGACATTTTCAAGCATGTTTTCCCTGTTTGCTCTTGAGCAACACAGGGTGGAGGAAACAATGTGGCTGGAATACCGACACCCTGAGAGGCACAGTGGTATGCCAGCAAGGCAAGTTCTATTCACCTTCTGCCAAAAAGCCCCGCTGGGGAGGAAAGCACCACAGTCAAGCAGGGTCCCACTGCCACATGACAAAACAAATCTCACCCTTTCCACATCATCTTGAGATCCAAAGCCTTAAACATGACTTAAGGAGCTCAGAGGGAGCCTGAAAGAGTCTAGGCAGTATGGATCTGTTGTAGCACTGTAATATACATAAAACACATAATTGCCTCTAATAAATGGGAGCATGGATCCTGTTAAGCAGCTACTGCAAATGGTACATCATTAAGCACCATCAGTTGCCAGCATGCATCCTCCATCCCTTATTTAATGTGGAGGGGCAGAACCTTTGGACACTTGGGTTGCAAAGCCAACCCTGGGCTACTGCAAAATGGGATTCTGAGTAGATGCTGGACAATGTCCCTTCCACCTCCTATCATAATAATGGCTATCAACCAATGCTGCTACTTTTAAATAGCAAACCATCTAAAATCAGACTAAAAGTCACTGCATTAGGATGCTCTTGCTGTAGCTCAGCCCCATTCCCACATAGCATGTGCTCACTCACCTACCTTTGGCATACCTGGGAACAATGGGCATGTGAAGAATTCCTCTCCTCCCTAGGCTGACTTCTGTCCCCTGCTGGCTTCAGGCTGAAAGACTTTACAAATGTCCCCATCCTGATTCAGACTGCTTGCTTGTGGAGAGGGTGGCACATTTGATAGGCATCGTGCAAGATGTTTTGTTTTGCTCAATGTGGAATTGTATCTAAGGCCCTAGGCCACTTAGCTTGCCTTCTGCTTTCAGCTCAGCCACTCCAATTTAGGTTCCTACAGATAACAACCCCTGCCTCAGCTACTTCCTCTGCATAGTGGCAATAATATTTACCAACTCCAACATGTGAATCTGAAGGGTATGTAGCAAGCCTCTTAGAGAAAACATTAAGTTCAAAGGCACTATAATAATAGATATTATCTTTATATAACATCTATAATTATTGCATAGTCTGCCTTGAGAAACTGGAAAAATACTTTCACATCTTAGTGATATTTCATGCTTTAAAAATGCTCACCACTATAAACATTTTGCAATGTTAGCAACTTTGGAAATGCTTTTGGGTCTTTTTTTATTATTAGTAGCACGAAAGTCAGGATAGTCTTTGTTAGGATGCCCAACCAAGATCATCCATGATCCCGCAGCCCATCATTATCAGCTTATCAGGCACAGTGAGTCATTTAAGAGCTACACAATTATGAAGCTTATCCCATCTGCTTGAATAAATACTGCAGCCCAAACAACTGTGTTAAAGGAACAGAAAGGCTGCCAAATCCAGCACTGAAGGGTAGATTTTTCATTTCAGTTCTGCCACTTCCTAACCTAATTCAGCATATTTTATGTCTGCATTGTGCTACTCCTTATGGTAAGAGCAATACAGAACATTGGTATTTCACACCTTTAAAACAGATGAGTCGTTTTGTAAAAAGCTTCCAGAATGGTCCAGCCATGTAAATTGAGGCCTGCTGAAAGCAACAGCAAACAGGGTCTGATAACAGGGAGTTATCAGGCCTGCAAGCTGTAGGTCTGCAACCTGCAGGAACATGGGAACGACAAAGAAAAAAAGATCTTGCTGTTACAACACTGTGAAGCTGCTGTCCTACATTTTTCCCCTGCTCTGCAGAGACCATTCTCTTTTTCCATGAATTCTGAGCTATGATTCCTGTAGCTGTGGTTTCAGCTTAGTAAAGCAAGCAGCACGTGGCTTTAGATAACCAGTTCCCAAACCACACTTCAATTTAAGATCAAATTCCATTCTGGGCAGCTTTCTCCTTGGTTTGGAAGCTGTGGGTTTTGGTCTTCCCCATCTGGTTAACCAAGGTGTTGCATCACACAGGCAGCATGCCAGATGTGGCCGCTGCAGTGTTTCATACCAGTTAATTAGCGAGGCAGACCCAGTTCCACAAGGAAATTCTCGTATCCTTTTTCACTCCAGCTTTCCTCTTTTTCCCACTTGCAGCTGGGAGTACTACGTGAACGATGCACCACGGATAGTCCTGAACAAGCTGGAGAGCTGTGGTTACCGGGTGGTGAGCATGACAGGTGTGGGCCAGACGCTGGTGTGGTGCCTCCACAAGGAATAACAAAGAAGACTTCTGCATTCCACCTCAGCAAGGCCCTGCTGGGGATCATCTCACACCGGACTGACAGCAAACTTTTCCCCTTGAGTAATTCTTTTCTGTCCCAGACTCCAGGCACTCAGGCGTCAGGGGAGGAGCAGTGCAGAAGCAAGGCTTCACTTAATGGAAACTCAGCATCCCTGCCATTTTCTAAGACCTGGGGGGAGGAAGGTATGCCCAGTCCAGATTATATCATGCACATAAAACAGATGGCTCTAACTCCACATTCATCTGAATGCAGTCTGGCAAATACCATCTTTCTGCATTTTAATAATCTATTTAGTGTGCACTGGAAGGAGCTCAAATCACAGCCTTGCCTGTCTGTTCCTCAGGGCTGTCTCAGGGGGTATGTGCTGAACTGTGAGTTCAGAACAAGCCTCCTTCCAGATCTTGGGGGGCAAATATGGGAGGTCAAGAGTGGTAGGTGCACTATCTCATCCCCAAAATGAAAGTAAAAACTGCTTAATCTACACAGTGCTCTTTGAGAATCTCTTCCTGCAGCAGCAAGGCCAGCTTCCCTCCCAAACAGAGCCATGGTTTGAAAGCCTGATGCTGCTGTCTCGAATTCCATTCAAACACAACACATTGGTTCCCAAAGTAGCCCTAGATCAGCGCAAACAGGTGTTGTAAACATTTCAATTATGGGCTACGTAAAGTTAACAGCAGCAGTTGCAATGCTGCATTGTTTGGGACCGTGTATCAATCCTGATATAGAGGTAACACCAATAAAACATTTCACTAAAGAGACTGATGTCTTTGTGTGAGTTATTCTGATCAGTTGGTGCCAAAGACTTCTCGATCCATAGCTCCTAACCAAGCTTTCAGGAATTACGACACTTTTAGAAGCTTGGTGTTTGTTCTCATAGTACCTCTCAAATCCTGAATTCTGATTGGACAGTTATGCTGAGCACACAGGCTAACAGGGTAACACTGAAGTTTATGCAGTCATCTTTCCCCGTTCTCTGAAAAGTGCTGCAGGCACCTACAACAGTTTTTTAAAAAAGGAGTTTTATTGCCTTAGTTTAAGAAACAGTTTTGGAAATGAAGAACGATGGGGTGGGGAGAATCCATACTTTCATGCTAGGTGTGACACTCTTCCTCATCTTCCTGCTTGAGTTGTGCAATCAGCTGCTGCCTCTCTGCTGCTTGGCGCATCCGCATCATCACCAGGCTCTCATAATCCCGCTCAGAGACCACAGATGCCTAACAGCAGAAAACAAATGCAACACGTCAAGGATAGTGCACTTTGCAAAGTCACTGACTCCTTACAGTCCCCCTCTCCCTAAGTCACACTCACAACACACACATTATGACACCAGGGAAATTGGGTAAGGTGGGAAAACTGCCTACAGAAAGTAGGTGGCTGACCTTTAACAGCGCTAGTCCTGAGAAAAAGAATGGAGCCATCAGGGTGGCTGAAATAACCTCTTGCTTCTCACAGTGAAGATGGATGGGGAAGCATGGCTTGCCTTGTCACGGTTGATTATTTTGGATGACAAGCTTGCTCTGCAAGTACAACATTGATGCACAAAGTCCAGCACACACTTTATTCATTATAAAGGCTAATGCCATAAAAACCAAACTTTTGTGACTTAGTTATGGAAGGAGCTGCACAGAAGAAAACCAGGTACGTTCCCAAACCTGGCACAAGAGTTTCAGTTCCCAAAAACTCCTGGAGTCTTTCTGCAGTGTGTAGTAGTAACTGTCACATCTGCTACATGGTGATTGCACGCTACTTAATAAATATAGGCAGCAAATGACAGCTGCTATCTCAGAGCAAAAAGGTAGTTTTGCCAGTCTCCTTTCCAAAGTCATTTAGTATTAGTAGGTGACCTTACTGATTCCAGATGTATTCAAAGTGCCACAGTGCTTGGAAACATCCATATCATTTGCTTGATAGTTTAGGCAGAAATAAGAACATCTTGACAAAAAGTGAACAAAAAAACCCAAAAACCAAAAAACCTCACATTCATTTTTCTAGGAACTAAATTTAGTGGTGATTTAAAGGATATCTTGAATAGAAACTAGAAGGGATGAAAAGACAGTAGACCAGCAAAAGTTCTGCAGGAAAACGGAGCAAGTAAA
Source organism: Phasianus colchicus (assembly GCF_987193195.1). NCBI lineage: Eukaryota > Metazoa > Chordata > Aves > Galliformes > Phasianidae > Phasianus > Phasianus colchicus. The sequence goes on along the minus strand of NC_143440.1, from coordinate 6,863,841 downwards.
GTAGTTACTCCAGCTGCAGAGCAGCTAGCTGTGAGGACAAAATAGAAGCCCACAGTAGATGAGAAACTTGGTATGGGGAATTAAAGAGACTAATATGCTGTAATTGGTATCTTTGAAACTGCATGAATAAAAGAATCTTTTAGTACTGTGCAGCACAGATTTTCACAGTGTCTGAGAAAGCAACAGATTGTATCAGCCTTCAGTGGCAAGACAAGGTTTCTTCAAAGTTCCTGTCCACTAACCACAGATATTTACTGTCATCTGCCTGGCTGAATGAAATAGGCTGCATGAGACTCATGCAAATGAGTCACCCATACAAACCTGAATCACTACCTCACGCTCTGGATTTAAATTTAAAACAGACAAGAGATTATTTCCTGCCCTGTTTGGGAGTCTTGCTGATAAAACAAGCCATTAGAAGTGGCAGTAGGGAAGAAGCAGTCTGATTCAAGATGGGCTCCAAGTTGACGTTCATGTTGACAGTTCTCAAGCAATCTGGGTGCCTGTCTCCGAGGGAGCTTGCTTTCTCCTCAGGCAGAGTGTGGGCTGATGCTTTGCCACTTTACACACCTACTTCCTGCAATCCTGGCAATTACCAATAGTGTAAAACCCAGTTTCTGACGTGGCTGACTCAGCAAGGGCTTGGCTCAAAACAAATACATACGCACAAGGAACTGCAGCCTGGGAAGCAGTGACAAGAGATTCATGAAGAGAAGGCAGCATTGTGGATTTTTATTGCTCTAGGTCCCACCTGGCTGCATTGCCTCTGGACTTTCTTCCAGCATCTCAGAACGTGGTGGTCACCATTCTCTCAGTACTTCAGCAGTTTCTCCTCCCTGCCTGTTGGACTCAGGTGCAGCTCTGACATACTGTAAGTCTATTTTGCATTCCATTTTCCTAATGCTCATCTTCTACATTGTTGTTTTGTTTTCTTTTTTTCAAATTTCCCTTTGACTATTTCTTTGGTTTCCTTCAGTATTACTGAATCACCGGCTCCCTCCTAACCACCCACTGAGATTTTTATACTGTGCCCTTCACCATGAAGGTGGCTGGTTACCATGGTACCAAAGTGCCCTTCTGTTCTAGATGCTAGATTAAATCTGTTCTCATGGTGACTGTGTGCCTTTGCTATTCTTCATCAGCTTGTTTCTGCGGCACAGATTTAACAAGCTCAGACATCACCATTCCTTCTCCACTGAACAAGACTCCCTAATATATCAGACAGGTCAACTGCTCCTTAATACAGAGATGTAGCGTGAAGTTTGCATTTCCTGCAATACCAGCCTCTCTGTTTTCCTTCCAGCTACAGGAACAGGGAAGGAAGAGGTTGTTCCTGTTGTGCGACTTGCTGTTGAGCCTGTGACTGAAGTTCGACACCTGACTGTGAAAAGTCAGCAGTTTTCTCTTTGCTTTTTATCAGCATGGATACTTGGCGGAGAGGATCCATTAAGTCCACAACATTCTTCAGACGTTTCTCACTCAGGAGACACAAAAAGCTGGGCAACCAGGTCATTATCTTGAACAAGAACAGCCACACACTGGACAGTGATGGACAGTGCCAGAAGAGGGAATGCTTGAGGGATCTGAAGGACAAGTCTGATTACCTGTCGTGTCAGAGCGAGCAAAACCTGGCCAAGGCACAAGCACCTCCTAAGCCACCCCGGCTGTACCTGGACAGCTCTAGCTGCCCTAACATCATTGATCACACGGATTCTCACTCTGATGTCTCCTTTTCTGGTGCTTCTCATCAATACAACAAAGCCACTCAAACTCAGTTCCACAAGGACCAGGCTACAGACTGCGTGACCTCAGAGACTGGTTCCCAGAATAGCACCACTCTTTGTGACCTGTCTGATCCTTTCCTGTCCTTCAAAGTGGACTTGGGGCTATCGCTTCTCGAGGATGTTCTGCAGACCCTCAGGAAACAGAATCCAAGAGATTATGCCATTTGAAGGTATTTATGACTTAATGTATCACATTTACCTACTGCTGGTGCCAGTTTCTCTAGTCCTAACAGGAAGAAGGATACTGTAGCACCCCTGTTGTGCGTGGTCTGTTTTATTGTTGTTGCCTTACTGATCACAGGCTGTTCTTGTCCTCGCCAAGAAGTCCTTCAGAGCAGAGCTGACAGGCTCCATGCCTAGATGAGAGCACTGTCTGCTGGAACCTTGTGGGCAAGTTTTCATTCTCCACACTGGGAATTTCTCACCCTTGACTGTGCATCTCCTTCTCACAGAAGATTGGTATTGTTTGACTAAAGACTTATTTTGGATATGTGGCTGTGACACTGCAGAGGTTGGACAGAAAGGGGTATGGCATACATAATTTGTGGATAAGCAGGCAGCTTATAAGGAGACAGTGTTACTATCTCAAAACTGTAGCTATGGCAAGGGTCAAGAGACAGAAACTGATGTTTCTTCTCCCAACATGTTTGGACATGAAAAATCTGTTCCTCTCCCTTTATTTCTTCTCATGTGAGCTTTTTTTTTTCTTTTTTTTTTTTTTTTTCCCTAATTCAAATACAGTTGGTACTTGCAGCCTGGAAACAGGTAACCATCTATATAAACTTATAATACAGGAACAGCAGTTTATTTAGCCTACTAGCAGAAGAAATTTCTCTAGATACTGCTGCTTGAAGCATGCACTGACCTATCAGCTGTACAGAAATGGAAGAATAAATGTTTCTGTGACTGGAGTGCCTTGTTGCCTCATTTCATTGGTAGCAAGCCAAAACAACAAAGACCAGGTAGCAGGAGCATAGGTCTCTTATCTGTAGTGACCAAGATCAACCCTCTCTGCCACCTGAGGCATACACGAAGGTGGGAAAAGCACCTCTGCTTTTCTGGGTTGGGAAAAGGCTAGAGCTGCTGGTATCCTATCTTCCCTTGAGAAGAGAGTGCAGCAGACAGAGCAGGACCAAGATTTAGTGTAGAAAGGGACACAATTCTTCATTCTGTGAGGTGAACAGTGGGAAAGGCTGAGTACCACTTAGGCACTACCCTGCTAAAAAGACACTGCACAACCTACTGGGTCATCAATGTCTTACCTTTTTTTCACAGCTAGATAAGATACTAAGGCTGTTCTAAAAACAAAAAAAACCACAAAAATCCCATGGACCCAGACAAACGTGAGCTTTGGAAGCAGCAAAGTGCAATCCCAGAGAAGGCACAGAACTCAGCCAACAACCTGATGTGAATCTGGTGAAGTCAGATAATATGAATCACATCAAAAATGAATGGGGAGCACATGCAGGGTGACACCACTAGGTGCAATGATGACTTCCTCATGAGCGAGCACTTTATGCTGTTGTAGTGGCAAAACATCACAAAAATAGTGTACACAATAGTCCTCACAGCACTATACAGTCTTTGTGTGCTTTGAACCAATCAGAGCTGCTGTAAATGGTTGTTGCTCTCAAGTATCCTAAAGTAACAGTGGTCAAACCACAGCTTTTGTAGTTTTCTGATTTGTAAAGCTTAACACTCCTGTTCTCTAGGAAGGACAACACTCATCCTTTGCTGTGGGATGAAACAAGTCAGCAAAAACTGTGTAGATACATAATTTGCAACTTACTGCCTCCTCACAGCATGATGTTTCAGCAGTCAGCCTTGATTTCTCCTAGGAACTGATTCCAAAGCTGTCCTGGTCTAGCCTGTCTGTGGTTCTCCATTATTTGTGGTTTTTGGTGCACAGCTCCTGGCTGCCAACCCCACGCATGGAACACAGATGGGATGGGTAGTGATGTGTTGCCATGAGAACAGTGCAGCTCTTCAGCTGTCTCCTGAAGCACAGAAGGGAAGGAGCTGCATTTGCACAGAATGGGAACAAACAGAAGGTGGAATCAGACAAAAATAGGAGCTGCCCAGAGACAGCAAAGAGGAAGTGAGGGGAGCTTAAAATCAGAATAAGCCTGAAAGAAAGAATGTAGCCCCTGATGGATGGAAAGCTAGACTGTGTATGAAAGGGATAAGGTAGGCAGTAGACTGGGGCAATGTCAACTGATAACTGAAAAACCTAATTTGGAAGGCTGGAGCTGAGGAGCTGAGAACAAAGACTGATACGACAGCTAGAAACAGTGAGGCCAAGAGAAGGGATTACCAAGTTGTACATTTTGGGAACATCCACGCAGAAGCAACAGCAGGACTTTGGGAAGGCCTAATGAAGCAAACAGTAAAACAAACCAGAGTAGCTTGGGTATCTTAGCCTAGGCAGCAAGACAGCAATGTAATTAAAGAAATTGCTGCTGCTTACACATAAAAGCAGTAGAAGGAACACAAGCATTAGAAGTGCAGCTCTTGGAAAAGGTTGCAAATCACTGTCCAGAACTCATCATTTTGAGAGCTAACAATGGACTGATGAAGGTGTGTTGGACCGAACAGAGTAACCAGCTCCACACAGCATGAACTCCATTTGCTGTTTTATCCTGTCCTCCCTTGCTGCTGCTCCACCATATATAATTCTTCACAGCAGGCAGACACTGCAGTTTCAAACTGATCATGGAAACAAGCCAAGATCAATTCAATCAAACGATAAGTCTTCAATAGTTGAAAACACTACCAACCTTTGCACTATTGGCTCCCCTATCCCCCTCTTAGGTGTGAATGAGCTCTCCAGAGCCAGTTCTAGTTCTTCTGCTAGTGAGGGATACTCAAATACACTCAACTGAGTCCTGCTTTTTTCCAAAGCACTTTGGCCACCTTTCTGAATCCGCTCTGCCTGCAGGACTCTCTGATTCTACATTGTGCATGGAGACCTGCTTGACTATGGGCTATGATGCTCAAACTACCATTGCTTGAAATGTCTGGGAAGTGATGCTGCTCAGGCCATGCTGCTCAGAAAGAGAACATAGAACAAAAAACACAACTAGAATAGCAGCAAAGCATTCTGACATGTAAATAAAATACTTGAGAGGTCAGGAGAGAAAGTATTAAACAATTTTACAAACTGTTACAATATTTTGATTGTAAATGCATGGACTGGAGGTACCTGTACAGCATGAGGCAGTGAAGGAGAAGAGAGGAAATGTCACATGAAGCTTAACAGGGATTCAAATAGCCAGAGGATCTCAGGCCCCCTCACATTTTCTCTCAGAGAAGAAACAACTAACCAGATCAGAACACAGGCAGAACATGAGATACATTACACTTTGCTTTATAACATAGAATTGTTCTGCTCCAAAAGAAGTGGATATAGTTCCCACTCCAAAGGGGCAACAAGAGCACAAGGTAACTGATGGCCAACAATTTCATGCAGCATGGCACATTAGAGGAGACATTTTCTATGTTTTAGCCACTACATATTGTATTCACAAAAGAGATAAAAGGCAAAATTCGCTATTCAACAGCAGCAGCTTCAGATGGATTATCTGGTGGAATAACCAAGAAGTTGGCAAACACTCTGCACTTGAAGTGTCTACCAAGCTGTACCAACACTGGTAAAGAAGAACCAAAACAAATAAGGACTCTTTAAAAGGATATTCAATTTGATATTGTTTCAGTTTCCCTCCTGCAGACCCTAATAACATAGGTTTGGTTTTAGCACTGAAATTTCACCCTCTTGTGAATGCAGTAACTAAACCGCTCTAAAGGTTGCAGACCTCTTTCAGTGAACTATCTGCCAAAGGATTTCACAGTCGAGGTATATTAGATTAAATTCACTGAAGAATGGAATTAGAGGCTTTGTGTTGAGCAAGGATCATCCTTGGTTTTCATTTTTAAGAGGGGGATATTGTGCAAACATCCAGTCATTCAAGTAGCTTGTACCTCAGTGTGTTGCTACATTGACAGAAAGTCCTTTTAAAAAAAAAAAAGTCACTGCGTCAGCATATAAAGGTTCATCAGGAAGCCAGTCATCTCACTATCAGTTTATTTTCTTGCTTTGCAAGGAATCAATGCATCCTACCACATATACAAAGCACTCCTAAATTTAGGTTGCTATAGAAACAGATTTAAGTAACAGCAGCCTATATTCTCCTTACCTGTGAAGTTCTAGGCTGACCACTGCTGTCTGAAAGGACACTGCTGGGATTGCTCTGGGGCTGACCTTCCAGCCAGGAAATCTTTAGAGGATTATCTGTCAAGCCAACTTCATTCCTCACAGCCATCTCCTACCAATGAAAATATTCCATCATGACCATCTGAATTTTGGGCCACACTCCCTCACAGCTTGCTCACAATCCTAGGAATTTTTCTATCTCAGCCTGTTATCAAGGTCAATGAAGTTTCACAGTTGCCCTACATGAGAAGCACCCTTCAAGGTTCATTTCTGCATCAAGGATGGATAAAACATCACTGTCAGCACTTCTGATAAACAGAGCACAGATAGTTATGGATTTCTGGTTTTTTTTTTTTTTGTTTTGTTTTTTTCAATTATTTGGATAGATTAAGTGAAATAACTGGTTACAAAAAACAACAAAACTCTTGTAAATTTAGGTAGATGGAACTACTAACATTACAGGTTTATTTCATTACAGTAGCTACTGTACATATTATTTCTATTTCCACAGTAACATGAATTATTATAACTCATCATGAGTTAAGACATTTTAATTTCTTTTAAACTGCAAATGCTTGATATAATCTTTAAGATTCATTAAGCCCATCACCCCCAGAGAGCTGGTTAAATAGTTTGGTGCCTGCCCTTTAAAGCAGTCTCTCTTCCCTCAGAAGCTTACATGAACAGCCTACTTGTTTATGTGCATGATCTGCTCCAAGTTTATGCCTCAGGCTTTGCCACTCCCTTCATCCATCTGTACCTTTAGACTCTCATTACCCTTCTCCACTGCCTTAATAACAAGGCAGCATTTCTAGGCTGTCAGACAGCTAACCCTTCCCTTCTGAAACACCCCTTCTTGCCCACTCTCCACTATACACATCTGTGGTCTCCACCAGACTTACAGCAGCTTTAACAGTAGCAAATTCCACGACTGCACTTCCAGCCTTCCTACTGGAGATCAACAAATTTAGCACGTCGCCATACTATTAGGAGAGAGAAAGAAAAGTTAATTACAGACCCAGAAGAAAAGTCAAGTTCACCTATGGCGTGACTGCAAGGAAAACGTGTCTTCACAGACATGAGACTTGAGCTGTCACCCCTTCTGTCTTACACGATGCTTCTGTTGATCCCAATCTGTCCTAATTTGTCCCTCCAGGAAACTGTGCTGGGGCTGCACATAGCTACAAACTTCGCTTCCAGCAAATCCCAAGTTAAGAGGGCTGTTCAACTCAGTTACAGGAGATATTCATCTGAATGAAGACCACATGCTGGGATTAATCTGTTCAAAAGCTTGTCTGTTCCCGCCTCTGAACTCCTCACAGAAGGTAACGTACAGTGCTTTAAGTAAGGGTAAAAATGCACGTTATAACCACACAGCCAATCTAACCTTTATAAAGGACATGAATCACTCAGGGGAAGAGTTTGTGGTTGCTCTGTTTCACTGGGGATCTCTACTAGGAAGAAGGCAAACATGCAACTAGGAACAGTTCACAGCAAATGGATTGTGTTGATGATCTCTGAAAATGGCATGAATGAGAGGGCTCAACAAGAGAAGAAAATGAGCTACACTGGTTTATATGGGGCTTCCCAGAATTTACTGTCCTCTCTTTTAGCACTAAAAGCAGGGGAACATTAAGTCACAGAAAAGCATCAGACAGTACCTTCTGCAGGATCCGCAGTAAAACTTCTTTTGTATATCCCCCTCCTGTTTCATCTTCTTTCCTGCATTTCCATTTTAGCTGGGAAATAAATATGAGAAGTTAATTTTGTCTATTTGAACATGCTGCCATGCTGAACACAGCTCACACCACCTGCACAGTAATCAAGTCTGCTATTTACAGCTACAGTCCCAGAATGGCCAAGACAATAACTTCAACATCAGAGTGTGCACAGGGAACAAATTATTTGGGGAACAGTGAGGAAGGACTCATGGGAGTTAAAACTGTACCTGCAGGTATATTAATGGCTGTATCAGGGTAATAAGCAGATGTTTCTCAATGCCTAAAGCACAGATGACTCAATTTCAGGCTCAAATGTTTACATGAGAAAGTAAGAGAAGAAAAGAATAGGGGAGGAAGGGTATTTTAAAGTCTGGGATGGGGAGGTGCTGGCTTGCATGATATGCATTAAATAGAGGATCTTCACCACCACTGTACAAAAGGGCATGCCAGCTCAGCAAAGGAGTCCTTTCTGTTCTCCAAACCTGAAAATACTCTGTTTTTTGCCAAATCCATCTTCATAGAGATGACTTACTTTGAGTTTGGGAGTTATTTTGCCTTCTGCGCCATTTCCTACTCGGTTGCCTAAGGAGTGTAGAGAAAAAAAAATAAAAAGATGTAAGAATATGGGTGAATGGGTGAAAATTCATCAGCTAAATAGCATTACCACAAAATTTGCCCTGCAAATGTATTTATGGTAATAGCAAGCACATGTCTCAATTTTTATTGCACTTGATCATTTCAGCACCTGAAAAGCCTTATATAACAGTATCAGTAGAAGCTGTAGAATAAAGTAAATATTGGATGTCAGCATCTTTCCCTTCCACGATTCCAAAACATCCCCTGATCAAGGGTAGAAAACTGCTAAACAAGAAAACCACAAGAAGGAAATCTGTTAGATTCTGTAACATTTCTCCCTGTAAATAGACTGTACTGGTAGGAACAAGCATGGAAAATTAAGGGAAGACAAAAAAATCTCAACATTAAGATGTAGCCTAAGAATTTAATCTGGTCTTTCAACTAAATACTCAATAGTGAAATACCTAATAGTGATCTGCTCCTGTTCCACAGACCTAAGTTCTCAGCCAGAATAAATGCAGTAGGAAGCAAGAGACATTAAGTTTTTCTGTTGAACTGAAATTCTAAACAGAACTCTATCTTCTTTTCAAAAAGTAGAACAAAACTTTCTGAAATATAGAACTGTACATTTGAAACCCACAGAGATGCAGAATGTTAGAAAAGGCAAATTTCTAGAGAGACATGTGGATGGGAATGAGATTCAGGAATACCAGAGGCTAAGCTTCTGTGATTTTAGATACATTTCATCTGGTCCTGTATGAAGGGGTCTAAGTACAGCTAGTGAGCAGCCCCCAAGAGGGAGATAATCTCAAACATGGTAACTTGCTGTTGTACAGTAACACAAAATTCAGGTGTTTTCCTGTTCAACATGTTGCTCATTCTGACAGATTTGTCCTCAGTCTTTGTACAAACCTGGGATGAAGACTGCATATGCCTAAAGAAAACATGAGAACCAAATTCCAGTACATAAAACCTCTGGAACTGTACACCATACAAAATTTCACTGTCTTCACTGTAACTCTTCTGAGTGATACGTACTGAGAACTTTCAAAGAGATACACAGGTAGTAACTTTGATGGCAACTTTTTTTTTTGCAACCTTGAATCAGTCCCTGTTTTGTGCACAACACTGACTGATTCAATTATGATGGACAAGTAAGACTTTAGGTTTCTTTTCAACACAGCTGTGGGGCTCTACATCAGGCCATCTACATTCCAAACTTTATTCAAGAGAAGCAACAATATGTTAAAGAGCAATCTGCCACATACAAGAAAAAAGCCTCACAGAAATGTTAGTCTCATTCTCAACAAAGGTCTAAGTAGGATCCTGTATGCGGCAAAATGACCAAGTCAGAAGGCTTCATGTGTATGCAAACCCTGCTCCATCTATAAAGCTGGAGACTCAGGGGTACTTAGTTTGGCTAAGCACTCCAGTCTCACCTATCTCACCTTGGATGCGCTGCTGTCTTTCAAGTTGGATCTGTTCTCGAATGAGTCTCTGCTGCTCTTCAAGCTGACGAGAGCCTTCTTCACGCAACCGTATTATCTAGAGCAAAGGTAAGACAGCATGGGAACAGTTCCATGCTTGACTCATGCCAGCTGAAGACTGCCAAAGACAGTTTTTAACTTAGCCCCATCTTCTGATGTTAGCCCCACTGTGCCAGCTCCAGTGCTTATTTAATATTCAGACCCCTCCTGCTCCTAATGACATAGCCCCTATCAGCCAGCATATACCCAATTAGTTATTTTCTGCTATGCCAAAAAGCAGGACTGACATTTGCCAGACTGTCATGCATTGCCTCTCTTTCACAGAGCCCATTAATCCAAAAGGCAAACTCGTGTGGTTTGCATTATGGATATAGACTTTAAGCACTTATTCTCAAATGCAGCATACAAATCTAAGAATGGATCATTACTTCTTGTTCTAAGGTCCTTGTTATCCGAATCTCCTCCTCTTCACTGTCACGGGTCTGGGCTTCTCGTTCCCTGGCTTCAAGATCTGCAGAGAAAAAAACAAAATTAAAACAAACCAAAAAGAATTTTCACTGCTGTCCAGAGGTGGGTGTAATGATCCAAAACTTGGCTACATCTACAACAAACTCAAAGTAGAGACATAACAGAGCTCTTCTGTCTCTGCTCTGCTCCAACACAGCAATATATTAGCAATCCTAATGGGCATCAAAAGCCTCAATTCCTTGTCAGTGCAGAATCATCCCCAGCTGTGACTACTGGAGATTTCACATGGCTCCTGCACTGTACTGGATGGGCAATTAAAAATAAAGGCCATAGCAGATGAACAGCAATGTAACAATTCGTGGTGACCTCCAACATCAAAGAAATGCAAGTACCCAGCTAATGAAGACTCCAAGCCCAAAGAAAATGAAATTTTGATTTCGTTACCAAGCTTTACTTTCTTTCGCTTCTCATCAAGCTTTTGTGTCCTTTCTGCTGCTTGCTTTTTGGCTTTTCTCACTTTGTCATATGCCACCTATCAAAAAACCAACAGAACAGTGTAACTATGTAAAGCAAAAGGGATAAAATATGAAGCTGTGAGTAGAAGGGAGGTCAGCTACCGAAACAGTGTAAGAAGAGGTGAAACATTTCCTGCTTCTTGCTAGCACTTTTAAAATGTTGGAGTTAACACAATTATCCTGAAAACACGAAAAGGACCTCCAGATTGAGCCTGAAAGAGTGAAGAAATCTAGGAGTAACTGTGAAGTTTACTGTAGAAAAAATCTCACCCATCTTTAGAGGCGAGAAAAATATTCTGTTTTTTTTCTCTGAACAGGTCAAAAGTAAATTTAGGGGCACGAAAAACAAATCAAGTTTGATTTACAACAAACTTCTATGATGAAAAAGGTTTATTTTATAGAAAAGATCTACTGATAAGACAGATGGTTGACTCACATAAATGTATCAGAGCAAAGAACACCAGAATTCCTCAGCTGCGATGGCACATCAACATTCACTTTAGTGATTTAAGAACTGGGGTAAACTAGCAACTTTACTGACATCTGTTCAAACCATTACCATTATCCCTCATATCATTATCCTTTAAAATCTCTGCCAACGTTTGCTTTTAAATCTTATCTGAAATTTTAATATGCCTTCTATCCTGAGCTTATCTGGATGGTATTACTTGCTCATGCTGACTCTCTTTCATGCTGTTTTTATTTCTGCTTTTCACACGTAATACTTTCAGGCCTTGCAGAAGGCACTCAACCACTTCCTTACAGGAAGTCTGAGCTACATCTGGCAGCCTGCAAAGCTTGTGCAGCAAAAGGACAGAGATCACGACTACAACTCAGCTTTTCTGTTCACAAGCCTCTTGTGCCCCACTGAGAGAAGGGCTCTGAGCCTCAGTGATCCTGTGTCTAGATACTATTGTCACATCTTGATTTCAAGGGAACCACAAATGCACTGCTGTCACAGAAACTGAACCAATCACTGGTGGTTATTTAATTCTTTAAATGAGATAGGTCCCAACTGAGCACATTATTAAAGACAGTAGCTCACACTCAGTGCAAACAGAGCTACTCCCAGCACATCAGATCAGAAAAAACATTTATCAAAGCTCTAACTGGCACCTGCTATTTCATCTCATGGAGGATTAAGGCAATAACAGACAAGACTTGCATTCTTAGAGGCTCAATTGGAGAAGAGATGAGGCCAGACAGGATGAGAGTTTCTACTACTTCCCCAGCATACAGAGTAACACCATACAGTCCCGATATAAACAAGGGATAGGCATCCTTACCCTTGCTGCTGCATCTGTGAGAACAGCTAAGGCCTGAGACAGCTGGTGGAAGACTTCCGCTGGGAATTAGAAGAAAAAAGGGTAAGATGCAGAAAACCATGCTAGTGGCCTGGAGATCAGTCAGAAAACACAATCTCTTCTGAAAGAGACCTGCAGAACATCAGAAAGAAGAATAATCCTTCCAAAGCATTTCGAAGCCAACCTATAAACAAAATCTGCAAAATACAGTTACAGTTAAAAGAACATTTGTTATATAGACTTCAGTGTAGATCAAGAAACAAAAATAACCAACATTTTATTTTTAAAAGAAACCTTGCAAACATGATCTTAATAGAACCGATCTACAGGCTTGGAATTCCTCAACCTGCAGTTACTCTGAGTGTTACAAAACACTTCTCTATCACATTAACAGCTTTTTAGCCTGAGCTACAAAATTCCCCTTTTACATCAGTTTTGCTGACCAGTTGCTGGAGGAGCACACATATGAGCAGGAGGCCTCTCCGCATACTTCAGACCACCTCCCAGCCTTATGCATACATCAAAACCTCCAGCTCTATTCTCATTTCTGCTAAAGATCTTTTTTATTCATAGTGACAATTCCCATACCACAGCTACAAAACTTCAATCTTTAAGACTGCAGCCTATTGATCTGGAAAACGGAAGACACAGAGTAATATTTTGAGAAGTCATTGAGGAACAATGACCTTCCAGTTACCACCACTGTTCTTTGCTACCAAAAGCTACAAAACTTAAACGGAACAGGTGTAAAAAGAATAGATTGCTATATTTTGGATGTAATCACTTCTACAGTGTTTAGGCTAACAGACAATATTGGGTAATGGCGATATAAAATACTGATTTATAAGTTTGTTATTGAAGTTTTGACTGTGAAAGGTATTAATTAAGATACTAATCTACCAATAAACATTGAGAACAGCCACAGTTCTATGATTCAGGTATCAGTTGAGGAATTTTGAGAGGTGCAAACAAAATTTCAGTTCTGACATAACACTCATTTTTAAAACCAATATGCACACACTCAACTTTAAAAAACAGAGTTGGCTAATAGTGATGCAAGTAACTCCAAGTCTTGCATATGTGTACATCACATGACACAAACCTAGGCATTCTCTTAATTGAATAAAAAGACAGACCTGAAGTTAAACAGAGACACTTCCAGGAGTCTGTATGTGTGAAAACAAACAAGAGTAGCTTGCAGCCATACAGTTCTATCTCACCTGCTTGAGGATTATCTGGGTTCTTATCTGGGTGACAAGTCAGAGCCTTCTGGCGGTACGCTTTCTTAATCTACAAGAGTCAGAGATCCGTCAGTTGTTTTCATTTAGTCCATGCTGACAAATGCAATTTGGTTAAAAAAAAAAAAAAGTAACACTATAAGAACAAGAAAGTTACAACTCAGTGGATGTTTGTTTTTGTTGTTTGTTTTGTTTAGTCTAAACCACATCTCTCACAAGCAGAAGGCTTGGTTGAACCAACATTCACTTATGTTACTGCATAATCCCCATGCCTGATAGAAAAGTCCACTTCTAGAGTGCTGACAGCACCATTAGTACATCGTGTTAGAATACTTTCCACTAGTCTACTCAGTGAAGCAACCTGCCTTTTTTAATCACACTGTACTACAAGGATAAGCATCCGAGCCCAGGACACACAGTAGGCAGTCAGCCACATTTCGAATGAGTTTTCAGCTTTTTGAAGCTTGAAGTTTTACTTCAAGGTACACTATATTACAGCAATGTAATCTCATGATCATCAAAGTCTGGTTCACAGATGCAGTTTTCTAGCCAAAGAGATGCTCTACTCTTTACAGTTATTTGAGAAAGAGATAATATAGTTCACTGTGCAACAACTGAACTTGGCAAGGTAAAGATTTTTTGACCAAAGACTGTTTAATCACTTCTACACTTCAGAGAAAAAGATTACAACTTTATGGACCAAGTCACTAGTAAAGTTTTTATAATGTGAGTTTCCTTCCTCAGTGGAACATCTGCATGCAAGAAAATGCATGCCAAAAAGAATTTTCAGATGGGATGGAATAAGTGGTGGCTGAGCACCACCTGGTGGATAAAACAGATGAAAGGAAAATGCAGCTGAAGCCTAGCAGACATCATCCTGTCTCTTCCATAAGCAAGACCCCAGTAAAGAGAGTTACATCTCCTCAACATGCCATATAAACAGTTACTGGAGTAACCCTTGCTTTCCTTTGTTTGTCTCTTCTGGCAAAGTACCGCTGAATACAAGGGGGCTTTGCGTTGCTCCAAGTATTTTACCAAGGACCAGCACTCTACACAACACCTGTCAATTTAAGTCACCCTGTAACACCCACTTTATCACTTCCTCATCCTTTTTCCCATCCCAGGAATCATCTCAACAGTAAAGTCCTTCACCTCACTGAGCCCTGTGAACTGTATCTGACGTGCTTACATCAAGGCAACACATTTGCTGGTTGCACACTGTCTTTGGCTTCCACGATTTACCTGGACTTGAAAGAACAAAGAAAAAGCCTAAGTGAGGGAAACAATTTTGTTATTTTAACCATGTTCAGGTGCTAGAGCCTTCTTCCTCTTCACCGGGCCACTTTCCCAGCTCAGTACTGTCAGTCACTGGGGCAATTAGCATCGACCTAACTATTAAATTAAAGAGAAAATATAAAGACGCCATTCCAAACCCACAAAATTAACGCGGTGACTTATGATGCTAGGTACCTAAATCGCCCTCTGGTCACTGGATTTCTGCTAAACTGCGGAGCTCCGAGGGCTAATGAAGGAAATGGCTGAGAGCACTTTTGCGGTTCAGTTCAATTGATGTCACCCTTCCCAAACCAAGATCCATCCCCACAGGTTTGAGGTGAGAAAAGAGAAGGGCAAAGCGAGGCAATACAGTTCTGACCTCCTTCTCCGACGCCTTCTCGCCGACCCCCAGCAGGCCGTACAGATCCAACTCCAGCAGGTCCTTATCGACCGCCATTTCGTCGCCGAGCGGCTTTTGCCCGCGCCGCCTGCTGGGCCCGCGTTGCCTGCCGGGAAACGGAGTCCTTCCCCAACACCTTCCCCCGCTCAAGGCCAGTAGGAGTCGGGGATATTGACTACACGTACCAGAATGCTCCGCGGCAACGGATCGGGCCGTCCGCTCCCAATGGTCAGAGCGGGGCGCGAGGCATGCTGGGGGGTGTAGTTTCACGCTGGCTGCTGCCGGGGGAGCGGGGCGGCAGGGAAGCTACAGCTCCCGTCGGAACGGCGCTGAGAGGCTGCCCAGCTTGTTGGGGTCGGCTGGTTCTGTTCCATGACGTCCTAGCAGCTTACTGTACAGATTTGTGGGGTGGGAAATATGAAAAAAAAAAAAACAAAAACCCACATAAGAAAGCACCAGCCTTGAGAAACAGGCGAGTGTCCCCTCGGGTGGCAGCTCACAGTGTGTGCAACCCGGCAGTGCTCGTTCTCAAATTGTGACCGGTGTTCCAGGGACTGAGCTGGAACTCGGCGGAAACATCTGAAAAAAATATTTCTGTGCACGTTTGTTCAAACTGGGCGTTCTCTCTGGCCAGCACGCCTCATCGCACAGCAGTGCCCATAGTTTGCTAATAACGTTGGCAGATAACATTGGCTGGATTCTCACACAAAGGTAGAACACTTCACTGCATGGATGACACCTCCTTCAGCACAATGCACTTTCAGCTATTCCTATGAAAACCACTAAGCTTTCCACAAAAAGTACAAATGTACACATCCAACTTTTCAATAGCAATTATTTTACAGCAAGGAGTTTGTGACCTTTTTAACAAATTCATTTCAATTTACAGTACGAATGACAACACAGTATGAAACAACAGATTTAGTTGAATGACACTGGCATACCACAAAAGAAAAGTATGTGTGATAATACTATGCATACCGTTTACACTTTCCTGTTCAATTTTGAGATTTAGAACCATAACCCCAAAGTCTTTTCTCTCAGCTTTGTCTTTGCATTTTGCAGTGATTAGTGGAAAAGCTCACTCACCCTAAATGTCCTTCTAAAGCTGCTCCTCACCTCCCTGTTTCTCAGACTGTGAATCAAGGGGTTCAGCATAGGGATCAGGAGCGTGTAGAAGACTGCTGAGACTTTCTCCTGCTCTATTAAGTAGCTGGAGCTGCACTGGATGTATCTAAAAGTAAGGGACCCAAAGAAAATGGTGATGGATGTCAGGCGAGAGGCACAGGTGTGGAAGGTTTTCTTCCTGCCGTCATCTGACAGGATCTCCAGAATGACAGATAAGATGAGCAAATATATGAGCATATATCCCTTCCACCTTGGGATATTCTATAATTCTATGATTCTAGTGCTCATTGATCTTCAAGGCAGCCTTATATTGGGGTGTGATATTAATCCAATTTGAGGGACATAAGCAAACACAGGGGCATGGAAAAGCTCTGGTCAGAAAAATCTTCAGATTCCACATCTTCAGTAAAGCATATATAATTGAGTCCTTCTGGATAGAAATCTCTGGCTTATACATGGATACATGGCTCCTGCTTCTTGTGCATCCTCAAAACAGAAAGGCTTGCAATGCCTCTGGAACCCCAGGTGTGTGGAATTAGCTCAAATGAAACTGCTTGCAGAACTGTTAATGTGGGGCAGGAGATGTTTTTTTCCCTGAGTCTCATTTTTCACCTGCCTTCTCTTGTTTCTACCAGTTAAATCATTGGATTCACTAAGAGTTGGCCTCTGAAGTATCTTCCACCATCCCTCTTAGGCTATATCTTTGGAAATAGATATAGATGACTCAACATTTGTTGTTCCAACAGCTCTTTGACCTGCGGATGTGCTTTCAGACCTGCAAGTCATTGCAAATCTAAGACGTACCGAAGCAAGTTGGCAAACCTGACTTCCCATTTCTACCTGGACAACATAAATGAATTGAGCTTCTGCCATCCATATTGTTTTTATTATTGTTACTATTATCGCTGTCACAGTGAAAAGCAACTCTGCTAATGCTAAAAGTACAAACACAAAACTAAAGCTCCTTATCCTTCACTCTTTGCATTTACTTTTCAACCAGAGTGATTACCAACTAATCCACACGCAATATTTTCTCCTTACTCATAAATGATCTTATTGCAAATGAAGAAAACCAAACAAATATTTTATTCATTTTCTTAATAATAAGTTGTTTCTATACCTCATTCCCGATTGCACTGTGACTTCACTGCATTCTTCTCAGTAATTTGAACCATTAAGTAAAGCTTGGTAACATTTTAGAACATACACGGAAATTGCTTTCATGTTTCAACATAGGTTACAGAAAATGAATGCTGTTCCACATACAGTAAATTTCAGACCAGGAAATACTCTCTTCAAAATAGCACCTAAATACAGATAAAATGTTTTTGCCTTTGCATCTGAGCGGAAATATAAAACTGAATATGTGCTTAAGTGGTTTCTTATTTAGACTTTTTTTGTGAATCATCCCTTAAAAATCAGAATGGTATCACACTGGCCAAACCAAGGATCAGTGAAGCCAGACGTTGGTGGCTATGACTCTGCGTAGAGAATCCTTTACCTCCTTGTTCCTCCAGCTGTAGATGAGGGGGTTCAGCATAGGGATCACCACAGTGTAGAACAAAGATGCAAGTTTGTCCTTGTCCAGAGAGAAGCTCTTCACAGGTCGCAAGTACATGAAGATGAAGGTTCCGTGGAACAAAAAAACAGCCATCAGGTGAGAGGTGCAGGTGGAAAAAGCTTTGTATTTGCTCTTCTTGGAGCGGATCCTCAGCACAGTCAGAATAATGAAAATATATGAGATGAGTGTGGAAATTATGTTGATGATCACAAATAAGCTGCCAAAAATGAAAACCAGCAGCTCATTGAGAGTGGTACTGGGAGAAGAAATCAGGAAGAGAGGGCTGATATCACAGAAGAAATGGTTTACCACATTTGAAGAGCAAAAGGATAGTTTTAGCAAGCTACTGGTGTGCACCAGAGAGTTCAGGAAGGCCATGAAGTACAAGCCTTTAACCAACCTCCAGCAGACCACCTTGGTCATGATGGCAGTATAAAGCAGAGGTTTACAGATGGCCACATACCGGTCATATGCCATCACAGCTAGCAGCAGGAGCTCCATGGTTGTCAACAAAATAAAGCTAAAGTACTGCAGAATGCAACCTCCATATGAAATTGTTTTTGTTTCCTCTAAAAACGTGGCCAGCATTTTGGGAGTGATGACTGTAGAATAAACTGCATCTGTGAAAGACAGATTTTGGAGGAAAAAATACATTGGCGTTTGAAGCTGAAGATCTATGCTGATTAATGCAGTGAGACCCAGATTTGTCGTCAAAGTGGTGATGTAGATGGCTAAAAACAGCATGAAGAGAGGTATCTGCAGCCTTGGATTTTCTGTCAATCCAGTCAGACTGAACGCAGTTGGTGTTGTGCAGTTTCCTGAAGCCATCAGGCTTGGCTGTGTGCTGTCTGCAGGAGGAGGGGTCATAAAGCTTTTATTAGTGCTTAGAAATTAATGGGGTACAGAAACATGCAATGCTGGCATCCATTATCAGCAAGCACAGAGCAGAGACTAAAATTCCTAAAATGTTCCTAAAATGCATTTTGCTATGAGAAATAACTCTAGCTATCTAAAATCTTGTTGTCTAATATTAGTCAGTTGCATAGGCTCTCTTTCTCTGCAGTGAGTGGAGGCATCAGATTGATCATGTTCTTGGGTGAGGACAGAAGTGTTTTTGTTGACCAGAAAAGAATATAGAAGAGATATGATTTAAGTT
The DNA here is from genome assembly GCF_987193195.1 of Phasianus colchicus. Classification (NCBI taxonomy): domain Eukaryota; kingdom Metazoa; phylum Chordata; class Aves; order Galliformes; family Phasianidae; genus Phasianus; species Phasianus colchicus. The sequence goes on along the minus strand of NC_143440.1, from coordinate 6,845,018 downwards.
GCTATCAAATATAAAGCC